>NC_053155.1:165506487-165856487 GCF_016835505.1 Polypterus senegalus
CAGACAAGGAATTAACAAATACACCAAGCTCATTTTGGGATATAAAAGAGAGAGAAAAACACCCCTTAGTCAAACCTGTATAGACGATTAAGCACAGATATATTAAACCTGACAGCAGCCTTCAGGCAACAGGTACAATTCTGGAGTCCACCAAAAGTAGGATGAAGGCATTGCTCACCATCAATCTATTATTGATTCTACTCCATTGTTAATTTTACAGACTTCAAAAGTCTATTTTGATAGAAAAAATGTTTGTTGAATGGCTGCAAAACTTTGGGCTAATGTAGCAGCCTTCTCAGAGCAGCTTAAGTTGCACTGTCATCAAAAGAATATTCTTAAGATTAATGTTGAGTAAAAGAGCAGGTTGTGTTAACAACAAATGTAGTATGGCAGTCTTATTGTTGGTAGATGTTCAGTGCTAACACCAAAAGAATATGCATATCGGCACAATCAGACAGCTTGCCACAGTAACTGCGCTGATCAGTGCTTCAAAATCTTACCCTGCCGGTGCCCGACTATGGTATAATCACCAGCCTGAAAAAGTCTTCAAAACAAAGAACATTACCATCATGTTCAATATGCCTGTGAACAACGATTGTACCTTTTGAACAATTTAGCTGGACATAATATACCACGATCAGAACAAGGGACAATGCTTACTTGTTGACATAGCAGTTCTAGTTTACGCATATGTCTCTCTTAAGGAAACTGAAAAATTGAACAAATACAAAAATCTTGACACAGAGATGTGAAATATAAGGGTCATGTGATTAATTCCAGTCATAGTCTGCACTCTTAGAACAGTTAGGCACGGTCTTCAACGTACCTTGATGAACTGCCTATAAAAGCAACTGCCCCTCAGACCAGCCCATGTACTTCACAAGATCCTGACCGTTGGACAGTAACCAGCTCCTTAAGAATTTGAAGGATTCTCTGCCAACATAAAGCAGGATAAGCAGAACTATTTCTGATAATGACAATAATTAGGAGATCAAATATGTGAACAAATATTTCATATGTAGGCTTATTTGATTTCAAAACTTATTCAGTATTCATACTACATAGTTTACAGTGATGCACTACATATTAATTAGCCTTCACTGCTGCCTACCAAGCAGAAAAATTCCTTTAAGACTGCATGTTAGCAATGCAGAGTAAATTATGCTGAATTATTCATTAAAAGCATCTCTTCGAGTGTTAGCCCAAACAGGAATGTTCAGAGGATTGTACTGCAAGGTGTGATAAAAGTACTTTGGAGTTAAATTAAAACAGAAGTAATTTTCCTGGTTAATAATGTTCAAATATTACAATCTGTAACCTGAGTGGAATAGGGCCAAACTAACAAAAAAAAATGTAAACACTGCTTAGCTGAAAATGTTGTAGTAATAAACTGTTGGATTAAAAGGTTGCATCAATCATACCATGTTCTTTTTGCTGAACTGTTGATATATCTTGTACAATTGTCTGTCTTGACTTAAGACACCATTTTAAGAAATTATATAATTTTCCACTTATTGAACAGAAGTTGTAAATAAAAGCTTTGTTTTTCTTTTTAGATGCTGTCAAAGCAGTTGGAAGAAATGGGCTTAACTGAGAAGCCGCAACTGGTTGCACGTTTTGTTGAAGTTTTCCGTTCAATGTGGTCCGTAAATGGAGACTCGATAAGTAAAATCTATGCTGGTACAGGGGCCCTAGAAGGTAAAGCAAAGGTAACTAAGTTGTTTGTATTACTGTCATAATGGTTAAGCTATGGATTTATTTTAATTATTGTTTTTATACATGGAATGTAAAATCTGCACAGCCCATTTTATTTCAGGAGTTAAATTTCTGTATCCCTGCTCTGCAGTGTCATTTTATTTTAAGAGGGTTTGTTTTTACTCAGTTAAAATAACTTTAATGCATAAAATTTTATTAATATCTTTAGAAATTTAGTAAAATTTAATAAAGTTTAATTTGATATTTATTCAAAAGTAGAGTTATTTGAACCCGAAGGTATTTAGCATTGTTTAGAGCTTAACCTAGGGGGATACATAGGTTATCTGTCACTCTTTCCCAGACTAAACAGTGAGGGATATGTAGGCAATGGTGACCTTAGCCCCATTATATTTCAACATGCAGCTCCAGATCTCTGGTTCTAGCACCTGGTGTTGGGGGTCTTTAAAAATTAGAGTCCCTGAAGCTTACAACTTTTTTCATTGTTCCTGACCTCCTTATATTTTCCTGACATGCACCAAGAAGCTCTTAGCTCCTTATCACTGCGCTAATAGCCCTCTTTTGTTTTGCAAATATGTGGATTATCAGAATGCAGCCTACTACAACCCCTACCACCCATCTTGTCAGATAAAGCGTTCGCCCTGCTGCAATCCTCACATCTGAAGTCTTTGTTGAAGTGTTTATCAGCCAATGCATTTGTGATGAATTGTATAAGTAATGAAATACCATGATTTGAAATATATACCTGTAGATCTCATGTGTGTTCCATGTCTACAATGATCTGTGTAAATATAGAATGACAGAAGAAATGAGGCAAAAAATGCTGAACACATAGCTAAAACAGAAAATGTTTTCATATGTTATAGTAATAATGACATAATTTGAAATGAAGTGTAGGATGTGGGAAGACTGAAGCCAAAATATCAAATAAGCACTTTCACAAAAGATGTAACAAAACCAGTGTGCTTTTATCTATATCTATATATAATATGTGTGTGTATGTATGTTCCAGCATCAAGTCCGAACGAGTGATTTTCTTGAAACTTGGTACACATGTTCCTCATTGGTTGACTAAACATACTGTAGGGTGAAATCAGCTGTTACCCACCCCTTTCTGGTTAGGGTGAGGGGGGATTTTGTGGTCTTGTATGCATGTTATCATCCAATTGACACTCGGAACGACCAACAGAGGGTGAACTGGAGGTGACTGCCAGCATTTTTTATGTTTGAGCACCACTGCGCCTCTGTTGCTTTTCAAATTAAAGTTGGCCAGTTCTGAGCATCAACTAGATGATAACATACATGCAACACCTCAAGACAAGCACATTAGTGAGTTTTTATCCATCCATCCATCCATCCATTATCCAACCCGCTATATCCTAACTACAGGGTCACGGGTGTCTGCTGGAGCCAATCCCAGTCAACATAGGGCACAAGGCAGGAAACAAACCCCAGGCAGGGCGCCAGCCCACCACAGAAAACCCACGCAGATACGGGGAGAACATGCAAACTCCACGCAGGGAGGACCCAGGAAACAAACTCAGGTTTATTGTTTGTTAATTTATTTTTATTTTTAAAGTTGTGTTTTTTTAATCATGTTTTTCTTAAACAATTGAAAAAAAAACTTTATTTTCCTCCCGGGCAACACTGGGTATTTCTGCAAGTTCAAGAATAAAACCAAAGAAAAAGAAATTTCTCAATTCACATGTTGCTGAAGCCCAACTATCAGTCGGTACAATGTAAAAGATGTTCACACATGTGTGTGTTTGCGTGTTTCATTTTCAACGAGTTATCACAGTGACACCACTGTTCCGTTTCATATGTCGTACTGGAAAAACTACTGCTTACCAATCTCGAGGTAACATGTTCGAATCTCACGTCATCCTGGACATTTAGCACTTTGAGTAGTGATCTGCTTTTATTATTATTACATAATAAAAACAAACATTTGATGTGCATAAAAACAAACATTTTGACAATGTGCAAGGCATCATGAAATCTGAAGACTACCAAAGATATTGGGGTGCAATGTAGGGCCCAGTGTCAGAAAGTTGGGTCTGCGTCAGAGGTCATGGGTGTTCCAGCAGGTCAATGACCCCAAACATACAGTACCTCTAAAAGCACCCAGAAATGTATGAAGACAAAGCGCTGGAGAGTTCTGAAGTAGCCAACAATGAGTCTGGATCTAAATCCGATTGAACATTTATGGAACACTTGCAGCCATTGCTTTTCCTTCAGCGGTAGATGCCAGATGTTCAGCTATTTCAATATGAGTCATGAATGTTTGCATAACGTCTTCCAACTGAGCGCCAAGTGCTCTAAGTTTATTCTGAAATTTAGACGCATTTTCATGTATTTTTTCATCAATTTTTTCTAGCATACCTTTAAAGATTGCTGCAATTACTTTTTACTAGCAATTACATTTTTCCTTTTCTTTTATATTCTGAAGCAACTTCTCGTTTCTCTTGTGTATGACCTCTAGTTCTTTCCTTATGTCATTTATGTCCTTTATATTATTCTTGAGCCCTTTTATGAAATTTAAAACATGATAGAAAGAAGAAATTTAGGTAACACTTTTTTTTAAATTTTTTATATTAATTAATATTATGTAACTTATGCTCTGCGCTGAGAGTGTGTTTTATGCAAATGAAGTCTGCAAAAGAAGTGATTGATAAGCCACACAAACACCACTAGCAAATAGGGTGAATGGACAAATGAAGACAAATGTGTCCAGGATAGAAAAAAAGTGATGTCATTACATTTTGAAATGGGAAGAAAAGTTTGACGAAGCTCAAAGCAGATGCAAATTTCAATGGTTAGTGTTGGTTTTTGCTTTTGAGTTGTGGCTTTCTTAGATATGCACTGGCCCTCATCTTGGTTATTCACTCTGCTCTGTCAATCTCCATTGCATAGTCATGGCACTGAAAATCGACACACAACCAAACCCTTTCCTAATTTTCCACCCCAAAGCGCTTTGATTCCTTTGCTGAAAATTCCAAGAGAGATACTTCAGTCTTAGATAGTGGTGCTAGAATTTGATTTGGTGAAATACTCTGCATTCCTATTCTTCATGTTAATACATCACTGTAGCACATTGGGTACTGGCATTAAATTTATCTACTCCAAGCAGGTGCTTTGCATATACGTTTACTTTTGTAGACTGTATAGGAAGACTTAATGCAAGTGATGAAAAACATGAAAAGAAATACTGTACTTGATTTAACAGCAAAAATAAATGAAATTTGAAAGCACCTAATAATATTATATATACTCAAATTTCACATTGTTCCTACTGCTTACCCATTTCCATTCAAAAGAATACACTTTCCTGTAAAATTGTGCTTTGCAATAACCATCAACAAAACTTAAGTCTCTAGGAAAGCAGGAATTGATCTTATGCATGAATGTTTTGCTCATTTAAGAAAAAAGCAGAAATGTTTTCCTAATTAAACATTATGTATTGCATGCTCAAGAGTAAGCAACACTATTATTTTTTACTTATTATTTGACCAATGCCCTTAGCAAAGTGACTTACAATATCAGAGATTCAAATTGTTATGTTTATTTTGTTTTTCCAATACTCCTTCTCACAGGCAGTAGAAGTGACTTGCACATGGTCATAGGTGGCAGGGGTTGAACCCACAGCCTCAGGGTTGCAATCAGCCAAAAAGGACAGGCTTTTAAGTAAACGGAAAACACAAGAACACTCAGCTGGAGATGTATCACAGTCATTCAGCAGCAAGGAGAAATGAATAACGCTGTAGTGGTCCGGTGCCGCTAACATACACACCTTAGATGGTAATTTATTTATTTTTATGGTGGAGATTCCAGGGATGCACTCAGCCGACCAGCGCATGCTCACAAACAAAGACAAAAACAAAGCAAACTGGTAATCAAACAGTAAATAAAATGTAATGAAAACAAATGAAATAAAACAACGATTCCACTCCTGTTCCTCTTACGGCGATTACACATTAAATACAACAAAGCACAAACAAAACACACACAGTAAATCATGAAAAACGGCAACAGATGAAATGTAATGATGAAAATAGATAGTCCAGAGATCTGCACATTGAATGGGAATGTAAAGATAGTCCTACCTGTAGTTCCTGAAATGGTGAAGACGGGTTCAGGAGCGCTATTTTCTTTGCATGATGGCCATGAATCCACTTACAGTCCTCATGTACACAGACAGACAATCCAGACACACAAAACGATCCAGGACAAAATGAATAGTTACAGGTAACCCAACAGAAGGCAGACAGACAGGAACTTGAAACACAAATTACAAAAACATTTTGTTTGCTTTTGGTCAGTGGCCACCATTTTAAAAGCTGCGCTGACACCCTTTGACCTCAACAGCCCCACCACCCTCAGCAGACCAATCAGATCCACTGCAGGTACGGCTGGGAGTTGCAGTTTTAAATTCTATTGGCTACTGTCACCATACCAAGCCTCGATTCTCTCTACCGTACAGTATTGCCACGAAAAAAGCCATAAAAATTGCGGAGGATATTTGCAGTTTCCACTAACAATTATTAGTTAGGTTCTAAGGTAAAATCTGCAAATGACTGGTGCCGCGAACTCTGAAGCGCAACTTTTGCGGGGGTCTACTGTATATACTAAAATGTACCAAGCTGTTATATGGGAATAATGTATTTTTTTCTTTTTAACAATAGTTTCATCTTGATTTTCATTTTACTTTTCTAGGTGTTCTAATTGTTTAATTAATCCATTATTTAATAATTAGTGGGTCTGATGCTAAAGTACTTGCAGCCTTTGATTATTTAGTGTTGTTTGCCAGCGTTTCTGCTTTGCTTATTTTTAATTGTCATTAATAAGATACAGCAAAGGGGGAAAACTGCACAGAGAAAGGGCAAAATATAATGAAATCAACAAAAGAGATTTAAGCATTTAAATCTATAGCAAAAGCAGAAATATTTCTAAATGTCTTATAAATGTAAAAATCATGCTGCTGTGCTTTTCTGAATGCAGAATAAAAGAAAAATAATAGCTAATTAAATGAGATCAGTGCGATCAGGAAACCTGCAGCCACAGTTTGCCCCCAGGACCGAGGTTGGGAAACACTGGTCTACAACATAGGTAATTACAAAATATCAACAATAATGATCCTCGCCTAGTGTAACATTGGAAGCAAAGATGTGGTAAAATAAAATTAAATGATTCACACTGCAATAGGATTGAGCTGTAGGCTTTGACTACATTGGTAAAGGTGGATTTAATTCAAAGTATACTACTGTGACATTGTGCAGATTGCATTGGTAAAATGGTGAGATTGCTCTCTCTACATACTTTTGTGAGGATATGGTAAACAGGTACTCATAGGTAAGTATTAAACATAAATAATACACTGCAATTGCATATATTTGTTTTAATTATATTAGGCTAATCAGTCTATTTCAGGTCCCTTCATTAATTTCCAAGTATATGGAGGTTATTTAGTAAGGTTATTTTCTGAGTCTTGCAGTGTGACTTCTCTCTAATGTCCACTTTTTTACGCATATTTTACACAGTACTTCCGTAATATCCAGTCTACACCAATATCTACTTAGAATAATTCAACTGACTTGCAATTCTGAGTAGATCGATTACATGATATTCGGTAGGTATCTAAGCTTTAGTAGGTTTGCTGTGCAGCTGGAGTCTATCCCAGTAAGCATCTTGTGCAAAGCTGCAACATTCACTGGATATGGCAACAATAATCAATATTTCTTTGTCTTATTACTGGCACACAGCTTTGTACTGGCAATCAGGATCACATCTTTCGGGCCCACAATGAAAAGAGATTGGTCAATTCAAGATAATCAGCTTTCAGGTTTTAGCGAGAGAGTTTATAAGGTCATTTTGGAGAGCGAGAGAGAGAGAGAGAGAGAGAGAGAGAGAGAGAGCAGTTGTCCCCTGGGACAGAGTGCCCCAGAGAGAGCTTTACATGTTTAACATTATTAGTGTTGTTGAGATACTCTTTCTTCTAGTTTGGGTTTTTGATTTATTTTTGTTATAAATTTGGCCCTGTGTTTTACTATTAAATAACTAATTTTTCTCACACAAATATTTGTATATCTGTTATAGAGTGTCTATTAACTATTTTTAACTGGATTTTAGTAGTGAAATAGAATGCATATTAACATGTTGCTAATGCTTCTCTTCCCTTGCATTCTTTTGGAATCTTTCAATTTGCTTCTTTATGGTAAGAGTTTTTATTTAATAGAATATACAATTCTTTATTTACAGGCTTTCGTTAATTGATTTTCTTTGATTTGTAATTAATGCCTGTTATTGTGTATATATAATATATATATTATTTACATTAACTTAAGTTTTTGGTTCCACTTTAATCTATACTAATAAAAGGCAAAGCCCTCACTGACTCACTGACTGACTCACTCACTGACTCACTTATCACTAATTCTCCAAGTTCCCGTGTAGGTAGAAGGCTGAAATTTGGCAGGCTCATTCCTTACAGCTTACTTACAAAAGTTAAGCAGGTTTCATTTAAATTCTACACGTACCGGTCAACAATGGTCGATAACGGTCGACAACGTCCGCCATGTTGAACTTTCTTATTTATGGCCCCCTCTTCACGAAATTTGGTAGGTGGCTTCCCTGCGCTAACCAAAACCGATGTATGCACTTATTTCGGTGGTATGACGCCATTGTTGGCCGCCATATTAAATTTTCCACACGTCACTAATTCTCCAACTTCCCGTGTAGGTAGAAGGCTGAAATTTGGCAGGCCCATTCCTTACAGCTTACTTACAAAAGTTAAGCAGGTTTCATTTCGAAATTCTACACGTAACGGTCATAACGGTCAACAACGTCTGCCATATTGAACTTACTTATTCATGGCCCCATCTTCACGAAATTTGGTAGGCGGCTTCCCTGCGCTAACCAAAACCGATGTACATACTTATTTCGGCGGTATGACGCCATTGTCAGCCGCCATATAGAATTTTCCAAACGTCACTAATTCTCCAACTGCCCGTGTAGATAGAAGGCTGAAATTTGGCAGGCCCATTCCTTACAGCTTACTTACAAAAGTTAAGCAGGTTTCATTTAGAAATTCTACGCGTAATGGTCATAACGGTCAACAACGTCCGCCATGTTGAACTTTCTTATTTATGGACCCATCTTCTCGAAATTTGGTAGGCAGCTTCCCACCACTAACTGAAACCAATGTACGTACTTATTTCGGTAGTATGATGCCACTGTCGGCCGCCATATTGAACTTTTCAACAGTCTTTGTTACTTATGGGCCCATCTTCAAGAAATTCTATCGATCAAAGAACTGTCACTTACCGAGTGGTTTCCATGCCCGGAGATACCACCTACCCTTTCCATTCTCTTTGTTACATATTGCACGGCCATATCAGGCTCACTCTTGATATCCAGAGGAACATTCTGTCTTATGTATTGAATGACTGGGACAGGTTCAAGGTGTGGACTGATGACGGTACAGGAGATAATTATACTACACAGGAACACTAGAAGAGTGAAATGCTTAAGCCCTTCACCTATGGTTCTGCATGTGAGTTGATGGCTGCCGCTGAATTGTACGGTTGTCGCTTTCAAGTGTACCGAAATGGCCAAATATTTTACACCCTTCGACAACCGCCAATGCCTCTTAAATATCTTAGATTCACAGGTGACGATTTCAGTAGTGGACACTTTGATATTTATGAATGTTTAAACTCTCAAAAGCTGGATGTGATTTTATCAATGAAACCGGTTGTGTGCTTACAACACTTGACAGATGCCAAATGTCACTTCAACACAACAAATCCTGCAAATACTGTCGTAATTTTAACAAACCATGGAACTCAAACCGATTATGACAGCAGCAATCCAAGCTGTGAGATTTGAGACAAGATTACTGTTCACATGGCCAACTGTAAGTTACATGCTCAAGAGTAAGCTCAGCGCACAGCTTGGTCATGTTACAACCAGAGGACCGAACTGACAACATGGTATACAAAGAGATCCTTAACAAATAATTATTGGCATATTGTCCCACAGTTTAAAAAGGTTTAATTTTCTTCTTAATAAAAATTTGAATGCAGTACTTCACCGATGCGAAGCGCAGGTATTTTGCTAGTTTATGTATATGGAGACATGCATAAAATACCAATTCGTTATACCGAATAGTTATTACTGTGTTACCAGTAATAAATAGGAGACTGGCTAATTGAAAGCAGTGGATGAATCACTATACCATGCAATGATTTAGAAATAAAACTTTTGTTAAAGAAGCATGCAGTGATATATTTCTTTTCTCTCTAAAACTTTATTGATAAATTCTCACAGAAAAATCCTACTCAGTGAAATATGTTCATTCTGTAATTGTTTTTGAGCATTTGTTGCTAGTATAAAATTTAGAAAGGGGCTACATTTCTTCTAATTTAGTAGTGAACTATCAGTACTGCTCAGACCTCTAATTTAAGGCTTTATATGCTAGAAGGAGGATTTTGAAGCCTGCCCTAAACTTAACTGTGAGCCTGTGTAAGGACTTAAAAACTGGAGTTATGTGTTCATACTTTCTTGCTCTTGTAATAATTCTTGTAGCAGCATTTTGAATTAACTGAAAGCTGTATAAAGAATAATTTGAACATCCAGTAAACACTGCATTGCAGTAGTTAATCCTGCTATAAATAAATGCACAAATTAATTTATCCTCATCCTGCATATTCAGAAAACATGCTATTGTCAGAGATAACACCTAGATTGAGGGCTTATTCAGTAAAACTAATGGTGATTCAAACTGAGGTTAATGTTGGCAAAATATTGTTGCGATCATCCCCTCCAGTAATTAACATTTCTGTTTTATTTGTGTTAAAAGACAATCCATCCACTCCTTTAACTCACTAACACATCTAATTAAGGACATTAATGAAGACACGTTATTTGGTTTAAAAAAACAAAAAAAGTTATATCTGGGTGCCATCTGCATATGGGTGAAAATTACAGTTTATCTATCTAAAGATGGGCTTATTGAGTTTAATGAAATCAGAAGCACTTTAAATTGATTTTGCAAGTATTCCAAGGATTGGTAAGGTTAAGCAAAGAGTTACAGTGTATTGACCACTGTTGTGAAAAGTCATTATCCCCATCCAATTTCAATGTATGTTGGGTAAATCTGGTCAGGTTTATTTCAGATTTTACTTGTATTGCAGTTCTGCATGAACAAACTGAGAAGTATAAACTAACAAATAATACAATACTGAACGCACAAAAAGTGTATTTGCTTCAATATCCTGATATACTCATATTTTGTTGAGTATGACAACAGAAAAGTATTAAAGAAAATTATAGTTTACACGGAATCTTTATGTCTTCTGACCACTTGGTTACCTAGGCCTTGGGCAAATTTATTAGTGCAGCATTGCAATGTTAATCATTGTGGCAAATGAACTGGGAGGTTTCATTTCAGTTTTCCTTCAAAAACCAAATAAAAATAATATACACTGACAAATAAACATGTACAACACATTGAAAGACATCATGAATGACTAGAATCCAGAGAGAAAAAAATGTGTTTTCAGTGAAGATTTGAACATTTTCAGGGTTGAAGCAGCAATTATCTAAAGTGGTAGGGTGTTTCAGAGCTGAGGAGCAGTCACTGCAAAAGAATGATCACCCCATGTCTTTCACCTTGATAGTGGTAAAGCCAGTAGCAACTGGTCAGACGATATTAGGGATCAAGAAGAGATAGCATAAGAGACAAGGATTTCAGACAGATGAGCCCGGGCCATTTCATTTAAACATTTAAAAGTGTACAGTAAAGATTTGAAATCAGTTCTAGGATAGATGGGAAGCCAGAATAGGAGTGATGTGCTCAGTTAAGAGCCTCACAGCAGGCAGGCGAAAGAGAAAAGTTTGACTAATGCCACAGTACATTGAATTACAAGGTGGTCAAACAAGAGCATAAAGAACTTTTTCCAAATAAGGAAAACAAAGAAAAGGCTTTTTTTTTTTTTTTTATATATATAACATTTCTTAACTGGAATAAACAGCTTCTTACAACAGAGTTTATCTGCTTATCCAGTTTAAGATAATTGTCCAGGTTTTTTGCAGATGTTTTGCAATGTTTTGCTAGAGGGCCTAGGTTATTAACAGGTGCACTGGATGGACTAAGCAGCACAATTTCAGTTTTACTTTGATTTAAGTCGAGAACATTTGACAACATCCAGCTCTTCACATCATCCAAGCAAGTCAAAAGAGACCCCAGGGAGTTGTTTCTAAATAGTAGATAATTTGGGTTTCATCTGTAAAACAGTGAAAAAATACATTATGCTTATGAAAAACAGAGCCAAGGGGAAGCATGTATAATGAAAACAGAATTGGCCTAAGTATAGAAACTTGTGGATTCCCATATTTTAGATTAGTTTATTAAGATGATGATTCATCCAAATTAACTGAAAAAAAACTTTCAGAAAAATATGAACAAAACCTATTTAGAGCAGTGCCTCAAATGTCAATAACATTCTTTAGACAATACAACAAAATATTCTGATCAATTGTATGAAAAGCTGCATTAAAATCTAAAAGCACAATTACAACAGGTGACGCAGAATCAACAGTTAATAAAATATCATTAAGAACTTTAAAGGAGCTGTTTTAGTACTGTGATGCTGCTTAAAACCAGATTGAAAAATTTGTGATTATGTGATTATCCTCTAAAAATGTTTGCAATTGATTGAATGCAATCATTTCTGGGGTCTATGACATAAAAGGCAGCTGCTGTATTGATCTAAAATTTGATAGTACAGTTGGATCAAGGTTTGATTCATTTATTTATTTTTTTTAAAGAGAAGATGCACCCCAGCATGTTTAAAATAGGCCGGGACTGAACCAGTTCTCAGGGAGGTATTAATAATACTCATATCAAAAGGCCCAAGAGTTTCAAAGACCTGTATTATCAGCCATGTAGGAATTATATCAGAGGGACAGGTTGCTTGAGATGACCGACCGACTGGGCCAAAGCTGGAAAAGAGTCTGGTGCAAATAAATTTTAAAACACTGAACAACTAGGGAAAATTAGGTTCATCATGGGAGAAGGGTGATAAACTGGATCTGATTGTATTGACTTTATCCACAAAGAAATTTAAAAAAACTTCTCACACATGGTGATTGACAACTCAGAGCAAACAGGTGTTGGATGATTTAATGCAGCATTTATGACATTAAATAGCACAATTTTTTTTTGCTACTAAATCGGAGAAATATTTTGATTTTGAATTTTTAACTTCTCTCTGGTAATGAGACAATTTTTTAAAATTTCAAATGATACCTGAAAGTTGTCTTTCTTCCACCTACGCTCAGCCCTCTTACAGACCTGTGTCAGAGCACAGGTGGCTCTGATTTAAGCTTTGTATGAAAATTTTTAATAGGAACCACTGTATTAAATATTTAGTGTTAAAAGCACTAAAACGTTGTGTCAGCAAGGGTTTAATTATACAAGACCTGTGAGAAATAATAATAGAAGTTGTGTGGAAAAATAAGACATCTCACAATTATAAAAAAAAAAATCTTGTGACAAGACATGATGTTCTGAAGAGAGACAGAGAGACACTTCAGAGAGGCAGAGACACTTTCACTTCTCGCAACACGGTCAAGTCACGTCATACTGACATCCATTGGAGGCATGTTTCCATGAGACAGTGACCTTGGCAAGGAAAGTAATAATCAGCCCAGAACAAGTGGAACTGAAAACCTTAAAGGTCTAGACGGGGTCAGAAATAAAAGACAAAGAGTAAAAGACACAGTAGAACTTAATAAAGAAGTTCAAAAACGTTGGCACCATACACATGCAGAGCAGGTTACAGATTATGACAGCAGTGGAATTCAAAAGGCTCACAAAAAACCTTGGTGTGATACACAAACGGAGCAAGTTCAAAAATATGACAGTACTAAAATTCGAAAGTGTCAACAACAAGACAGTACAGATCACATTCGCGCAAACAAATGGAAATTATTACTAGGTAAAATAATGAAACAGCAAAAAGAGATTGAATATATGGACATAGGTGATATGTCAGATGTAGATATTGTAAGGCTTTAGAGTTTAAGTCAGAGACTTGTAGATCATCTACTTCATGTAAAAAATTTGTTGTTTGGTGAAAGTGAAATCAACAAACACTACAGGCAAAATATACACATCTACAATAATTGTTTTGTGTTAGCATCATTCAAAGCACAAAACGTTGATTTACACAATAATGGATATGCTATGAGAATTTGTGTTCCTGCAACAATTACAGCTACGACAAGTTTAATTTAAAAAAAAAAAAAAACAAAACACAATTTGGTCAAGTGTATCTTTATGATCACAGAGAAGCGATGCAACAAAGAATCGAAACAGTTAAATGATCTGACGTAATAGATATTATAAAGCCAATTGTTATGTATACATCTTCATTTGTAAATGTTATTATATGGTAAAGGAAATGGTTGTGTGCGCGCATGTGTAATATAAATAAGGGGATGTGGAGTTTAGAGCAGTGTGTGTGAAAGGAGCAATAGAGAGGCATGTGTGTGAGAAGGATAATAGCGTTTGCGATTGGTTTAGTTTGTAAATTAAAGTGTTCCTGTTGTTCATCATCCTGTGGAATTTGTTTGTGTTAAAACGTATACAGAAAATACGGATATATAACACCAATAATGGGTACAAATCCATATGTCCAAACGTATTGCACTTTACACGAGATTTACCAGCAACACAAGAACAAAGACATTTTCTTGGATGTCTATATGAATCCGAAAGATCACAGTCGCATTTATAACAAACCCACATGTGACGAATTGTCAGCGATAATACTTTCAAAAGACGGAGATATCAAAGACAAAGTAGATATTGTGTATATCCAAAGGCAAAGCATGCTTCGTCATTTATGTCAAATAAATTGCCATATGCTGACCCTTTACCTTTCCCAGATGGCGAAACGGGATGGTCGTATAATATGAAACAAACACATTCAGCAAAACGAATGACACCCACACAACATTTCGAGTAAAAATTAGCGATACCTACTATTTATTTAACCCATTTCTATCATCTCAACGTCTATTGCAACGTTACATTATTAATGTGTATGTAAAAGTAGCAGCTAATCTTCTCTTCTTAATTAAATTAAAGCTAAACTTAGAACGGAACATATGCAAGGTCTCATTGATCACGTTCAGAATTCAAATATCAGTAGTTCAGACAAATTCAAAATAGGTACAGCAATAATATAAACATCATCATATCAAGGTATTACAACAGTTATATCATGATGCAATGGCAATATCCAGAACTATCGGTCAGCCAGATTTATTTCTTACAATGCCATGCAATCCACAATGGCCAGACATCCGCAGCTCCTTGAGAACAATGCCACCTGCTATATCGGCTCTGGATATTCCCACTTTCATAAGTAGATTGTTTTATCAGAAAAGTCTTATTTTTATTGAAACAATATTCACTCACAGCTAGTTATACCTTGCATTATCAAATGTGAACATAATGCATATGTAACAATTCCCATGGAAAAAAACACTTTAAATTGTATTTCCACAGGACCAAACCTGGGGGTTGGTGAGTGAAGCGAGTGAAGTATATAATGTGTGAATGTGGTGCAGCTGCCAGCATGATTAAACATTGTTTTATTTTCAGTGCACTCACACATGGTAAAGGTGGCAACTGTAGCAGTCTAACCAACTGTTTTTATTTTTGTTATCTAGCATGAATTTCTTGTTATTCACCTTCATATCACTAAAAGAAAAATTATAAGTTAGTGTAAGTGGGTCACTTGCGGTAGTGATATCTTGTCCTGTGCTATAGCCCCAGAGTGTTTGCTAATCAGGTGTTCATACATGGAAATAGTACTGCTGTGGAACACCATCTCTGTTTACATAGTGAACAACCAACGATTTTGCAGATTTTTCAAGTGAAATGCACTTGCACAGAGGATACTTTTTAAGAGACCTTTCACTGGAGAATGTGGTGCAGCTGCTAGCATGATTAAACTGCTCCAAAACTGTACGGAGCATCATAGCATGTCGGTGTGCAATTTGGAGTGAGGTGCAGGAATGATTAAGCAATTAATATAATGCGATTAGATTCATTTTTTTTGTGTTCATTAATCAATTACATTGAATAATTGCAAAAACCCTAACAATAATTCAGTGTATCAAAAGATTGTGGTCTGCAGAATAAAATTATTTACTAAAGTGCATATGTACTGTTTATAATTTTTAAACTAACAACACCAAAAAAAAAAAAAGAGTTTTGGCATGATTGTGAAGAAATGGACTTCAAAATCAAAAATACAGAATTTATCTTTAAAGCAAAATGAGAATTATTGCTAATGTCTTTTTCTTTTTTGTAGGGTGGAAAGTTAAAAGATGGTGCACGTTCTGTTACAAGAACCATTCAGAACAATTTTTTTGACTCCTCCAAACAAGAAGCCATAGATATTCTAAGACTTGGCAGCACATTGAATAGTGATTTGGCTGATAAAGCACGTGCTTTGTTGACAACAAGTAGCCTCCATGGTAAGTATGTATGTTTGTGCATTCCTGTCTTTTTATTTCATTATTTGTCAGTATGCTTGCTTGTACAGTCATATGAAAAAGTTTGGGAACCCCTCTCAATCTGCATAATTTACTCTACTTTCAACAAAAAAGATAACAGTGGTATGTCTTTTATTTTCTAGGAACATCTGAGTACTGGGGTGTTTTCCGAACAAAGATTTTTAGTGAAGCAGTATTTAGTTGTATGAAATTAAATCAAAAGTGAAAAACTGGTTTTGCAGTTGTACCCTTGTAATTTTGCTGATTTGAATGCATGTAACTGCTCAATACTGATTACTTGCAACACCAATTTTGTTGGATAGGCTCGTTAAGCCTTGAACTTCATAGACAGGTGTGTCCAATCATGAGAAAAGGTATTTAAGGTGGTCAGTTAAGTTGTGCTGCCCTTTGACTCTCCTCTGAAAAATGACAGCTGTGGGATCCTCAAAGCAGCTCTCAAAAGATCTGAAAATAAAGATTGTTCTGTATCATGGCTACAAAAAGCTATCTCAGAGCTTTAAACTGTCATTTTCAACTGTAAAGGATGTAAAAATGTCAAAAATACCTCCATCCAGAATCCAGATACTCATCAAAGGCTATAGGAGGCATCTAGAGGCTTTTATATTTGCAAAAGGAGGCTCAACTAAGAATTGATGTAATATCTGTGTTGGGGTGCCCATATTTATGCACCGGTCTAATTTTGTTATGATGCATATTTTCTGTTAATCCAATAAACTTAATGTCACTGCTGAAATGCTGTTTCCATAAGGCATGTCATATATTAAAAGTAAGTTGCTACTTTGAAAGCTCAGCCAATGATAAACAAAAATCCAAAGAATTAAGAGGGGTTCCCAAACTTTTTCATACAACTGTATTTGTTCCTTTTTGTAAATAGCTTAAAAATGAAATCTATTGAATTAATTGGGGAAAAGCAGGAGTGCTAGTGCACTTAAATGGATTGAAGTGCCTTCTTTTTAAGAAAAATTAATGGTGTATACTTTTGGTGTACTATGGAATTTATAGATCTATTTAAAAATGTAATTATTTTGAAATTGGCTACCACAAAAAGTATTACCTCAAAAGTAGGAAGTAAAGTTAAGCTGATACTAAATATTGGACAATGCATTGACAAAAACTAAGATGAGGTTATGTGTTGAATTTTCCATCCATCCATTATCCAACCCGCTATATCATAACTACAGGGTCACAGGGGTCTGCAGGAACAAATCCCCAGGCAGGGTGCCAGCCCACCGCAGGGCACACACACACACACACACACAAACACACACACACACTAGGGACAATTTAGGATCGCCATTGCACCTAACCTGCATGTTTTTGGACTATGGGAGGAAACCAGAGTACCCGGAGGAAACCCACACAAACACGGGGAGAACATGCAAACTCCATGTAGAGACGACCCATGAAGTGAACCCGGGTCTCCTAACAGCGAGGCAGCAGCGCTACCACTGCGCCACCATGTTGCTGTTGAATTTTCCACCTTAATATTTTTTAGTCAAGATGTACTGTATTGTAGCCATTAGATAAGTGCTTGAATTGGGCTGTACCGACACTTCTTGAATTTGTTGTTTAGAGTACCAGGAGTTGCGACAAATAATACTACACTCCGTCAACAATGCAGGTTTCAGAACTATCTATTAGATTTCCATGGGAGTTTATTGTGGCATTGAGCTAAACATGGAGCATGAAGGGCATCGAACTAGACGCAGGAATGATCCTTTGGTCTGTAACCCTTCCAGTAGACTAAATACAGTACTGCTCATAAGACCCACATGTCCTAGAATCCATAGTATTTTGAACTTCATATTCCTCAGTCTCATCTACCAAAATCACTGGATATGGTTTATGAGGAACGCAATAAGGATGGCAGTGGACTGGCTGCAACTCTGATACATGCTGGTGGAATATATCTTGACGTGAGCAAGCAGAGGCAGCCTATAAAATACAGGATGCATCCATCATAAGATAACAGCTTTCATGATAGCATCTGCAATTGAATGTCTCTAGTCACCAGCCAAATCCTTTGACCAACCTACAAAATGAGTGCAGCCCTATATATTTTATCTGAAAACCTCTTGGCTAACAAACCTGCTTTTTTCAAATTAGCCTGTGCAGTTTTTGACTTTGCATGCTGAGCTCAAACATATTTAGAAACCCATGGAAAGATAGATTTTGGAGGGGGTTTTTAAAGATTCTTGGATGAAACCCATAAAAAACATTCACAAGGTAACATTTTCAATGCTGAATGGGCCAATATATTTGTGGAAAATTCAGCAAAAGATAAGAACTCAACCGAATCATCTTGATTTCAGTTTGCAGTACACTGTGTTTTTATATTTTTTGAGATTGCGGTTGATTCTTTCAATTTGACTAATATTAACTGCTTTTCATACAGCTGAACACTCACCAATATTATACTTTATCAGGTTTATTTTCATTAAGTGTAAAAGCATCAGCACTTATACAAGGTTGTTTTAGGGCTCATTTATACTTCATGCTCAAACGCGGACGTGCATGCATCATGGTCTGCCACACGTTCCCAGCGTTCATTTGACGCGTCCTCTAGGCAGGTTCTCAGAAATTAACATGACGTGTGCGCAAGTTGCAGTACCAGCAAAAAGTTGGGGAGCACAGTGTGATAAAAGTTGGAATGTGACGTCAGAGTCTCTGTTTACAATCTTCATGTGACAGAAAGCCTCTATGCGGATCCAGTATGGGTAGTAATGAGTTATATTTACTCCATTGCATTTACTTGAGTAACTAAAAAAAATTGTACTTCTAAGAGTAGTTTTACTACACCATACTTTTTACTTTTACTTGAGTAAATTTGTGAAGACGAAACGGTACTCTTAACCCGCTACATTGGGCAACACTCGACTCGTTACTTTTTTCCATTTACACATTACGCTATATTTTTGCCAGAGAAAAGTCGCCAGTGGATCTACTGCATGACTGTTTCAATCAGACATAGCAACAATAATCACATGACTACTTTTCACCAATCTGACCCATATATACACACTCCCGTCTCCGTGGGCCTTTTTGTTATTTGTACATCTTTATTTTGTAAAGATGTTATTTATTTTTAGTAATTATTTTATTATTTGGAAATAGCATAATTTGCGCATTACTTTATATTTTTGTCTGTCTTATTACAAGTACAACATTTCTAAAAAATAAATCATTTATTATGTTCAAACAGTTACTCAGTACTTGAGTAGTCTTTTCACCAAATATTTTTTTACTCTTACGTGAGTAATTTTTGGATGACAACTTTTTACTTCTACTTGAGTAATATTATTTTGAAGTAACGCTACTCTTACTTGAGTACAATTTTTGGATACTCTACCCACCTCTGCATGGATCCTACGGGATCGATGTGCACTCTTCAATGTTGATGAATGGTTCGATGTGGTGAAGCAAAATGCCGACATACAGATGCATTCATGGCGCTTTTATATTCAAGCGTTGCATATTCCCGAACATAATGACACGATACATTTTAAAAGTCTCACATACCATCTTTTGTGACGTCTTTTTTTTTTTTTCTGGGGCTTCCTCCTGACCCAACAGCAGCGGCAAACAACAATAGATCAACACACAGAACACATTAAATGTTTGATATTCTAACTCTCTGCACATTTAGAATCCTTAGATTTATACTTGATATCACTTCCATGATGAAATGCATTAAAGTATGTATGTTACATTTTACAGATAAATCGTTAATTTTGTTTGCTTAATGAATACTGTTAATAATTACACATATGGGGGTGACACGGTTGCAGAGTCCGGTCGCTGGTATTCGCTGCTTGGAGTTTGCATGTTTTCCTGCTGGGTTTTCACAGTGTGCTCTGGTTTTCTTCCAAAGATATGTAGATTTGGGGATTTCATGCTGCTTAAATTACTCCAGTGTATGTGTGTGCTTGTATTCACTTTGTGATGAGCTGCGGCCCCGTCCAGGGATTGTTTCGGTCTCGTGCCCAATGCTTGCTGGAATGGACACATCCCTGGATTGATGGATTTAATCATTAAACATCCTTTTCAGATATATTGAGGTAAAGTGTCATTAGAATTTAAATGGTGTTCCAGGCAATTAAAAGCACAGAGAAGCCAAACCTGTTATCACCATGATGATATCTCGCACTGCCACCTGATGGATTCCTCCAGATTTATGTAAAGTATGCACGCAAGTATAAACAGTAAAACGCTTGAGTAGCCGGAGTGTTCACTGGAGAATGTGTCGTGTTGCGTGAAATATAAACCTGGCCTTAGTGTGACTTTTATATAAAAGCTTTAGTTTAAAAAATTTTATTTACCAGTGTAATGCAATATTTTCCCTAATGTATTTTAAAGGATAAATTTTGCAAAAAGCACTGTTGATTATACGGTTAATGTTTTCATATGTGCTTTGCTTTGATGAAGTACAAGAATGTGTACTACAAATCTGGCATTATGAAATAAAATCTGATTGTTTGTTAGATGACATTTACAATGTCGCCAATTCATTGCAATTCTTTCACTCAAGAATTTCAAACAAAAGAAAAAATACTGCACATGCAGTCTAAAGATAGGAAATCATTTTAATCTGTGAATCCAGTTTTTAACAGTACTTTTGAGGCTTCATTAATTTCCTCATTTTGGGCTTCTTTATGCCATGTGACCAATACAGTAGGAATAAGCTACATCTACCCACATACTGATATCAACCAGGGCCAGAAAGTACATTCATAAATGTCTAAAGCATGACAACACTGACAGAATGATTGGATAGATAGAAGGATGGAACTTTGTCTCCTGAAGGAAATGTTGGCTTTTTACAGAAGCCCTTTAAATCTATCTGTCTATCTAATCTATCTATCTGGGAAGAAAATTAAATACAAAAGAAAACGCCCAGTAGATGTGTGGCATGGTAAGGTGTTTTCAAATTAAAGTCTTCTAGTGAGTGCCACTATCATAATACAAGTGTCAACTGGATGATGTCTGATTAAAAAAAAAAAAAACCTTTTTAATTGTGGAAATATAGCTTACACTACATTCACATTACAAACCTCATTACTCAGTTCTGATTGTTTGCTCACAAGGTTCACAACTACAAGTGACCTGCATCTAACCAGAACGTGAACACATCTGTTCTCCTTGACACGGAACACACATTAAATGCATGTGTTCCAAATAACGATATACTATTTATGAAAGGTGTCATTTTGCTTGACTTCTCACTCTGTACAACTCTAAGCAACTTGCACGCAGGTAAACAGACTTGAGCTGAGAAAACTGTGCGGCGGTGGGGGATGTCATAGTAGACTGCTTGCTGATTGCTGCTTATCGACACATTTACAGGACAAAAGGCGCTGACGGAGAAGTGCGAAGGATCTACATGTTTTTTCGTAGGCTTTGGTAATTCTAGTGTTAAACAATTGTCCAAACTTCTCTTTCAAATGGCTACATCTTGGCAAAGATTGGGATTGGGGCATTGGGGTGAGAGGCCAAAATGATAGACTACAACTTGAAAATTGTACTGGCAGCACCACAGACAGCAACACCTAGCCTAACTCCTTATTCTTATGTGCGAACCGTTAATGTAACATCTAGACCTTTTCTCCATTCATCTCGATGATTGCCAGGCCTTGTTTGAACCACATAAGTTCAACAATTTCCCTGGTAATGTACTTAGGGCTCTAATAGACTGTGGACTATTATTACATTTGCCGTATATCATAGAAGCTGCAGACATTGTGAGCCTGGAGATCCACACAGCGACTGAGCTTTCTCTTGCCAGTATTTGAACATCGAATAAGCAAAAGTGATGCGTGAGAAAGCAGAAGCGTGACACTTAAGCAGGGTTCAGAGCTAGGCTAAAAGGTAAATCTCACAGACCAGGGGCCTCGTGCATAACGCCGTGCATAGAATTTGCACTATAACATGACATAAGAACAAAAGACAAAATGTGCTAACGCACAGAAAAATCTAGATGCAGGAATCTGTGCGTACTCCAACTTCCACCTTCTTCTGCTCCATAAATCCCAGTCAGTGTGAAAGGTAACGCTCGTGCACGCGCCTTCTGTCCCGCCCCAACTCCTCCCAGAATTATGCCTCTATGAATATGGAAATCAATATGAATTGCCCTTAAGCTCAGTCTTCTGTGAAAAGACAATGGAAAAAGCACGGGGGAAAATATAAGAATTTCAGCGAATACCAAATGGAGGCAAAGGAAATGCATACTATTTGTTGATTTAAACAGTAGTATTATCAACAAAAGGAAGTTGATCGAGTGACATAGCATGTTGGAGAAACTCGAAAGCTCAAGTTCACAAAGTTGCATAGTGCCAAAATAAAAAAGAAGTCACATATCAAAGCCATCTGACCTTATTAAGTTACAGATAAAAAAAAATAGGCACACAGTGGGGAAAACAGCACGAAATGTCAACTTTAATCTCGAAATTTCCACTTTAATCATGTAGTTTATTTTGTCATTAAAGTAGAACATCATAAACTTTATCTTAAAATCATTTAATTTACTAGTTTCTCATATCCCATCGTAACTCAAGTAGCATGTTAAATGCTTTGTTTTGTATTTGAAGAAGCCTAAATTTGTATGAGATGCCAGCTAATCCAAAACTCAAGCTCAGGGTCTCAAAGCTTGCTGAGGTGTTTTTTAGGCAGATAATGTGCACCACCAAATTTGCATGGGATGAGGCTCCTGGCCAGAGAGTGAGAAACAGGTGGATGCAAGTCAGATTTAAGTGCAAGGTAAAAGGTGCACATTGTCCAGGGGCATCTAGAACTTTTTAGGACCTTGATCAGCAATGTTCACATATTATGTATGTGTATTAAGGAAATGGAAATTAAGATGAGACATGATTGTGACATGAAGTGTTTCAAATTACACAAAAAATTACTACAATACACTCACCTAAAGGATTATTAGGAACACCATACTAATACAGTGTTTGACCCCCTTTCGCCTTCAGATCTGCCTTAATTCTATGTGGCATTGATTCAATAAGGTGCTGAAAGCATTCTTTAGAAATGTTGGCCCATATTGATAGGATAGCATCTTGCAGTTGATGGAGATTTGTGGGATGCACATCCAGGGCACAAAGCTCCCGTTGCACCGCATCCCAAAGATGTTCTATTGGGTCGAGATCTGGTGACTGTGGGGGCCATTTTAGTACAGTGAACTCATTGTCATGTTCAAGAAACCAATTTGAAATGATTCAAGCTTTGTGACATGGTGCATTATCCTGCTGGAAATAGCCATCAGAGGATGGGTACATGGTGGTCATGAAGGGATTGACATGGTCAGAAACAATGCTCAGGTAGCCCGTGGCATTTAAACGATGCCCAGTTGGCACTAAGGGGCCTAAAGTGTGCCAAGAAAACATCCCCCACACCATTACAACACCACCACCAGCCTGCACAGTGGTAACAAGGCATAATGGATCCATGTTCTCATTCTGTTTATGCCAAATTCTGACTCTACCATTTGAATGTCTCAACAGAAGTTGAGATCAGGCAACATCAGACCAGGCAACATTTTTTCAGTCTTCAACTCTCCAACTTTGGTGAGCTTGTGCAAATTGTTGCCTCTTTTTCCTATTTGTAGTGGAGATGGGTGGTACCCGGTGGGGTCTTCTGCTGTTGTAGCCCATCCGCCTCAAGGTTGTGCGTATTGTGGCTTCACAAATGCTTTGCTGCATACCTCGGTTGTAACGAGTGGTTATTTCAGTCAAAGTTGCTCTTCTATCAGCTTGAATCAGTCGGCCCATTCTCCTCTGACCTCTAGCATCAACAAGGCATTTTCGCCCAAGAGACTGCCGCATACTGGATGTTTTTCCCTTTTCACACCATTCTTTGTAAACCCTAGAAATGGTTGTGCGTGAAAATCCCAGTAACTGAGCAGATTGTGAAATACTCAGACCGGCCCGTCTGGCACCAAGAACCATGCCACGCTCAAAATTGCTTAAATCACCTTTCTTTCCCATTCTGACATTCAGTTTGGAGTTCAGGAGACTGTCTTGACCAGGACCACACCCCTAAATGCATTAAAGCAACTGCCATGTGATTGGTTGATTGCATTAATGAGAACCTTTAGGTGACTGTGTGTATATATATATATATATATATATATATATATATATAGATATATATATATATATATATATATATATATAGATATATATATATATATATATATATATATATATAGATATATATATATAGATATATATATATATATATATATATATATATATAGATAGGTAGATAGGTGTGTGTGTATGTATATATATATATTGTCAGGGATGCCAGGGGCCATGACCCGCCGGGACGCCAGGAGGGACCGGAAGAGGGTCAGAGCCCTGCCTGGATCACGGGGTTTGCCTTCCGGGTTGCTTTGGGGGCCACGGGTCAAGGGCATGGAAGCCCTTCCCTGTAGGAGCCCGTGGTCACCGCCAGGAGGCCCCAATGCCTTGGGACTTGTTTCCCCAGCACTCCCGCCACACCAGGAAGTGCTGGGGGAAGACTTTGGAGGATGCCGGAGAGCAGCGGGAGGACAGCCGACACTTCCGCCACGCTGGGGCGTGGTCAGAGAAGGAATGCCGGGAACACCAGGTGCTCATCCGGTCGTCTATAAAGGGCCGTCTCCATTCATTCGAGCTGGAGTCGGGTGGAAGTAGGACGGCAAGAGGAGTGTGGGCGGCCCGAAGAAAGGCATTGTGGCCAGGATTTTGAGGACTATTTGGGGTTTGTGCACGTGACTGGGTCTTTGTGACCATTATTTGGGGGTCTTGGTGACCTAAGTACTGTAAATATTCTGTATAATAAACGTATGGTGGTTTGAAAACAAGATGTCCGCCTGTCTGTGCCCGGGTGGCGTTCACATCTGGCGTAGTCGGCAGGATGCTCCGCCTGTTTCAAGGCGGAGACCTGATCAAAAAAATATTGTTGTGGACGGCCCGGTGCAGCAGGGGACCCCACCCACGTACCGCGGGTGCTGCGTGCACACAGCCCCGCTGGGTAAAGGAACCCACGGACCGCCAGGGGTCCGCAGGAAGGCCATGTTTCCCTGATGCGGCAGGTGGCGTGCCTACAACGAGTGCAGCGGTCTCCTACAAGCAGGCCGTTGCTGAAGGCGCCCGGGACCGCATGGCGTCAAGAAAGGCCACGCCGAGGAAGTGTCCTCGGTTTGACGAGTCGGGAAGGTGAGTTCCCTGCCTAGCGGCAGCCGCCCATGGGGACCGGGCGTGTTTCTCTTTGCAGGCAGGGACCTCCGGATCCACGCCGGTGGCAGGCGCATGCTGGTCTGCGGGCTCCGCAGCGTGGCGGCAGCGCGAGGGCTGTGGAGGAGGAGACGCTGCAGCTCGAAAGGCGCTGGCAACAGCAGGGCTGCCAGCAGGCACGTCGCCACCGCAGAAGGGGAGGCAAGATGGCCGCGGACCAGAAGTCCCTCCCCCTGACAGGCACGCCATTGGGACGGTGTGTCTTGCGGGCCCGCCGATGACTGCAGAGAGCGGGACCAAGGAATGTCCATCACGGGCAGGGGAGACCCGATTGGGCCGGAGGAGAAGGCCCACAGGAAGTGGCGGCGCTGGAGGCTGACAGAAAGGTAGGCTCGGCCGCTTCACTTCCCGTCTTTGCCGGCTGCTTTGGCGGAGCTGGGGTGTCCCTTCAGCCCACCGGGCAGCGTGTTGCAGGTGCTTTGTAACCTCCGGGCTGAGGTGCTGGAACTGGAGAGGAAGGCGTTCGCGGCGCTGAGACTGTTTCGATCACCAACGGGACGGCGCGACGCTGGAATCTCCAGCCGGAGAGTTACAGCGGAGACGGTGAGTACAGCCGACTCCGTAAAGCATACGGGAGGGTCTGCTGAAAAAGGCTGTGATGACAACGATCAGTTCCGAGTAAGCAGCCCTCCGACAGGAGGTGCGGCGCCGCGGGCTGTATGCTTGCGAGGGGAGTCTGTGAGGACGCTGAATGGACACGGGCTGCTAAGTGCCCGGGTCCTAGCGCCCGCCGCCCGAAGTCGGCTGCGGTCTGCGCCGCACTATAGGGACGCAGACGGGACAGAGGCGCCTTTTATTCCATAAGGAGTCTCAAACCGCCATGGCGTCCCAGAGTGAACGGAGGAATAAAGGGCTGGGTGCCGATTCCTCCGATATGAAGGGGACGCAGACGGGACAGGGGCTCGCGTTGGGTAATCACGGAGGCGCACACCGCCAAGGCGCCCGAGTGAAGGGAGGATTAAGCGGCTGGGTGCCGCTTCCTCCAATATGGTGAGACGCGTTGCTGGGTGCACGCGTACGGCTGGCTGCCCTCTGGGAGAGCAGAGGGAATCCCTGAGGCCGGGCGGAGAGAGAGCGGCGGTGCCGACGGCTCCATCATTGAGAGGGACACGGAAGCCGCGGAGAGGGTGCCGATCAGGCAAGTGCCGGGCGATTGGAGGGGAACGCCCGTGCGTGGCACGAGCTGGGTGCTTTGGCAGCGTTCTGCCCCTGTGTTCTCTTTTGTAGGGACGGACCCCGGGCGAGCTGAAGGAGCCCCTTCGTGGCGGAGCAGCCCTCTGATGTCGGGCCGTCTGCGGAATAATCTCTCTGCTGGTGCGCAGGTGCGCTCACAGCTGGAGGAGCCTACAGGGGAACGAGTGACTCGGAACAAAGGGGCGTGGAGGCCTCGGAGGGGGTGCCGATCGAGGAGGCCCCGGGGTGCCGGTAAAAGGGGGGAGCACAACCTGTGCGAGGCACAGGGATGCACCAAGGGCTGGTGCTCGGATTGTGTCTCCGCCCCTGTCCCTGCTAGGAGTGCGGGCCGACCCGGCTATCCTCGAGTGGGGCCCGTTTGGCTCTGCTGCCCTCGCTGGACGGGTCGCTCTTGCCCACGAAAGTGGTCTTCGCTGGCTGTGGGCACTGTCAGGGATGCCAGGGGCCATGACCCGCCGGGACGCCAGGAGGGACCGGAAGAGGGTCAGAGCCCTGCCTGGATCCGGGGTTTGCCTTCCGGGTTGCTTTGGGGCCACGGGTCAAGGGCATGGAAGCCCTTCCCTGTAGGAGCCCGTGGTCACCGCCAGGAGCGCCCAATGCCTTGGGGACTTGTTTCCCCAGCACTCCCGCCACACCAGGAAGTGCTGGGGGGAAGACTTTGGAGGATGCACGGAGAGCAGCCGGGAGGACAGCCGACACTTCCGCCACGCTGGGGCGTGGTCAGAGAAGGAATGCCGGGAACACCAGGTGCTCATCCGGTCGTCTATAAAGGGGCCGCCTCCATTCATTCGAGCTGGAGTCGGGTGGAAGTAGGACGAAGCAAGAGGAGTGTGGAGGCGGCCCGAAGAAAGGCATTGTGGCCAGGATTTTGAGGACTATTTGGGGTTTGTGCACGTGACTGGGTCTTTGTGACCATTATTTGGGGGTCTTGGTGACCTAAGTACTGTAAATATTCTGTATAATAAACGTGTGGTGGTTTGAAAACAAGATGTCCGCCTGTCTGTGCCCGGGTGGCGTTCACAATATATATATATATATATATATATATATATATATATACACACACACACACACATATATACATACATACATACACACACACAGGTATATATATGTGTATATATTGTCACAAAGTTGAGACATACTCAAAAGAAAGGTTTGGGGCAGCCACCCGTGCAATCTCAAAACCTGGCTGCAAAGTCGTTCTTTTCAAAGGGATACAGCACTGAAGTGCATACAACAAGTCCAAGACAAGACTGAGGAAAAAGGGAAAAAGGGCAGGCTTTTAAAGGGGAAGACAGGAAGTTAAGTCATAAGGATTGGGCATGTGTTCATCGCTCATTGGATCAGGGCCGGAGCTGGTATGGTCTGTTTCCATTGGTTCAGTCCCGGAAGTGATGTCAAGAGAGCCAGGTGGAGTCTCCTAGGAATGGTCTACAGGGAAGTGAGAAAAAGCACTCTGCTACCTCCCGGCATGTCTCAGAACTGCCTTCACTGAAGCCCTTTAGCTGCCTCCCATGCGCACGTGTGTGACAAGGCCCCCTCCCTTAGCCCAGACCCGTTGTATCGGGCGAGAGGTCGTGAACCCGAGAAAGAGCATCAGCATTGGCATGGAGAGTACCCTGGCGATGAACGAGCGAAAACTTGTACGGCTGTAGGTCAAGAAACCACCGGGTGACCCGCGGATTCGACTCCTTGTGCAGGGCCATCCACTGTAGAGGTGCATGGTCCGTGACAAGGGTGAATTCCCGGCCCAACAGGTAGTACCTAAGCTGAGTAATTGCCCATTTAATCGCCAAAGCCTCCCTTTCCACCTCTGCATACCTGGTCTCCCAGTACAACAGTTTCCGGCTCAGGAACATGACGAGGTGTTCCACACCATCGACACTTTGGCTCAGCACGGCGCCCAGGCCTGTGTCCGAAGCATCCGTCTGGAGGATGAAAGGCAAAGAAAAGTTTTGAGGCCGAAGCACTTTGTCCACCAGACGCTGGAAGGTTGCTGGAGCCCCGTGTAACCCAAATGGAAGGACACGATACTGCCAGTGTCTGCTAGGGGTACTAAACGCGTTTTTTTCCTTCGTGGTGTCCGTTAAAGAAACCTGCCAGTACCCTTTTGTCATGTCAAGTGTGATCAAGTACTTTGCCTGTCCAAGCCTCTCGAGGAGGTCGTCCACTCGTGGCATTGGATACGCATCGAATCTGGAGACTTGATTAAGCCGACGGAAGTCATTGCAAAACCTCCAACTCCCATCAGGCTTACCGACGAGCACAATTGGGCTGGACCAGGGACTATAACTTTCCTCAATCACACCTAGCTCCAGCTTGCACTTGATCTCAAGCTCCACTTCAGCCCTTTTTGTCTCGGGAAGACAATACGGGCGTTCTCGGACAATAACCCCGGGCTCTGTCACAATGTTGTGCTCAACCAGAGAGGTCCTTCCGGGGTTCTCACTGACTACCTCCCGGACGGCCCAGATAACTGTTTCCAGCTCCAGCTCCTGCCGTTGTCTGGGACTTAGGTCCATACCGAAGTTAAGGCAGTGTGTATGAGCGAAGAGTTGAGCAGGGCTGGATGGAGGAGGGATCAGGGTCCCTGTCCTTCCACGGTTTCAGCAAGTTCACATGATAAACCCGCTCCTTTGGCCGACGATTGGGTTGACTCGCCAAATAGTCGACCAGCCCCTTCCTCTCCTTAACTCAGGGGCCTTGCCAATGGGCAAGCAACTTGGAGTGGGAGGTAGGCACTAGGACCATGACCCGATCTCCCGGGTGGAACTCCCGAAGAGACATGCTGCGGTTGTAGTAATGGGCCTGTGCTGCTTGAGCTTCCTCCATGTGACTTTTAAGGAGAGGCCGAATCTTTCCCAATCTATCGCGTAACTGTGCGATATATTCTAATATGTTTGTAGAGGGAAGAGCCTCTTCTTCCCATCCTTCTTTTAGAATGTCTAATATGCCCCAAGGTTGTCGCCCATATAGTAATTCAATAGGGGAGAACCCCGTGGAGGCTTATGGGACTTCCTGATAAGCAAAAAGGACGAGGAGGAGGAGCTGATCCCAGTTCCTTCCATCCTCGCTGACCACCTTATGTAGCATTTGTTTGAGAGTCTGATTTAACCTCTCTACTAACCCGTCGGTTTGAGGATGATACACCGCGGTCTTTAAATGCTTTATTTTCAGTAACTTGGCAGTCTCCTTGAACGTCTCCGAGGTAAAAGGGGTCCCCTGGTCTGTCAAGACTTCCTTGGGAACACCCACGCGCGAAAAGACCCCTAGTAATTCCCGTGCGATGGCTTTGGAGGTAGCTGAGTGCAACGGAACAGCTTCGGGGTATCGTGTAGTATAATCCACGAAGACTAAAATGTACTTGTGTCCTCAGGCTGATGGCTCTAGGGGTCCAACCAAGTCGACCCCGATTCTGTGGAAGGGAACATCAATCAGGGGAATAGGAATGAGAGGAGCACGGTTCCTCCTAGGAATTTGTCGCAGTTGACAGTCCGGGCAGGAAGCGCAAAAGCGACGAACCTCCTCATTGATTCCCGGCCAGTTGAAACGGAGCTTGATCCGCTCCAGAGTTTTCTCGGTGCCCAAGTGACCACCTAGGAGGTGGGCGTGTGCTAGCTCGCAGACCTGCCGCCGGAAGGTACGCGGAACTAGCAGCAGCTTTCTCTCCTGGCCGTCATGCATTGCTACACGGTAAAGAAGGTCGTTGTTTAATACAAAGTGAGGGCCCTGTGGCATTGACTGATCAGTGCGCTGGCCATTGACAAGGACCACTGCATTTTTTGCAAAATTCAGGGAGTCGTCATTCCATTGCTCCCTTCTAAATGAAGCCGGCGTCTCTTTAAATTGGAACCGCAACTAGGAGAGAGGGTCAGCGTCGACCTCAATGGGCGTGGTTTCCTCCTTCTCCACCGTGGCGTTGGTGGATGACATGTCAGCACGCGACGGCCCGGGAGTTCAATCAATCAACATTTATTTATATAGCACATATTCATACAAAAAAATGTAGCTCAAAGTGCTTTACAAAATGAATAGAAAAATAGAAGACACAATAAAAAATAAACATAAGTCAACATTAATTAACATAGAATAAGTAAGGTCCGGTGGCCAGGGTGGACAGAAAAAACAAAAAAAACTCCAAAGGCTGGAGAAAAAAATAAAATCTGTAGGGGTTCCAGACCACGAGACCGCCCAGTCCCCTCTGGGCAATCTACCTAACATAAGTCAAACAGTCCTCTTTGTATTTAGGGTTTTCATGGAAGGACCTGATGATGATGGTCACGTAGACTTCTGGCTTTCAGTCCATCAATGTTGGTGCATCATGATGCTTTGAGTAGGTGGTGGTTGCGCAGGCCCCACCACAAAGAAACCGGAAAAAGAAACGGAAGAGAGAGTTGGGGTCAAGAGCCACTATGAATAGTTATTGTGATGAATTGAACATACAGAGTATCAGTATTAAGTTAAAGTGAAGTTAGGAGAAAGCCATGTTAAAGTAACATGTTTTCAGCAGTGTTTTAAAGTGCTCTACTGTATTTGCCTTGCGAAATCCTATTGGCATGCTATTTCAGATTTTAGGTGCATTAAAGCAGAAGGCCGCCTCACCACTTCTTTTAAGTTTAACTTTTGGAATTATAAGGAGATACTCATTTGAAGATCTAAGGTTACGATTTGGAATATAGGGTGTCAGACATTCCGATATATAAGATGGAGCGTGATCATTTAAGGCTTTATAAACCATAAGCAGTATTTTAAAGTCAATCCTGAATGACACAGGCAACCAGTATAGTGACATCAAAACTGGAGAAATGTGTTCAGATTTTTTTTTCCCAGTTAGGATTCTAGCAGCTGCATTCTGCACTCAGTGCAAGTGATTTATGTCTTTTTTGGGTAGTCCTGAGAGGAGTGCGTTACAGTAATCTAGTCTACTGAGAACAAAAGCGTGAATTAATTTCTCAGCATCTTTCAATGATATAAGAGGTCTAACTTTTGCTATGTTTCTTAAGTGAAAAAATGCTGTCCTAGTGATCTGATGAATATGCGATTTAAAATTCAGATTACAGTCAACGGTTACCCCTAAATTTTTTACTTCCGTCTTAACGTTTAATCCTAGTGCATCAAGTTTATTTCTGATAACCTCATTGAATCCATTATTGCCAATTACTAAGATTTCAGTTTTCTCTTTATTTAGTTTGAGAAAATTACTATTCATCCTTTCAGAAATACCAGTAAGACATTGTGTTAGTGTATTGAAAGAGTCAGAGTCATCAGGTGCTATTGATAAGTACAGCTGTGTGTCATCAGCATAGCTGTGGTAACTCACGTTGTAACCTGAGATAATTTGACCTAACGGAAGCATATAGATTGAGAAAAGCAGCGGACCCAGGATAGAGCCCTGTGGAACACCATATCGGATATCCTGTGTCTTTGAGATGTGATTACCACAACTCACAAAGAATTTTCTACCTGCCAGGTAGGATTCAAACCAATTTAAGACACTGCCAGGACGGCACTAAGTCACTCAGGACGGCCGCTTCGTCTCTCTCTGGCCGGCTGATTACACGGCGTGGAGGCAGCTTGAGACGGTTCATCTCCGTCCATAACGAGGCCCAAATTAATCCCGGGAGTGGTATGTGTCTCACCGCTTTTAATTTCAGGCCAGTTCCACCCCAGTATCACCGGGTGTGGAGGATCAGGAAGGATTGCCACGGTTAATTTCCGAACTGATCCCCCATAACCGATGACACACGTGGCAGCCCTGTACCAGCGGGTTTCCCCGTGGACAAAGGTTATACCGACCTTATACTTCAACCACTGTCGCGGTAGCACAAAACGGCGGGCAACAATGGAAGTGTTGCTGCCAGTGTCCAACAGAGCAGACGTTTTGAACCCGTTAACGACCACCGTGCCTGTGTGTGGGACCGCCAATGGGTTTATCAGAGCACACCAACCCCTCCTCTGCCTCCAGCTGTATTCCGCCTCATTCCCAAGCGGTTTGCACGCCCGCAGCCCCGGGGACGGCGGCACAAGCTCTGGGTTGTACAGGGGGGGCTAGGTGTTGAGACATACCCCGGTTGAGTTTGGCTAAAGGACGGTTCAACTCCCCCAGATTGTGAGGCCCTCCTTTGTTTCTCTATGAGCTCTGCCATGTTGTTAAAGTTTCTACCCCAGACCGGCTGGGTGAAGCCCCGGGGTAGCGTGTCTAGAAGCAGGTAGCAAGCCACCTGCTCTATTATTTGGTAGGGCTTCAGTTCCTGTTGCCGTAGCAACTGCCCTACCTTTGCCCATAGGGACCATGCCTGTTGAGGGGTCGGCCGCTCTGGGTCGAACCACCAGTTTTTTAGGTTAGTCACCTGCCAGTCTGGGGCACCCCTAGGTGGAAATCGGGGCTCTGGCTTTACAGGGAGGCGGGCACTCTCCTCCGAGAGAGCACAAACAGCCCTCTTTGCCTCCCCCCTCCGAAGCAGCCCACGTCTGTGAGCCCCTCCCGAACACTCCCTGGCCTGCCTAGTAGAGCTTGCCAGGAACAGAGCCTGTACCGGGCCACTCCAAAACACGGGACAACCTCCCCGCCTGAAAACTCGGCCCCGGTATGCTCCCACCTGGTTGGGTTGCAGGTCCTCTCCCCTTCTCTTCCAGGACTTCTCGATCCTGCCGACTACGCCAATGTCATGATGAGTGATGAGTGAGTGAGTGACTTAGTCAGTGAGGGCTTTGCCTTTTATTAGTATAGATACACTACCATGGCTGTTCATTTGTCTGTCCAGGATTTTGAATCACCTGTAGCTCAAAGACAGTTTGACCTATTGACCTGAAATTAGGTACACATATAGTACACAGTGTCTACTGTCCATTTTCGTGGTGATGATTGACCTCCAAGGTTATTCCTCTCTTTATTTTTATTTTATTTTATTGTAGAATCAACTCTCGGCAGCAGCCAGCAGGGTGGCCATGTGGTGCTTGCTTACGGGCGCTGTTCTCATCCCTTTCACAGAGAAAGAGTATGAAAACTATGAATGCTCAAGTCAGGTGTATTCACTGCATGTTTTCATGCAGTGTGCCGTTACTGGTTTTAAAAATAATTATTTAGTGGTGATATAGATTGAAACTTAACACTAGAATTACCAAAGCCTACGAAAAATCTCTTAAATCCGGCCCACCTGAAATCCCTTTGCACTTCTCCATCAGCATCTTTTGTCCTGTAAATGTGCCTGCCAATCAAGATAAGCAGCAAGCAGCCTACTATTCCATCCCCCCCAACGCTGTAGATCGGAACAAAGTTCTCCCATCTCATACCTTGATTATTTGGAAGTGAAATGCTAGAGTTTTAGAGTGGAGATAATCGATCGTTATTTGGAACACATGCATTTCATGTGTGTTCTATTTCTACAATAATCTGTGTAATCACATTGTTAAAACAGGTGCCCTTTCAATGTAATAGGAACCAAAGCATAGAGAGAAGTATGTGCATTGCAACAGGTGCACATGTCGTAAATGTAGGTCCTTGCGTGTGTGTGAGAACTGTTAACATTTGAATTTGATGATTGCATATAGCGCTGAATTGACCTCTCTGTACTATTTTTTTCTCTGCATTTCCTGGAGTAAAAAAGAAACACCATCATACAGCAAAATTTGGGGACTGGCAAAATTGGGGGGTGATTAATGGAGGTCACGTGGTCAACCGCAAGATGTTATGCAAATGAATATGAATAATGTTGCATCCCATTGTCACAGTGTTTTCCGAAATGTACTATACAAGTCATAAAATGAATAATTCCAAATATCATATACTGTAAACCTATGTCTCTGTGTTTTTTTTTTTTTGTTTGTTTTTTTTGTCAGTACGGCTTTGACATCATAGACCATAAGGTCTATACTAATTCAGTATGAGCAGGAACACTCAATTAAACTGAATAATAAAAAAAAAAAAATCAGGTGACAGTGAGATACGAATAAGACAGATTCACCAGCATTTGTCTATCAGCTTTTATCCATCCCGATCAGATAATGTCCAGTTCCATTGTCTCAAAACACCACTCGCATCTACAGTTATTCCCAGTTTCAAATACAAACTAACAGCATCAGATCCCGTGGGGGGGTGGCAGTATTATATATCATGATCGTGACTGAGAGAATAAAAGTGGTATTATAAGTACTATAAATGTACACCGGCTGTTACAGACTCAAACCAAATGTATGTGTTTACTGTATAATATTAACAGTAAGAGCAGCTCACTACTCAAAACGGTAAATATAGGAGGCAGTCAAGATTGAACCGGGGGACTCTTGATTACAAGTCAGCAATTCTTACCGCTTCGCCACGGAAGCTGTTATATCATCCGTGAACCTTTTGTGAAAGTATTTATTTGATCATTGGACTTCATACATTATATAGTTTATACCTCCATTTTGTCATTTATTACTAAAACTAGCAGAATACCCGCGCTTCGCAGCGGAGAAGTAAAAAGAAAAGGAAACATTTTAAAAATAACGTAACATGATTGAGAATGTAATTGTTGTCATGAGTGTTGCTGGCATATATATATATATATATATATATATATATATATATATATATATATATATATATATATATATATATATATATATATATATAGCAAAATACCCGCGTTCAAGAGCAGAGAAGTAGTGTGTTAAAGAAGCAATGAAAAAGAAAAGGAAACATTTTGAAAATAACGTAACATGATTGTCAATGTAATTGTTCTGTCACTGTTGGGAGTGATGAGTGTTGCTGTCATATATATATATATATATATATCTCTATATATATATCTCTATATATATATCTCTATATATATATATATCTCTATATATATATATATATATCTCTATATATATATATATATATATATATATATATCTCTATATATATATATCTCTATATATATATATCTCTATATATATATATATATATATATATATATATATATATCTATATATATATATATATATATCTATATATATATATATATCTATATATATATATATATATATATATATATATATATATATATATATATATATATACACACACATATATACACACAAATACAGTACATATATATATATATATATATATACAGGGAGTGCAGAATTATTAGCTAAGTTGTATTTTTGAGGATTAATTTTAATATGGAACAAACACAGTGCTATCAGTCAATCCAAAATGTTAATAAACCTGAAACCTGAATGTTTCACAACGGAAATGTGAGTGTGAACATCATCAGGGGAATACATATGTGCACAATTATTAGGCAACTATTAGTGTGCAGATTTATTATGCAACTAAAGGAAAATGAAAATTTTCCCATCTCACTTGTTTATTTTCATCTGTTATAGTGAGAATAATAAACAAACACCTCAAAATTTACAAATAAACATCTCTGACATTTCAAAAAATAAATCAATCAATCAATGACCAATATAGCCACCCTTCTTTCCAATAACAGTCATAAGCCTTTCCATTCATGGAGTCTGTCAGTTTCTTGATCTGTTGACGATCAGCTTTTTGTGGAGCAGTGACTACAGCCTCCCAGACACTCTTCAGAGAGGTGTATTGTTTTTCTCCCCCGTAAATCTAGCGCTTAAGAAGTGCCCACAAGTTCTCGATAGGGTTTAGGTCAGATGAGGAAGGGGCCATGTCATTATTCCTTCATCTTTAAGGCCTTTACTGGCTGGCCACGCAGTGGAGAACTTCGATGCAAGTGATGGAGCATTGGCCTGCATAAAAATCATGGTCTTTTCCTGTATCACTGTTTGAAGAAAGTGTCTTGAAAAACTGGCAGTAGGTTTGGGAGTTGATTTTGAGTTCATCTTCAATGCAAAAGGTCCAACTAGCTCATCTTTAAAAATACCAGCTCATACCAGTACCCCACCTCCACGTTGGAGTGGAGCTCTGTGCCCATTACTGATCCACAGGTCCATCCATCTGGTCCATCAAGAGTCACTCTCATCTCATCGGTCCATAAAACCTTTGAAAAAATCTGTCTTCAGATATTTCTTGGCCCAGTTTTGACGTTTCAACTTATGTTTCTTGTTCAGTGGTGGTTGGGTTTCAGCCCTCCTTACCTTGGCCATGTCTTTGAGCACTGAACACCTTGTACTTCTGGGCACTCCAGGTAGGTTGCAGCTCTGGAATATGAAAGTACTGGAGGATAATGGGTTCCTGGTAGCTTCACGCTTGATTCTTCTCAAATCTTTGGCAGCTAATTTATGTCTTTTGTTCTCAACACGTTTCTTGCGACCCTGTTGACTATTTGCAACAAAATGTTTGATGGTTCTGTGATCACACACCAATATCTTAGCAATTCCAAAAGTGCTGCATCCCTCTGAAAGACTTTTTACAATTTTTGACTTTTCAGAGTCAGTTAAATCTCTTTTTGGCCCATTTTGCCTGAGGAAAACTAGCTGCCTAATAATTCTGCACACCTTGATATAGGGTGTTGATCTCCTTAGGCCACACCCTCCCTCATTACACAAATACACATCACCTGACGTGCTTAAATCCAATAAGCATTCAAGTTAATACAGCTTGGAGTTGGAATATACGCATTAAAAATGATGATATGGTCAAAATACTTACTTGCCTAATAATTGTGCACATAGTGTATATATATATATATATATATATATATATATATATATATATATATATATATATATATATATATATATATACACACATACAGTCTTTGGGGTGCGAGCAACTGTTGCTGGGGGTGCCAGAATCCATGAAGGAAGAAAAATGAAAATCATTATTTGTACAAAATCTTCATTTATTTATCCATTCCTAAATAATTAAATGGGCTGGCTATTTCGTATCAGTGCAATACGCTGTTTGTTAAAACGGATGACTCCCGCTCTTATGTGCAAGTCTGCCTGGATATTATGAACTATCATATCTGTTCAAGTTCTATTTAAATTTTAAATAGAAGGAATATTATTCCGGAATAAATCAACTCAAACCTTAAATAACTTATAATATTTTGCTCTCTATAAAAATATATCCTGTCTAAATTATACAATTTAGAAATAAAGTAAACGTTAAAATAACAAACATTTAAATTTCTTTACTCTTATGTAATTTTATATAAAAAATAAACTTAAATTTTAAATATCCCAAAAATATATCCTGTCAAAAGTATACAAATTCTAATATGAAGATGTTGCATAACAAAACCTGGAAATATAAATAAAATTTCACTTTCAGGTTATCTTGATGTTTTGTCTCATAGTGCCGTCTTAGATTAAATTCTGTAATTACAGCCACATTAGCTCCACAAATGAGACACATGGGTTTACCGGCAATGTCAGTAAACATATACTCTGCCTCCCATCGGTTTTTAAAGGCTCTATGTTCAGAATCACCTTTTCTCTTTGGCATCATGTGGGCTAGCTTCGCAATAACTTGCAGCATCATAAGCTAGACTTGATTAACGAGGTAAGTGTTCGGCAAGGCAGCTGAAGCGCTGCATTATGGGATCTGTAGTTTATTGTGTTACCAGCTCTTCATATCCCCGGGCCATTAATAACAGTAATATATAAAATGATCTCACAGGCCGGATATAATTACACAAAGGGCCAGATGTGGCCTGCTCGCCTTGAGTTTGACACATATGGACTAAATAGAACTTGAAAAGATATGTTTTTTTAAATGTGATCGCGCAATTCAGATCGAGTTGACTCGCACTACAGTACATTGAGCCCGCGTGCTATTGTGGTTTTGCCTGCGTGCCTCAATAAGTTACCCTCCCCTCGCTCTTACTTGTTTACCGTTCATCTAATGAATACACTGAGTATGGCTTTACCAAAGCAATCATTGATCGCAAATAAAATATCCATTATTCATAAAGCTTCAATTGCTGATCTGTCTTTCTGCATTAACCGCATATTTTTTCATACGTCTCAAACCAAGGGGATGCAAGGCTAAAATGAATCGGGAAGCACACGTACATACTCAGTGATCCCCTCTCGGGAATCGAACCTCGGACGCCGGCGCTAGAGGCGAAGCCTCTACTATTGCGCCACGGCGTGTGGTTTGTCTATTTGAGCGTAGCAGTGTAATTTGGTTTTTGTTCAGCACTCTTTGGAACTGTTGCTTTTTGTCCGCGCACTTCGTCAGTTCACGTGAGCCGCTGAATATAGTTTTATATGTCACTCGCTCGCTTCTAATTGTTTCGCTGCCTTCTTAATTATATAATGTATGTTTTCTTCAGCGGTTTTTGGAGCTCTTCTTGGTTTTCTGCGTACTGCGTGATTACGTGGGAGGCGTGATAATGTCACACGAAACTCCGCCCCCCCGCGGCTTTCGAGCTCAACTCCATTACAGTATATGCAGAAAAATAGCTTCCAGTTATGACCATTACGCGTAGAATTTCAAAATGAAACCTGCCCAACTTTTGTAAGGAAGCTGTAAGGAATGAGCCTGCCAAATTTCAGCCTTCTACCTATACGGGAAGTTGGAGAATTAGCGATGAGTCATTGAGTCAGTCAGTCAGTCAGTCAGGGCTTTGCCTTTTATTAGTATAGATATGAAAAAGTTTCTGTTTTAACAATGTGTTTACACAGATTATTGTTGAAACGGAACACATAAAATACATGTGTTCTGAATAACAATCTATTATTTCCACTCTAAAACTCCAGCACTTCATTCCCAGATAATCAAGGCATAAGATGGGAGACATTTGTGCCCGTTCTGTGTTGGTGGGGGCATGGAATAGTAGGCTGCTTGTCTTGATCAGCACATTTACAGGACAAAAGACGCTGTGCGAAGGGATTTAAGGTTGGATGGATTTACAAGTTTTTTTCATAGGCTTTGGTAATTCTAGTGTTAAGTGCATATTTCACACAGATGTTAGCAAGGTCTTGTTCACAGAAATAACCAATTGATACATGAAGTAAATTGACAAGTAGTGAAATACAGAGGAGTACTTCGGGTAACTTAAACATTCAACTCTGTTGTTTTGTAGATTTTCGGTGAATAGGATTGGCATGCCTTTTGGACTGGTTTATTCTTGTAAAAGTTGTTTTTATGGTCTAATGTGGAGTAACATGTTGCATGTTGATTAACAGATGAAAGTAAGAATTTCATTGTACTTTGTAAATGTATCAATCATGATAATAGAACATTTTCCAACCCGCTGAATCCGAACACAGGGTCACGGGGGTCTGCTGGAGCCAATCCCAGCCAACACAGGGCACAAGGCAGGAACCGATCCCGAGCAGAGTGCCAACACACCGCAGGCGCTGGAATATATAAAGTCAAAACCTGAATATATAAAGTCAGCGTCGGAATTTATAAAGTCATTCCTGATTATATAAAGTGTGTATTTCTGTGTTAACCTCATATTTTTTCATACTTCTTCTCAAACCAAGGGGGTGCGAGTGTAAAATGAATCGGGAAGCGCTGATCAATGTAATCAGTGTACCAGGAAATCATGCATTGACAGAAGTTCCCCTTTGCTTGTAATGCAAAGTGTGATTAAATGCGTGTTTTTTTTTAAGGCGTTATGGAGCACATGCATCGAAGCTTCTCAGCTGTGCTTGTGCTAAGAAAAGGAAACATTTTAAAAATAACGTAACATGATTGTCAATGTAACATTTTGTAAGTAGTGCCTGGAGGATTCAGTGTGGAGAAACTCTAGAGACAACGTGTGTATTAACTTGTGGATTTTTCTGTGAGTATTTGGTGGCAGCGTCACAAAGTTGGTTCCTCAAGACGGCGTTAGCTGCAGAGCTCAGCTCACAGCGAAATGAGGTGAATGGGAGGGAGATGATGACGTGACTCCCCCACCCGCCTTAACTGTCAATCCCCCACAAACACAGTCTCTCGGAATTTGCATAAGCACAGCCCTTCGCCTACAATTTTAACTTAGTTACAAAGTGATCAAAACTTTCGTTTATATCCTGCGTCCTCTCATTAAACTTGTATCCCGCATTACCCATGGGCATGAGAAACGCCAGCGGCAGCCTGTCTGTGAACTTAATTTAAAGTTTAGGTTTACACTGTGCTTTGTTTCCGAAGTAGCAGCACTCATGAATATGGTTGTATATGTCACTTGCTCGGTTCTTATTGTTTCGCTGCCTTCTCAATTATATAATGCATGTTTTCTTCAGCGCTTTTTGGAGCTCTTCCTGGTTTTCTACGTACTGCGTTGATAGTCAGTTCACGTGATTACGTGGGAGGCGTGATGATGTCACACGAAACTCCGCCCCCCACGGCTTTCGAGCTCAACTCCATTACAGTGTATGGAGAAAAATAGCTTCCAGTTATGACCATTATGCATAGAATTTTGAAATGAAACCTGCCGAACTTTTGTAAGGAAGCTGTAAGGAATGAGCCTGCCAAATTTCAGCCTTCTACCTACACGGGAAGTTGGAGAATTAGTGATGAGTCAGTGAGTGAGTGAGTCAGTGAGGGCTTTGCCTTTTATTAGTATAGATTCTCAGTGCATGGCAGTGGTGGATGTAAAGACTAAAATTATTAAGTTAAACTTTAGGTAGGACAAATTTTTGACATATGTGACAGAGTCTAAAATGGGATAAACTTTTGAGTGTAGAGACAATTGAAGAGCATTGGAACAGGTTTAAAAAAAGTTTGCATAAAATGCAGGACAACGTATATCCCAAAAAATTGAATTAATATGAAGTTTAAAAAAAACTCAGTGTGTAAGGGAGAGTGGGTAAGTAATGACACTGAAAAGAAGTTACAAAGGAAAAACAGTTGTATAAGGCATATAATTCTGATAACTCCGTGCCAATAGTAAGGCATATGAGTGCGTGAGGGCAAACATTAATAAGGATATTAGGGAAGCCAAAAGGCAATTAGAAAGGAATATTACAGATAAGGTGAAAGATAACCCTAAGAAATTTATTTCAGTATTTTAGTAGGAAAAAAGTACTGACAAGGACAGGTTGAAGTTTAACAGTATAAAAAAGTTTAAAAATAGTTTAAAATATACAGACGGTAAAATAGCTCATGCTCTGAACTTTGTGAGGAGGTGGAAAACCTTTTGGTGATTTGGAAATTATAGAGGGAGAAATACTGCTCAGGTTAAATAGGCTGAAATCAAGCAAATCACCTGGACCAGGTAATATTTTTCTTCAAGACCTTAAGGAAGTTATTGAGTATCTTATGAACTCATGACACATAATTTTAAGAAGTCACTGTGCCACTGTGCACTAGGGAAATTCCAAAGGGCTCAAGTCCGGGCTTATAACCTTTTGGTTTTTTTTTTTTTTTTTTTAATATATTCTTAAATAAAAGTGCTTTATTTGATATTTGGACTAAAATCTTCACACATTATACACTTCACATTATTAGTATAACATGGAAAAAGTTTATATTTTAGGTACTGTATGTGTTGGGCATTTCTTGCCTCACATTTCTTGTCATCCTACACTTACACAGATGTTTGTAGACATGGAACACACATGACATGTATGTATTCTAAATAACGATGTATTATTTACCCTGTACAACTCCAGGCACCTCACACCATGATTAAGAGCCTTGAGCTGGGAGAACTTCAGCTCCATCAGGGTGAGGGGGTTGGATGGGATAGCAGGTTGGTTTCTGCTTGGGCTGATCAACACATTTGCAAAACAAAAGACGCTGATGAGGAGAGGAGCGAAGGAATTTAAGGTGGCCCGGGGATTACAAGGGATTCTAGTGCTAAAAAATAGGCCTTTCTTGCAAACAGTTATCCCGAACACTGTATATTTAAACCAAAAAGCACTATTGTACAGGCCCATCTGTGGAATAAAAGAAAATGTCAAAAAAGGGACACTCCCTTTGCAAAAAAGTAAGAAGAAAATTACCTGAGAGGTAGCGGTACCACCATCATATTGTACAGCACCTGTGCTGCCAGTGCTACCTCCCTAATGTTCATACCGTCCTGTCCACCAAGCTTTGCTCTTCTCTGTTCCTGTACAATGTTGCCTGCAGCAGTGGAACAATAATATTCCCCTTCAAAGTTTTGTTTGTTTTTGGATGGTCATAGCAGTTTTAGGCAAAATCCTCAACCTTTTTCCACTGTTTCAGGGAAATCCCTTGCTGGCATGCCAGCTCCTCAGCTGCTAGTCTTTTCTTGTGTCTCCGGGTTGTGGTCCGGGAAGCAGATTGATTGGTTGGTGATGGAGGTGAAAGAATGACAATGATTGCCAACAGGGGGTGGTGCCCGACAGTAGACGGTGGGGCCCTAATCTCAACAATTTACCTGAGTGGACATGTCTTGGGGGTTGGGGAACTTGAAGTCCTGGGAGGTTGTCAGCTTAGGTCCCACAGGCACTCATTGTAAGTGTGCTCTGAAGCCAGTCCCAAGGTGCTGGACAGGTTCATGGTCTGCTCCTCACCCTGCTGTGCCATGTCCTTGGTGCAAGTGTTTTACCAGCAGGGAACACAAAGCAAAGTGAGAGGGGATAAGAGAGACACAAAGGACACCACTGCCCACAGCTCTGTCTGTACTCATCACTGCACCAGGGTGCACTGATTAAGGGGGAACAGCTGGATGCCTATCTAGCCTGAGAGTACTGGGTTGCTCAGGATGTTCTCTCTGATGCAAATGTAGTCCCTCAATCAGTCCCACCACCCTTAAGCCAGAGATGATGGTTCCCTAGGGGTGAACCCTGAACAGCTGGATGCACATGACCTCAAGGTGGCTGAAGTTAGGCCTCTGTGCTCCTTGGCTGACCATTCACCTGCAGAAGGGGAGACAAGAGAGGCATGCTATCCATGCACCCAACCTAAAGGAAGGAAGCTGCTGATGAAGAGGTCAAAGCACCTCTTCAAGAGCGAGCCAAAGATGGAGGTGATATGAGCCTTGGTCTTCTCCACTTGCAAGGTCATTTCCTTAACATAAATGGACAACAACTACTTTGCTCCTGGCACCAGTGCCCTTGCCAGTAGTTGTTGGATGCCTGGTGCCAGGAAACTTGGCACTTACTTAATGGAATTGTGAGGACCATGATATCCATGACCTTTTGTGCTTGCAGCTGGGTGGCCCTGTCCAATGCACACTTGTGCATCTGCCTGACGAGCCTCCTGTGGTGGGGCAACATGTCTGACAGAGGGGCAGAAAGAGACCGGACGCTTCAGGTCATTTGGAGTGTGAGGAGAGGCCCTTGTTGTCCTTCAGAGACTCGCCTATTCCAGGACATCCTATGACCATCCCACCACTTTCTTCTTGCAGTGCTGGGACTCAAGGTACTCTGTGGCCATAAAGTAACATCTGCGTTCTGGATGATTCTGTAATGGCCGACTCCCATCAACCTGTGGCTGCAGCAGGTGAGCTTTATAGGCCTATATGTGGTAGGGCATCCATAGGAAGACAGGCACTGAAAGAAGGATTTGGGTGACACCATGGGCTGGGAATGGTAGTTGCGGAACTGGGGGCATGTCAACAGAGGCCAGCCCAGCCACTCCTGTTTTTCTTTGGGGAGAAAGAGACAGACAAACCTAAGGTCATTGGAGATTCTAGGAAAACAAACGCCTGACCTGTGAGGTTAGCTTGCGCATGTTTGCCAGGCAATGCAAAGTATTGGATTAGGCCATCCAAAAAAACCTCTGAATTGCAAAGATCAACAAGTGTATCAAAATCTAAATGACTGATGACACATGCGCACACACACACTCTGTCTCACACCACATACCATTGGTGTTATGACAGCAGAGGGTGTCCAGACAAAACAGTTAATTGTACCAGATGACAACATGCAATGGTCATGCACAGCTCGTCTTACTGTTTAGCGAAATCCATTACTGCCTTTAAAGGATTTTTTGGAGAACAGAGCACTGAAACAAAGATCCGCTGCCAAAAAAAAAAACAACTCACAAATTCACCATATGCCCATGAGTGGCTATCACTTGCCTGCCCTCATCTCCATATTGACTAATATCTCAAATCTCGATAACAGAGGCCGGCTCAGAGAGATAGTTGGGTGGGGGTTGGATTAGTGGTGGTGGAGTTCCTCACTCTGGTCTTGGTGCATGCCTTCACCTCGTCTCTCTACCGTACATAGAACTGGAGCACCTCCATCCTTGACCTAGCTTTTGTTATGTGGTCCAGGATCCAGTTGATGTAACTATCAGGACACAAAAGCAACATGGGATACAAATGATAGCAGGGTCCTACTCGCTCACTTACTCTCTCTTTCCCTTCAACAATAATCCACTCACCTCTTTGCTTCCTGATATTCTGAGTTGTAAATGTCCTCAAATGTTAAGTCTTCATAATTGGCAAAGTTAACGACCTCTTACCCTCGTCCTGTGGCTTGGCTGACCTGTCTCTCACCCATTACTGACGAATGGCTGTCTGTACTTCAGGAAAGAGGCAAGCATAGGCCTCCAGGGTGTTTTTGTTGCTCACTGCAGGGCTATCATAGAACCTGTCACCTTTGTGCTCCCTTTGGTGGGTTGTCAAGGCCATGATGGCGGCAGCAAACATTTAAAGATCTCGCCCTGGTCCTGGTCAAACTGGAGCTCACTGTCATCGTGCACCAGCTTGGCACCCCAGGGGTCACCACCTTCTGCCAGCATGCAACTCCTGGCCTGTTCTCTGGACAGTTCTGTGCTGTTCAGTGTTCAACCTGAACAGCCAGAGCTGTCCAGATGGTATGTTTGGGCTACCTGGGCCACCTTGTATGAGGCCTTGAAGGTCAGTTAACTGGGAATCACGGGGTGGAAGTTTGGCATGTGATCCTTCCTGGATAAATGAAGAGATTGTTATATTGTGCACATTAACAGACATGTCCAGGTCTAAAATGAAGTGCAAGGGAAAATGATGATGATGTTGTTCCTATTATTATTATTACTACTAAATTCTTACACACTATCACATTCAGTTGTTAGCATATGTTTTTTAATAGTTTGGACAAAACTAGATGATTGTTATTATCATCCTCCTTCTCATCTAAATCTATTTGCACAAAATAAAAAAAGCTAGTAAACATTGCTTTTTTCTTACAATATGCACAAAAGAAGACTCCGCTATTATCATGATCTTCATCATCAACCTAAACAGTCTATATTAAATAAAATAGGTATTATTATTATTACCACCATTTTCCCCCTACACAGTTTTCATGAAATAAACAAATGTACTACTATAAGCCCAAATCAGAAAAATTTGGGATGGTATGGAAAATTTCAGTCCTGCAACACATTTAAGATTGAAATGTATTAATCACTGCATTTTTTTTTTTTTTGTTTGTTTTTTCCATACTTTTTCTAATTTACGTTTTGCAATTTTTTAACTGCAGCATCCTTTTCGAAAGGGCAGGACAGCTAATACTGCTTTCATCTTATTATTTTTATCGGTATTGTTATTATCGTTCTCATCCAGAACACTTCACGTAAAATTAATAAACATGGCATTCTTCTTATTTCATCAATTCTTCTTATTTTATATTCTGGTTCCTTTGTTCATGGTAACAGACATTGCCACTTTAAGGAGCTGGAAGTGGGTGTTGGTAGTTGAAGAAATGAAATGTACCAATAAAACTTTGCAAAGATTTGCACCAAAAATTGAAATGCTGCTAATCACAAGACATATGTTTTCACCAATCACAGCCCAGTAGAAAGTGAAACAAAATTTTTAAAATTTGAAACTGAAAACTTATTCTTCTAACTAGATCAAATAGTGTGGTAGACAGTAGGACTTTAGTGACCTTTAAAACTAGACTTAATGTTTTTTGGGGAATTAAGTGGAAAGGACTGGCCAGATTTGCTGGGCTGAATGGCCTGTTCCCATCTAAATGTTTCTTCTGTTATGTGATGTTTATTTGCAAAGTGTTTTTATGTAAATTTTGCATGTGGTTATAGTTTAGTGTCGACATTTGCCAAATATGAGCTAAGTGCATGTTATTTTTGCATTGAAATAGCTGCAATTCAACTAATTCATTTTATTTTTTCCCTTTGCTGCTGCTGCAGTATCTGAACTAACTTTACAGTCAGGTACAGTAAATATTATTAATGTGTTTATAGGTATTAATGTTTACTTTGACTTAAATCTCATGCTTTATTTTAAACAATGTGTAGTTTATTAACCTCCTTAGGAAAATGTTTATCCCCAGAAGAACTAAAAAAAAAAAAAAAGTTGACATTTTTTCAGCTTGAAATAGATGGTATAATTTGTAACAGAAATGTGCATACCAAAATGTCAACATTTAAAATAGGAGTGGAACGTTTATAGTTTCCACTGCTGTACTGATGCAGATTTGTATACTTCTTTTTTGATATGCTTTAAACAGTCACCATCACAGACATGAATGTTGCAATTGGGGCATTAGAGGCATATTTCTTTGGAAACTTTTCCTATATTTTTTCTACTGCTTGTACATTAGAGGTTGTGATGTTGGTGCCTGATCTGCAAGTTTAACACCTCCTGTATGTTTTGTGGGCTGCAACAATGCAAGGCTTATTGACTTTCACATTTCCCCTGACTTGAATGTTGAGAGTTGCTGCATTGTGACCTGCATTGTACTTAGAGGACTAATGTCTTACTTGTCTTTCTGCTTGATCGTTATCATTTTGCCTTTTCACCATGAAGCTGTTTTTCCAACGGTGAACCTTCAGGTGACAAAATTCACCTATCATGGTTATTTGGTCGTACAGTGCCATATGCATCAGTTTAACTATCTATGTTCATGGCAACCATTGACCAAGTTACATTGTCATCACTATCGCATCATTCAAGTAATGGTTCAATTTCAGTTTGTTCTGAAACTAGCTTTACAGCTTCTCATTTACATGCCATTGTGTATGTTGGTTGAATGCTCTGTCTCCTAATGATTATTGATGAGTTACCATAAAGTGACCGAACACATAAATTCAAGATTTTTGGATGTATGATGTTATTTCATCTACAAAATGGCAGCAGAATACTGTCACAAGCATTTTTCAGACTTAATGCTCCATATCTCATAAAAGTCGATGACTAACTGTTCTAATAAAGAATTCTGAGCCTAAGAGAGATTCTCTGGGTTAACACCAAGGAGGCTGATATGTGTTGATGCAAAAATGAAACAACCTTGTAATATTAAACCATCACAGCCCTAACCTGGTGATGTAGACCTTAAAATTAATGGATATTAAATCATGTTTTTCTCTTGTTTCTTTAGCTTCACCTAGAGTTCTTCTTGGTATGTGTCAGGAATACTACAAGTATACAAGGCCAAAACAGATTAGAGTTTGTGTTGGCACATGGAATGTGAATGGAGGGAAGCAGTTTCGAAGCATTGCTTTTCGGAATCAGACTCTTACTGATTGGTTACTTGATGCACCAAAAATAGCTGGTGTACCAGATTTTCATGGTAAGCATTCAAAATTTTCTAGAAAAATAAATGTTTGCGTCTGTACCTGCTGTTTTATATGGCAACCAATTTTTCTATTAAAGTTGTAAGCACTGTCCTTTTTACAGATAATTTTTGCTCTCAAAGTAGTTAAATTAGAGAGAAAAAATATTTTCCTGGATTTTTAGGAATCCAAATTTTTATGATGACTTTGAGAAGTATACAATAAAAGTTTTATTTTTCTACTTTATATTATTTAATTTGTTTGCTAATATTAGTTGGTCAGTTGCCTTTTGAGATTTTGTAAGTAATGTACAGTGCATCCGGAAAGTATTCACAGCGCATTACTTTTTCCACATTTTGTTATGTTACAGCCTTATTCCAAAATGGAATAAATTCATTTTTTTCCTCAGAATTCTACACACAAAACCCCATAATGACAACGTGAAAAAAGTTTACTTCAGGTTTTTGCAAATTTATTAAAAATTTAAAAACTGAGAAATCACTTTTACATAAGTATTCACAGCTTTTGCTCAATACTTTGCCAATGCACCTTTGGCAGAAATTACAGTCTCAACTCTTTTTGAATATGATGCCACAAGCTTGGCACACCTATCCTTGGCCAGTTTCGCCCATTCCTCTTTGCAGCACCTCTCAAGCTCCATCAAGTTAAATGGGAAGCGCCGGTGCACAGCCATTTTAAGATCTCTCCAGAGATGTTCAATCTGGGCCACTCAAGGACATTCACATAATTGTCCTGAAGCCACTCCTTTGATATCTTGGCTGTGTGCTTAGGGTCGTTGTCCTGCTAAAAGATGAACCATTGCCCCAGTCTGAGGTCAAGAGCGCTCTGAAGCAGGTTTTCATCCAAGATGTCTCTGTACATTGCTGCAGTCATCTTTCCCTTTATTCTGACTAGTCTCCCAGTTCCTGCCCCTAAAAAACATCCCCACAGCATGTTGCTGCCACCACCATTCTTCACTGTAGGGATGGTATTGCTTGCTGATGAGCAGTGCCTGGTTTCCTCCAAACATGACGCCTGGCATTCACACCAAAGAGTTCAATCTTTGTCTCATCTGACCAGAGAATTTTGTTTCTCATGGTCTGAGAGTCCTTCAGGTGCTTTTGGCAAACTCCAGCCGGGCTGCCATGTGCGTTTTACTAAGGATTGGCTTCCGTCTGGCCACTCTACCATACAGGCCTCATTGGTGGATTGCTGCAGAGATGGTTGTCCATTTGGAAGGTTCTCCTCTCTCCACAGAGGACCTCTGGAGCTCTGACAGAGTGACCATTGGGTTCTTGGTCACCTCGCTGACTAAGGCCCTTCTCCCCTGATCGCTCAGTTTAGATGGCGGCTAGCTCTAGGAGGAGTCCTGGTGGTTCGAACTTCTTCCACTTACGGATGATGGAGGCCACTGTGCTCATTGGGACCTTCAAAGCAGCAGAATTTTTCTGGAACCTTCCCCAGATTTGTGAATTGAGACAATCCTGTCTTGGAGGTCTACAGACAATTCCTTTGACTTCATACTTGGTTTGTGCTCTGACATGAACTGTCAACTGTGGGACCTTATATAGACAGGTGTGTGTCTTTCCAGATCATGTCCAATCAACTGAACTTACCACAGATGAACCCTTAATTAAGCTGCAGAAGCATCTCAAGGATGATCAGGGGAAACAGGATGCACCTGAGCTCAATTTTGAGCTTCATGGCTAAGTAGATGATGAATCTACTTATGTACTGATCTGATGAATACTTATGAACTTGTGATTTCTCAGTTTTTATTTTTAATAAATATGCAAAACCTCAAGTAAACTTTTTTCACGTTGTCATTATGGGGTGTTGTGTTTAGAATTCTGACGAAAAAAATGAATTTAATCCATTTTGGAATAAGGCTGTAACATAACAAAATGTGGAAAAATTGATGCCCTGTGAATACTTTCCGGATGCATTGTAAGTGATTTAATCAGACAGCTTTTAAAAAAAGGTTGAAATGGAGAGAGCAATTTGCAAACTCTGCATTGTACTTCCAAATTCAGTTGATTTAGTTATATTTTTTAAATCAGTGATAAAAGGGAAACAGTATACCTACATGCAAAAATAGTTAAGTCTTTGCTTCGCTCGCTGACACCCTTCATCACACTGCCACCAAATACTCACAGAAAAATCCACAAGTTAATACACACCCTGTCTCTAGAGTTTCTCCACACTCAATGTATTCCTCGCGTCCCCTTTATACCCTCTGATCTCCCATTTCAATTCAGATGCCTCCAATTTCCAGTAAGGCTCTGCTGCGTGATGACAAGTAATAAGTCTCAGGGACAGACCCTACAAAACGATGCCATTGATTTCAGGCAATATTGCTTTTCTCCTAGACAACTATACTTGCATTCTCAAAAGTCACCTCGCGCAGCTTCGTCATATTACAACTGGAGTGCAGCTAGAAACTTTTAAGTGCTGGCTCTTACTTAACATTAAATTAAGCCATAGACATCGCAACATCACACAAGAGAGCAGCTCACGTGAACTTACTGAACGCAGTACGAGTGATCACTTCCATGCATCAAACCTGTTCAAAAAACGCATTACACAATTGACAAGGTGATGACTTTATATAGCGTTCGTTTATAAAGCAGCGGAGAGGCTGTGTGAAGGCAGCTACACAAAAAAACAGCAGAGCGCCACACTCTGAATGTATTCCTGGCAACACCGTTATACCCCCTGATCTCCCATTTCAATTGAAATACCTCAAATTTCCAGTAATGCTCTGCTTCGCGATGACAATTAATAAGTCTCAGGGACACACCCTACAAAAGGTTGCCATTGATTTGAGGCAACATTGCTTTCCTCCTGGACAAAACTATACGTTGCATTCTCAAAAGTAATATATATATATATATATATATATATATATATATATATATATATATATATATATATATATATATATATATATATATATATATATATATAAAAATATATATATATATAAATATATACACACCCCGATCTACATGCTGTCAAATAAACGAACCACAAACCCTAGCGCAACATGAGAGGCTTCACCATTAGTGCTGACGTCTGAGGTTCGATTCGCGAGAGTGGGTGCAGTGAGTGTGTACTGCCTGATGAACCCATCAGGCAATTGGATTTAGTCTTTAAATTTCTATGGTGAAGAAAAATTTATGCAACGATGATAAAATGTAACTTTCATTCCTACTAAACATATTTCTGTTGACCAAATAAAAATTACTTTTATTTAAAATTTAAATAGAACTTGAACAAATACGATAGTTCATAATTCCCACGCAGCACTAAGTGCACGTAAGATTAGGAGTCATCCGTTTAAACAAGCAGCGTATTGCACTGATACGAAATAGCCTGCCCATTTAATTATTTAGGAATGGATAAATTAAGATTTTGTACAAATAATGTTTTTAATTTTTCTTTCTCAATGGATTCTGGCACCCTCAGCAACAGCTGCTCACACCCCAAAGGAAATATATATATATATATATATATATATATATATATATATCTATATATCTATATATCTATATCTATATATATATATATATATATATATATATATATATATATATATATCTATATATATCTATATATATCTATATCTATATCTATATATATCTATATCTATATCTATATATATATATCTATATATATATCTATATATATCTATATATATATATATATATATCTATATATACTGCTCAAAAGAATTAAAGGAACACTTTTTAATCAGAGTATAGCATAAAGTCAGTGCAACTTATGGGATATTAATCTGGTCAGTTAAGTAGCAGACCGGGTTGTTAATCAGTTTCAGCTGTTGTGGTGTTAATGAAATTAACAACAGATGTACTAGAGGGGCAACAATGAGATGACCCCCAAATCAGGAATGGTTTAACAGGTGGAGGCCACTGACATTTTCCCTCCTCATCTTTTCTGACTGTTTCTTCACTAGTTTTGCATTTGGCTACAGTCAGTGTCACTACTGGTAGCATGAGGCGATACCTGGACCCTACAGAGGTTGCACAGGTAGTCCAACTTCTCCAGGATGGTACATCAATACGTGTCATTGCCAGAAGGTTTGCGGTGTCTCCCTGCACAGTCTCAAGGGCATGGAGGAGATTCTAGGAGACAAGCAGTCTAGGAGAGCTGGAGAGGGCCATAGAAGGTCCATCACCCATCAGCAGGACCAGCATCTGCTCCTTTGGGCAAGGAGGAACAGGATGAGCACTGCCAGAGCCCTACAAAATGACCTCCAGCAGGCCACTGGTGTGAATGTCTCTGACCAAACAACCAGAAAGACTTCATGAGGGTGACCCAAGGGCCCCATGTCCTCTAATGGGCCCTGAGCTCACTGCCCAGCAGCATGCAGCTCGATTGGCATTCGCCATAAAATACCAGAATTGGCAGATGCACCACTGGTGCCCTGTACTTTTTACAGATGAGAGCAGGTTCACCCTGAGCACGTGACAGAAGTGAAAGGGTCTGGAGAAGCCATGAAGAACATTATGCTGCCTGTAACATCATTCAGCATGAGCAGTTTGGTGGTGGGTTAATGATTGTCTGGGGAGGCATATCCATGGAGGGTCACACAGACCGCTACAGGCTTGACAAAGGCACCTTGGCTGCCATTAGGTATCAGGATGAAATCCTTGGACCCATTGTCAGACCCTATGCTGGTACAGTGGCTCCTGGTGCACGACAATTCCTGGCCTCATGTGGTGAGAGTATGCAGGCAGTTCCTGGAGGATGAAGAAATTGATACCATTGACTGGCCACCACACTTTCCTGACCTAAATCCAATAGAACACCTCTGGGACATTATGTTTTGGTCCATCCAATGCCACCAGGTTGCACCTCAGACTGTCCAGGAGCTCAGTGATGTCCTGGTCCGGATCTGGGAGGAGATCCCCCACAACACCATCTGTCATCTCATTAGAAGCATGCACTGATGTTGTCAGGCATGTATACAAGAACACAGGGCCATACAAAGTGATGCATACAATTTTGAGTTGCTGCAATTAAATTTTGGCAAAATGGACTGGCCTGCCACATATTTTTTTCACTTTGATTTTTTGGGCGTCTTTGAATTCAGGGCTCTGTAGGTTAATCAGTTTCATTTCCATCAAACGATGTGGCATCCTTTCGTTCCTAACACATTACCCAGTCTATATCAGTATAGATATCCAGGAGGATTTCTTTTTCTCATTGAGATCTGATGTGTTTTCAAAGTGTTCCTTTAATTTTTTGAGCAGTTTATATATATATATATATATATATATATATATATATATATATATATATATATATATATATATATATATATATATATATATATATATATATATATATATATATATATATATATATATATATATATATACATATATATACACTGTATATATACAAACCGGATTCCAAAAAAGTTGGGACACTAAACAAATTGTGAATAAAAACTGAATGCAATGATGTGGAGATGGCAAATGTCAATATTTTATTTGTAATAGAACGTAGATGACAGATCAAACGCTTAATCCGAGTAAATGTATCATTTTAAAGGAAAAATATGTTGATTCAAAATTTCACGGTGTCAACAAATCCCAAAAAAGTTGGGACAAGTAGCAATAAGAAGCTGGAAAAAGTAAATTTGAGCATAACGAAGAGCTGGAAGACCAATAAACACTAATTAGGTCAATTGGCAACATGATTGGGTATAAAAAGAGCTTCTCAGAGTGGCAGTGTCTCTCAGAAGCCAAGATGGGTAGAGGATCACCAATTCCCACAATGTTGCAGAAAGATAGTGGAGCAATATCAGAAAGGTGCTACCCAGCTTAAAAATTGCAAAGACTTTGCATCTATCATCATCAACTGTGCATAACATCATCCGAAGATTCAGAGAATCTGGAACAATCTCTGTGCGTAAGGGTCAAGGCCGTAAAACGATACTGGATGCCCGTGATCTCCGGGCCCTTAAACGACACTGCACCACAAACAGGAATGCTACTGTAAAGGAAATCACAGAATGGGCTCAGGAATACTTCCAGAAACCATTGTCAGTGAACACAATCTACCGTGCCATCTGCTGTTGCCAGCTGAAACTCTACAGTGCAAAGAAGAAGCCATTTCTAAGCAAGATCCACAAGCTCAGGCGTTTTCACTGGGCCAGGGATCATTTAAAATGGAGTGTGGCAAAATGGAAGACTGTTCTGTGGTCAGACGAGTCACGATTTAAAGTTCTTTTTGGAAATCTGGGACGCCATGTCATCCGGACCAAAGAGGACAAGGACAACCCAAGTTGTTATCACGCTCAGTTCAGAAGTCTGCATCTCTGATGGTATGAGGTTGCATGAGTGCGTGTGGCATGGGCAGCTTGCATGTCTGGAAAGGCACCATCAATGCAGAAAAATATATTCAGGTTCTAGAACAACATATGCTCCCATCCAGACGTCATCTCTTTCAGGGAAGACCCTGCATTTTTCAACAAGATAATGCCAGACCACATTCTGCATCAATCACAACATCATGGCTGCGTAGGAGAAGGATCCGGGTACTGAAATGTCCAGTCTGCAGTCCAGGGGCCTCATGTATAACGCCGTGCGTAGAACTCGCACTATAACATGGCGTAAGCACAAAAGCCGAAATGTGTTTACGCACAGAAAAATCCAGATGCAGGAATCTGTGCGTACTCCAACTTCCACGTTCTTCCGCTACATAAATCCCGATCAGCGTGAAAACTAACGCTCGTGCACGTGCATTATGTAACGCCCCAAATCCTCCCAGAATTACTCCTATTTGAATATGCAAATCAATATAAATCGCCCTTAAGCGCAGCCTTCTGTGAAAAGACAATGGGAAAAGCACGGGGGAAAATATAAGAATTTCAGCGAATACCAAGTGGAGGCAAATGAAAAACATACTATTTGTTCAAATAAACCGTGGTATAATCAACAAAAGGAAGTTGATCGAGTGACATAGCGTGTTGGAGAAACTTGAAAGCTCACATATTTACAAATCGCACAGTGCCGGAAATAAAAAAGAAGTCACATATCAAAGTCGCCGTGAAAAGCCGAGTTGTAAGCCCACTGTCTGAGTGTCATATGAAAGCTTATTAGGGTACAGAGAAAAAAGGCACACAGTGAGGAAAAAGCATGAAATATCAACTTCAATCTCGACATTTCCACTTTAATCACGTAGTTTATTTTGTCATTAAAGTAGAACATCATAAACTTCATCTTAAAATCGTTTAATTAACCAGTTTCTCAAATCGCATCGTAATTAAAGTAGCACGTTAAATGCTTTGTTTTGTATTTGATCTTCTATGTGCTCTGTGTGTGTGAATCACTACTTGCTTTTTAAACCGGCTCTCTTCCTCCAACTGGACACAGAATCAATTACATTCATAATATTACAGTTCTCTGAATAACTAAAATACTGAGATGTATACGTGATATCATTTTCATGATGATAGGAGTTAAAGCACGTTATTAAACATGTGTTTCACTTCGATGAAATAATTTATTGCAGCAGTACAATCGGGGCGGCTCTAGGCTTGTGGTGGCACTGGGCAGAGGAAGAATCGGTGGCTCCTTCGCCCGCCCGTCAGTAAGGTAGCTTATGCACAGTGGATGGCTACGTCCTGTTGCGGACACTGCATAGCCGCCTCGTGCTCATGACACAAGCATTTAACTTTTGCCGAAATTTGTCGCTGTGTTTTTAGCTGTGTTGTTATTTTCTCTTTCTGTTTTATATTCATTATATATTGGCGTAGCCGTCACTGCAGTCAATGCTTTTCTTTCCCCAAGTAACCGATCGCCATGCAATCAGCTCTGTAATAAACGTTAAGCCATCTGTAAGCTTAGCGCCGATTCTTCAAAACGTTTAAAGAACATTGAAATATCTTCGTAGTACATATTTAATTATTCTATCCTTAACGACACTCCCAGTGAAGAATATAGATTATTTAAATGAAGTTAAAGTTTTATCTGTATAATTTAATAAACATATTTTGCTGAATTTCACCTTATAAATGATATCGTTTCTGTTTCTGAACCGCAAGGTCCGTACAGGAAAGGCTTTAAAACATTTTGCAGTGGCTGAGACAGCGTGTCCTTGAAGCTGTATACCGATAATTCCCTTTCCGATCAGCTGCTGCTGTGATTCACACTCAGATACAGTGATATAAATACTCTGAGTGGTGCAGTGAGAGAAATATTGAAAAAGATAATCCGCTGTGGCAACTCCTAACAAGAGGAGCTGGAAGAAGAAGAAGAAGTGAGAGTAACAACGCTAAAGCAGTTATGGTATTTGGAATACTATGGCTGTTCCCTCTACCATTATATTGTTACAAGTTAATTACAATAAGATGCATTACACTAATAAACAATATGCAGTTAGTTTCGGTGTATTTATTAAGCCGCGTCAGGAATATAAGGTGTAACCACACAGGATTAGTAGCACTGCTTTGACGCCGGGTGCCGCCAGTCTGCAAAATCGAGCGGAGAACTTGCGTACGACAAGGTATGAGGTACCGTGGAAAAGTGCGTGGATTTACGCCAAGTGTAGGTTTTATACATCGCGATTTGAACTTGGAAAAGTTCTTACGTTAGCGTTTCTGTGCGTACGCACCGTTTATACATGAGGCCCCAGATCTTTCACCTATAGAGAAAATTTGGCGCATCATAAAGAGGAAGGTGCGACAAAGAAGGCCCAAGACGATTGAACAGTTAGAGGCCTGTATTAGACAAGAATGGGAGAGCATTCCTATTTCTAAACTTGAGAAACTGGTCTCCTCGGTCCCCAGATGTCTGTTGAGTGTTGTAAGAAGAAGGTGAGATGCTACACAGTGGTGAAAATGGCCTTGTCCCAACTTTTTTGGGATTTGTTGACACCATGAAATTCTGAATCAACATATTTTTCCCTTTAAAATGATACATTTTCTCAGTTTAAACTTTTGTTCCATGATTTATGTTCTATTCTGAATAAAATATTAGAAGTTGGCACCTCCTCATCATTGCATTCAGTTTTTATTCACAATTTGTATAGTGTCCCAACTTTTTTGGAATCCGGTTTGTATATATATATATATATATATAAACTAAAAAAAAATTAAAGGAACACTTTGAAAACACATCTGATCTCAAAGGGAAAAAGAAATCCTTCTGGATATCTATACTGATATAGACTGGGTAATGTGTTAGGAACGAAAGGATGCCACAACGTTTGATGGAAAGGAAAATGATCAACCTACAGAGCCCTGAATTCAAAGACGCCCCAAAAATCAGAGTGGAAAAATTATGTGGCAGGCTAGTCCATTTTGCCAAAATTTAATTGCAGCAACTCAAAATTGTACGCAGCACTTTGTATGGCCCCTGTGTTCTTGTATACATGCCTGACAACATCGGTGCATGCTTCTAATGAGATGACAGATGGTTTGTGGGGGATCTCCTCCCAGATCTGGACCAGGGCATCACTGAGCTCCTGGACAGTCTGAGGTGCAACCTGGTGGCATTGGATGGACCAAAACATAATGTCCCAGAGGTGTTCTATTGGATTTAAGTCTGGAAAGTGTGGTTGCCAGTCAATGGTATCAATTCCTTCATCCTCCAGGAACTGACAGCATACTCTCACCACATGAGGCCAGGAATTGTCGTGCACAAGGAGCCACTGTACCAGCATAGGGTCTGACAGTGGGTCCAAGGATTTCATCCTGATACCTAATGGCAGCCAAGGTGCCTTTGTCAAGCCTGTAGCGGTCTGTGTGACCCTCCATGGATATGCCTCCCCAGACAATCATTAACCCACCACCAAACTGCTCATGCTGAATGATGTTACAGGCAGCATAATGTTCTCCATGGCTTCTCCAGACCCTTTCACTTCTGTCACGTGCTCAGGGTGAACCTGCTCTCATCTGTAAAAAGCACAGGGCACCAGTGGTGCATCTGCCAATTCTGGTATTCTATGGCGAATGCCAATCGAGCTGCATGCTGCTGAGCAGTGAGCTCAGGGCCCATTAGAGGACATGGGGCCCTTGGGTCACCCTCATGAAGTCTTTCTGGTTGTTTGGTCAGAGACATTCACACCAGTGGCCTGCTGGAGGTCATTTTGTAGGGCTCTGGCAGTGCTTATCCTGTTCCTCCTTGCCCAAAGGAGCACTGCTGCTTGTCTCCTAGAATCTCCTCCATGCCCTTGAGACTGTGCAGGGAGACACCGCAAACCTTTTGGCAATGACACGTATTGATGTACCATCCTGGAGAAGTTGGACTACCTGTGCAACCTCTGTAGGGTCCAGGTATCGCCTCATGCTACCAGTAGTGACACTGACTGTAGCCAAATGCAAAACTAGTGAAGAAACAGTCAGAAAAGATGAGGAGGGAAAAATGTCAGTGGCCTCCACCTGTTAAACCATTCCTGTTTTGGGGGTCATCTCATTGTTGCCCCTCTAGTGCATCTGTTGTTAATTTCATTAACTCCAAAGCAGCTGAAACTGATTAACAACCAATATCCCATAAGTTTCATTGACTTTATGCTATACTCTGATTAAAAGGTGTTCCTTTAATTCTTTTGAGCAGTATATATATATATGTATATATATGTGTATATATATATATATATATATATATATATATATATATATATATATATATATATATGCCAGCAACACTCATGACAATGACAAAACAATTACTTTGTCAATCATGTTACGTTATTATTAAAATGTTTCCTTTTCTTTTTCAATACTTTTTAACACACTACTTCTTCGCTGCAAAGCTCGGGTATTTTGCTATTTATGTATATGTATATATGTGTATATGTATATATATGTATAGTATATATATATGTGTGTGTGTGTATGTGTGTGTGTCTGTGTCAAAAAAATATATATATATATATATGACAGCAACACTCATATCAGTAACAAAACAATTACATTAACAATCAAATTACGTTATTTTTAAAATGTTTCCTTTTTCTTTTTCATAACTTCTTTAACACACTACTTCTCTGCTGCTTGAATTATTTATTTAGCTAGTATATATATATATATATATATATATATATATATATATATATATATATACAGTGGGTACAGAAAGTATTCAGACCCCCTTCAATTTTTCACTCTGTTATATTGTAGCCATTTGCTAAAATCATTTAAATTATTTTTTTTCCTTATTAATGTACACACAGCACCCCATATTGACAGACAAAAAAGGAATTTTTGAAATTGTTGCAGATTTATTAAAAAAGAAAAACTGAAATATCACTGCTCATCACTTGTCCAATACAGTCCCCTCAGTGAAGCATGGCAGTGACAGCATCATGCTGTGGGGGTGTTTTTCAGCTGCAGGGACAGGACGACTAGTTGCAATCGAGGGAAAGATGAATGCGGCCAAGTACAGGGATATCCTGCACAAAAAGACCTCAGACTGGGCCGAAGGTTTACCTTCCAACAAGACAATGACCCTAAGCACACAGCTAAAATAATGGAGTGGCTTCACAACAACTCTGTGATTGTTCTTGAATGGCCCAGCCAGAGCCCTGACTTAAACCCAATTGAGCATCTCTGGAGAGACCTAAAAATGGCTCTCCACCAACGTTTACCATCCAACCTGACAGAACTGTAGAGGATCTGCAAGGAGGAATGGCAGAGGATCCCCAAATCCAGGTGTGAAAAACTTGTTGCATCTTTCCCAAGAAGACTCATGGCTGTATTAGCTCAAAAGGGTGCTTCTACTAAATACTGAGCAAAGGGTCTGAATACTTAGGACCATGTGATATTTCAGTTTTTCTTTTTTAATAAATCTGCAACAATTTAAAAATTATTTTTTTTGTCTGTCAATATGGGGTGCTGTGTGTACATTAATGAGGAAAAAAATTAATTTAAATGATTTTAGCAAATGGCTGCAATAGAACAAAGAGTGAAAAATTGAAGGGGGTCTGAATACTTTCCGTACTCACTGTATACACACTCTTTGGGGGGCGAGCAACTGTTGCTGGGGGTGCTAGAATCCATCAAGGAAGAAAAATGAAAAACATTATTTGTACAAAATCTTAATTTATTTATCCATTCCTAAATAATTAAATGGGCAGGCTATTTCGTATCAGTGCAATACGCTGTTTATTAAAAAGGATGAGTCCCGCTCTTACGTGCAAGTCTGCGTGGATATTATGAACTATCGTATCTGTTCAAGTTCTTTTTAAATTTTAAATAGAAGGAATTTTTATTTAGTCGACAGAAATATCTTTGGTAGGAATGTAAGTTAAATGTAGGCATCATTGCATACATTTTTCTTCACCATACAAATGTAAAGAGTAAATTCGCCTTACATTCCAACCAAAAATATTTGTGTCGACTAAATAGAACTTAAAAAGATATATTTTTGAATGTGATCGCAATTCAGATCGAGTTGACGCGCACTACATCGAACACGCGTGCTATTGTGGTTTCGCCTGCGTGCCTCAATAAGTCACCCTCCCCTTGCTCTTACTTTTTTACTGTTCATCTAATGATTACACTGAGTATGGCTTTACCAAAACAATCATTGATGGCGAATACAGTATCCATTATTCATAAAGCTTCAACTGGTGATCTGTCTTTCTCCGTTAACTGCATATTTTTTCATACGTCTCAAACCAAGGGGATTCGAGGGTAAAATGAATCAGGAAGCGCTGATATATATGTATGTGTGTGTGTGTATATACACTCACCTAAAGGATTATTAGGAACACCTGTTTAATTTCTCATTAATGCAATTATCTAATCAACCAATCACATGGCAGTTGCTTCAATGCATTTAGGGGTGTGGTCCTGGTCAAGACAATCTCCTGAACTCCAAACTGAATGTCAGAATGGGAAAGAAAGTTGATTTAAGGAATTTTGAGCGTGGCATGGTTGTTGGTGCCAGACGGGCCGGTCTGAGTATTTCACAATCTGCTCAGTTACTGGGATTTTCACGCACAACCATTTCTAGGGTTTACAAAGAATGGTGTGAAAAGGGAAAAACATCCAGTATGCGGCAGTCCTGTGGGCGAAAATGCCTTGTTGATGCTAGAGGTCAGAGGAGAATGGGCCGACTGATTCAAGCTGCTAGAAGAGCAACTTTGATTGAAATAACCACTTGTTACAACCAAGGTATGCAGCAAAGCATTTGTGAAGCCACAACACGCACAACCTTGAGGCGGATGGGCTACAACAGCAGAAGACCCCACCAGGTACCACTCATCTCCACTACAAATAGGAAAAAGAGGCTACAATTTGCACGAGCTCACCAAAATTGGACAGTTGAAGACTGGAAAAATGTTGCCTGGTCTGATGAGTCTCGATTTCTGTTGAGACATTCAAATGGTAGAGTCAGAATTTGGCGTAAACAGAATGAGAACATGCATCCATCATGCCTTGTTACCACTGTGCAGGCTGGTGGTGGTGGTGTAATGGTGTGGGGGATGTTTTCTTGGCACACTTTAGGCACCTTAGTGCCAATTGGGCATCGTTTAAATGCCACGGGCTACCTGAGCATTGTTTCTGACCATGTCCATCCCTTCATGACCACCATGTACCCATCCTCTGATGGCTACTTCCAGCAGGATAATGCACCATGTCACAAAGCTCAAATCATTTCAAATTGGTTTCTTGAACATGACAATGAGTTCACTGTACTAAAATGGCCCCACAGTCACCAGATCTCAACCCAATAGAGCATCTTTGGGATGTGGTGGAACGGGAGCTTCATGCCCTGGATGTGCATCCCACAAATCTCCATCAACTGCAAGATGCTATCCTATCAATATGGGCCAACATTTCTAAAGAATGCTTACAGCACCTTGTTGAATCAATGCCACGTAGAATTAAGGCAGTTCTGAAGGCGAAATGGGGGTCAAACACCGTATTAGTATGGTGTTCCTAATAATCCTTTAGGTGAGTGTATATGTATGTATATATATCTTGAAATAGTTTTACTGTGAAACAATGCAAAGAGTATGCGACACGTGTTTCGCCCTAATTTTGTGGGTCATCAGGCGTACATACTCAGTGAATCCCCTCTCGGGAATCGAACCTCTGACGTCGGCGCTAGAGGCGAAGCCTCTACCATTGCACCACAGCATGTGGTTTGTCTATTTGAGAGTATGATGTAGATCTGGAGATACACACCCGCGCTTCGCAGCGGAGAAGTACAGTCCCTGGCAAAAGTCTTGTCGCTTGTGTACAAATTGACCTGAAATGCCGCTAAAATATATTTCTAATCAAGATTTTGTTACAAGAAATAGGTCATTTTAATCCCATCAGCTTTTGTAATAATGTTTCAGTGCAAAACGAAACTGACAAAAAGTATTCTAATATTTACAGCTTGGTAAAGCCCATTGAGTCAATTTTTGGCAAGACATAAGTGTTGTCGCCTTGTCATATGAGCTTAACCTGTGACTCATAATGGATCAATTAGGTCTCAGGTGTGTATAATAACAACCCCAGTACACTAGACCTTCACATCAACTGCAACTAGACCTCTGCAAACATGCCTAAGATTCATCCTGAGACTAAAGTGTTGATTATCAAGAAGCTGAAGACCAAATCCACTGCTGATGTGGCAAACACCTTCAATGTGTCTCAGCGTCAAGTTCAGAGGATTAAAATAAAAATTTGAAGAGACTGGAGATGTTTTTGACAAGCCCAGGTCAGGAAGACCCCGCAAGACGACTGCTCGAGAGGACTGTTTGTTGGCTCGAAAATCCAAGGCCAGCCCATTTTCCACTGCAGCAGAGCTCCACAAGACCTGGTCATCTGAAGTCTCTGTGTCAACCAGAGCAGTTTGTCGGATTCTGTCTCAAAATGGCCTTCATGGTCGAATCAGTGCCCATAATCCAGCACTAAACAAAAGACAATTGAAAAACCGTGTGGTATTTGCCAAGGCCCACAGCCTGCTAAAAAGATGGACGCTGGAAAAGTGGCAGAAGGTGGATTTTTCAGATGAATCTTCTGTTGAATTACACCACAGTCACCGTAAATATTGCAGGAGACCTACTGGAACACACATGGAGCCAAGATTTACCCAGAAAACAGTGAAGTTTGGTGGAGGCAAAATCATGGTCTGGGGTTACATCCAGTATGGGGGTATGCGAGGGATCTGCAGGGTGGAAGCCAACATCAATAGTCTAAAATACCAAAAAATCTTAGCTACCTCTTATATTCCCAACCATAAAAGAGGCCAAATTCTGCAGCAGGATGGTGCTCCATCGCATACTTCCATCTCTACATCAAAGTTCCTTAAAGCGAAGAAGATCAAGATGCTCCAGGATTGGCCAGCCCAGTCACCAGACATGAACATCATTGAGCATATGTGGGGTAGGATGCTGTCCTTCAAGCTCATGGAAGTCATACAAGATATTAAATTTGGATCTCACAGCACCACTACTTACTTTGCTGACATATTTTTGGATTTGCAGTAAAGTTGTTCATTTTCTGTATAGGCGACAAAACTTTTGTCTTACCCAAATTTGACCTTTCTGTCTTGATTAAATGATAAATCTTTTTTCAGTGAAACTAATTTATTTCAGTGCATTAAACATCATTTGGGAGTGCTTTAGCTTTTCATATGAGCTATTTCTAACACCAGTTGATTAATTAAAAGTCCGATTAATAGCAGGAGTTTCTACAAAATAGAGAAGCGACAAGACTTTTGTCAGGGACTGTAGTGTGTTAAAGAAGTTATGAAAAAGAAAAGGGAACATTTTAAAAATAACGTAACATGATTGTCAATATACAGTAATTGTTTTGTGAGTGTTATGAGTGTTGCTGTCATCAAACATTTGATTATCATTATTTCTTTCAATCAGGCTCGTTTTTGTAGGATGTGTTGTGTTCAAGTTACATTCCGTGTTTGTCAATCGTTGTAAAGATAACAGGTTTCATTCATCGATTCGTTTCTTACTGCATCAATAAACAGCTCGTCTTCCTCTTTATCTGAGACGTGACACACTGCATGCACAGGTTTTTTTACACTGTCTTCCTTTAGCGGGACATTGACTTTTTCCACCGTGTGCTTTGTTTCCGCAGTAGCTGCACTTATGAATATGCTTGTATCTATCACACGCTTCATATTTTTTTGCTGCCTTCTCAATTGTGTAATTTGGTTTGTGTTCAGCACTCTTTGGAACTGTTGCTTTTTGTCTTTGCACTGCGTCATTTCACGTGAGCCGCTCGGTGTACATGCATCGAAGGTTCCCAGCTGTGCTGGTGCCATCTCGTGCGATGTCCACGGCTGTATTTAATGTTAGCTAAGACCCGGCACTTAAAAGTTTCTCTCGCAGTTTGTGTCAAACACCACCGTGACCATCTCATCTTCCTCTGCATAAGCACAGTCCTTCACCCGTGAATATTTAGCGGCAGTGTTTCTATTGGATTGCCGCTGAAGGATGGCCTTATATGGGCAGGCACTAAATTACCCACGCCGGGTAGACACACGGTCTACCCATGCACAAGGTTCAAGCCGCATGTAGATGGAGTTGGAGCATTTCTGCGGCAATTGAGTGAATAAACTGTGCGGGCCGTGCAGTATTGTACTTTGCCTTCAGTTTGCCATTACACTGCAGCTCATTCACCTCCATCTGAATCTGCACAGGTGCAGTTTCCACATTGACGGCAAATGGGTTGCGAAACAACTCAAAATTCTTTTTTTGTTCTTCAAAGTCACCAAAGCGCTGTGCGCTCAGTTTATCAGCAAAGTGCGTATTTGGGAACACCGTTGTGCCGACTTGGTTCAACATTACTTGGCAACAGGGAAAGCGGGGCAAGTTGCACTGGTGCATTTGTGTCTCCCATAAAAGTAGCTTCACTTGAAGTCACTTTGTGATTTTGCACGGGTAAAAAACGTCTGATGAAGTGTCAGATTCATCTTTAACTCTTCTGCTTTCTGTATCTTCTGCTTTGCATTCAGGTCTTTTAGGTTATCCTAATGTTTTGTCTCATAGATTAAATTCTGTAATTACAGCCATATTAGCTCCACAAATGAGACACACGGGTTTACCGGCAATGTCAGTAAACATATAATCAGCCTCCCATCGGTTTTTAAAGGCTCTATTTTCAGAATCAACTTTTCTCTTCGGCATCGTGAGGGCTAGCTTCGCAATAACTTGCAGCATCATAAGCTAGACTTGATTAAAGCGGTAAGTGTTCAAAAAGGCATCTGAAGCGCTGCATTATGGGATCTGTAGTTTATTGTGTTACCAGCGCTTCATATCGCCGGGCCATTAATAACAATAATATATAAAATGATCTCGCGGGCCGGATATAACTACACGCCGGGCTGGATGTGGCCCACGGGCCTTGAATTTGACACATATGATCTAAGAAGACGCATTGCTGTATGTAGCGTGTAAAACAGTTTGCTATGGTGCACGCAGGCGTGCGTCGTAACCGAAAACTTTTTTAAAGACTGCCCACTTCATTGTGTTTTAACCTCCGTTGTAAAGGAATGTTTTAAAGACCCCATGGGATACCACTCGGTTTTGGCTGCTTTTCTATGTATAATCCACCAAGATACCCGACTACAGTAGGAGGGGGGTGTGCACAAAGTGTAGGGACGTAATGAGTGGGAGCATATGAGTCACATTTAGTGGGAATCCCACAGCTTGCAGCCCGAATGGGGTTCAACGGCTTACCCACGCCTCTCTGCACTGGATAGACACACGGTCAATGTCATGCATAATTATTTATTGAATGCTAAACACTCCTGGAAAGACACGGATGTCTAAAACGGGTTGGTGTGAGAATACAACAGTAAGTGAATGAAAAGATGGAACTCTGGAGAGAGCAAAATACAACACAATAGTGAACCCGTGGCATAACAAACGGCGCGTGGCTCAGACGTGCATGTGGACTCTTACCACAGACGAAAGGAACTAACTGGGTGGTCAGTGAGTTTTTGTGTCCGGGCAAATGGGCAGGCAGTGTGAATGCCTAGAGAGCGAGGGTAGACGCCGTCCGGGGAAAAAGAAGCGTTGGTGGGCAGGAAAACATCTTCCGTGTTCCTGCAGGAGCATCTAAGAAGACGCATGTCGCGGAAGCGAATAGCTGTGTGTAGCGTGTAAAACAGTTTGCTATGGTGCACGCGGTGGTGCGTCGTAACCAAAAAGTTGGTTTTTAAAGACTGCTTACTTCATTGGGCTTCAACCTCAGTTGTAAAGGATTGTTTTAAGGATCCCATGGGATACCCCTCACAAACCGTTTCACACGCTGCATATGGCGATTCACCTCCGCTAGAAACATGCCTCTATGAACAGTCAACGTAGCTCGGAGGTGCATGCCATTAACCTGACCTGCACTGCATGTGGCTTCTACGACAGACGAATATAAATGACGCCATTTTTTCTGTGTCGTCGCGTCCGAGTTAGTGGGCGTGGCCATGCGAGTTGATGGGCGTGGCTCTTTCCTACGTGTGCCATAGGTGTCTCACTTGTCGGCAGCTTAGTGAATCCACGCCTCTTCCGGCGTGCTTTCCATGGTTGTCTTGCCTTAGTGAGTTTTATATATAGATGGACGAAAAAATAGCTTCCAGTTATGACCATTACGATTAGAATTTTGAAATGAAACCTGCCCAACTTTTGTAAGTAAGCTGTAAGGAATGAGCCTGCCAAATTTCAGCCTTCTACCTACAGGGGAAGTTGGATAATTAGTGATGAGTCAGTGAGTGAGTGAGTGAGTCAGTGAGGGCTTTGCCTTTTATTAGTTTAGATTAGGGCGTGATTTGAAAGATTCTTATGTTAAAAGTCTCTGTCTCATGGGACTTAATACCGTGCCATTGTTTTTGGAATCTTTTAATTCTACCTGGCAATGCGAATTAGACGATCTACAAGTCTTCGACTTAAAACTTTAAATCCGAACAATATATTTGATCTTTTTTCGCTGTTCCGTTATTTTACCGAGTAATAATCTCTGTTTAATGGCGCTAATGCGATCTTTACTATCCTTTTTTTGAGACTTTCGAATTTTCGTACTTTCATTATCTCTAACCTGCTCTGCATGTGTACACGGGACATTTAAGTGTCTCCGAGAAAATCACGTCTCGCCTTCTTCCAAGATTTTTTTTTTATAATAGAGAGATAGGTTAACCATATTATTAAAAGGGTAATTTGGGTCTGCTGCACCTGGGGGTCCTTTCTAGAAACACTAAAGAGAGAGGGAAATTAATTGTTTCTAGATAGATAAAGAGAGAGAAAAATTAATCTAATGAAGTTTGGTTGTCACCATCACAATCTGCTCTTAATGAGATGCTATGTAAAAATAAATTATATGTAAATCAGAAAAGATTTATTATTAAAATTAAAATTGATTGTAACAGTTTATGTTTGACATATATATATTTCACTAGAAGGAATCTGGCAGATTTGCTGCTCACTCTAGAAGTGGTTGTCCATCTGAACAGGAAGATTGCAAAAAAAAACCTAGCATCTGCTGGTGCACCCTTGTATGTCAGGGTTTAGGAAATTTGTTGTGTATTGTATGTTGCCAACTAGAATTTTAGTTCTCTCCAAATGAATATTACCATTTCTGGTTTTCTGCAAAGTAACTGAAAACTTCTGTGCTCATCAAAAGACAAGACTGAACTGGATGTGGGTGTTTGCATAATAAGAAATTTTGTTTGTTGAAAAAGAAATTAACAGTTAAGGCACCAGACTTAAACTGTAAAACATGGCCATGAAAGTTGATTGGGGTTTGAGTCTCTCTTTGAGAGACTAAATACATTCTAGGTTTTGTCAGCAAATTGCACTTGAAAATGAAGAGATTTCACTCTTTGCCATGGTAAAGTTAAGGCTCTTAATTTTAACATTGTTATATTTTGGCATGGTATTAAGTGAGTTATTCATGCATGGTAGCACACATATCAGTATGTCAGTGAAATGTAATACTTCTGCAAAGAATAATTAACCATTATTACAAAATGGATTTGATGTGTTTATTCAGTTTTAAAATGTCACATACCTTTCTAACAATGGCTATTTAATTGGATCAAGGGAGAAAAATATATTTTTTTTGTGCCTGAAGTGTTTCAAGTACTTTGCATTTCTCTGTTTATAAATACAAATTATACTAAAAAGTTCAGAAATTTGTTATTACCACTGTATCATGCAGCTGGGCAACTAAATCAGAATAGTTTGTACATCTGTGGTTTTAAAGTTTTAGCTTTTAAATTAATGGGGGGGGGATATAGTTGTATAAGAGAAAGAAATCCATATCTCCAGACAGTTTAGATTGTTACTTTATTTTATTAACTACTTTATCCATATATAAAATATTCTTATTGGACACTATTCCTGATGCTTTATACACCATAATTTGTATGAAATGAGAGCCTGTACCTAATTTGTGAATATGTAATATTAATAATTAATCATCAAAAACAAATATTACCATTACAGGTTGTTGAATACTTTCTTTGGAAGGTATCTGTATTTTATGTTTGCTTATTTAAGTAATGAGAAACTAATCACTTGATCAGCCAATATTACTGGCCAGCTACTAGATTTTTGCCAGAGCTCAGAGGTTAACCTGCTTTATTCAAGAACATTTTTGTACATGCTTACCTTCTTAACATCCTAAAAACTATTTTGTAATTTTATTTCTATTTTTCCATAAGATTCAAAAACAAACCCTGTTGATATTTTTGCCATTGGTTTTCAAGAAATGGTGGAGCTAAATGCAGGCAATATTGTGAATGCTAGGTAAGCAGATTTAAATCTATTAAAATTCAGCTTGTTTTGACTTCTGTTTATATTTTATGTAATGATGCCTGGCCTATGTGATTGGTTTATGATCTTCCAAAATAAACTGCTGGAAAACTTTGAGGATGAGATTGATTATATTTTTGATATAGTTTATAATTCAAATTTCTTCTCACGTTGGAAAAGATGAAACTACATAATGAACTCACTTCTTTTAATTGTGTCTAACTGGATAAATGCAAATGTACTGAACTTTCTTTATTGATCCTGCATGATACAGGGGAATTGTGCAGGAACACATAATATACACTTTTGTGTGTGTTTAATGCCAGGCCACCTTAAATTGCCTCGCACCTCCTCATCAGTGCCTTTGTTTTGTGAATATGTCAATCAGCACTGGCAGCAGGTGGCCTGCTCACCCATCTCCCACCAAGACAACTGAAGTTGGACACAAAGGAGCGCAGTGGTACCGCTTCTGCCTTGCAGTAAGGAGACTTGGGTTTGCCGTGACCCTGACTGACTGGATACTCAAAATTAAAGGGGCAAACTGTAAATCAACATTTTTTATGAAGCAAAAGAAGTCTGTTCTTGTTGTTATTTGCAACAGTGTGAACTCAAAAAGGAAGTTTCATGTGTTTTAATTATCTATTTCTTCTTTAGTTAAAAACTAAATATTTGCACATGGAAAAAATGGCTGTTTTTTTTCCTAGGATCAAATCACTATTTTTTATTACAATGATCATTTTCATGTTTATTATGCATTTTTTTCAGTACTACTAATCAAAAATTGTGGGCTGCTGAACTGCAAAAAAACATATCAAGGGACCACAAGTATGTTTTGCTGGCATCCGAACAGCTTGTTGGAGTATGTCTGTTTATCTTCATAAGACCCCAACATGCACCTTATATCAGGTCAGTATTATCTACCTTAGGAAAAGTGTAGCTTCTGTCAACTTTAATGATATCTTTACTGGGCTCTTAGTGGTATTATTTGCTATTTGGGGGATGGGGGTCCCATTGCTTGAACACTGAAATCTTACATTGGTACTATAGTATATATTAATTAGATACGGAGAATGCTATTAGCTGGGATACGCATATCTTAAGTAGAAGAATCAAATTACACTTAGGTACGTAGTTTTCAAACATGCTATGGCGGTATCCCACTTAAGACATTTTTTGTGACACATGAATATAGATGGCTGCAGCCCCACTGTCCATTCCCATCTGAAGACTAACTTGCTTCATAGTGCGTGCTAATCCCTTTATTGACCCCTGTGCATTCCAGGTCACCTTTAGGAATTGTAATTCTCTCAATAGCATTCGTACAGGTTCATCTCAGTAATAGACTTGTTTATTGAACAATATACAGAAATCTGCACTCTAAAAGCCTAACAAGAGCAATGATTTCACTTCCACATTTTTACAAGTAACATGTCCAAAGCTGACTTCTTTCTTGAACCTTGCGCAACCTGCTGTCACATATTCATTTTACCCAATCCAGCCTGTGAAGTGGTTGTAGACTGCTGCCTTCTAGTCCTGCTTGCCAAGATAATTTTCATTCTGGTACAATATTTTCTCACAAACTAAGTAAATGACACTCAGTACTTTATAAGACTATAACATGTTTGTCTTTTTTATATTTATTTTCAGGAACCCTGTGCAATTTTGATTTTCATGCATTTTGATGGTTTAAAAAATTAATGGTACCCCATCTATATCTGTCTGTCTGTCTGTATCAATCTATATGCAGCCAGTCCCCAGGTTACGTACGAGATAGGGACTGTAGGTTTGTACTTAAGTTGAAATTGTATGTTAGTCGGAACAGGTACATTATTTTAATAAATGCTATTGTTGACTGACTGTAACCAAGTGCTCTGCCAATGAATGATGGAGTTTCACCCCTCTCTGACCTTTTTATTATTTCTGCTTTATTTTCAATGGTGATGGTTTTTCTCTTCTTTAGTGTATCACCAGCACTTGCATCAGATTTGTGTTTCAGAGACATTCTTGAAGGGTGAAGACAAAACGTTAAGATGAGCTCTATAGTACACGCTATCACAGCAGGAAGGCACCAGTCAACACGTGTGATGTATTGACAAGAGACAACTTCCTGCTGTGTGCGTAACAGTATAAGCAGGCTTGCTATTGAGAATGATTGGAGTGGCGACAGGGGGTTCATCACCAGCCCACTTCACAGTCATCTCCACTACAGTGCCTGCAACGTCTGCCCACCGAGAACGAACACGGTGCGGCCAAATTCGGGTAGTGAATCGCCCAACCCCAATTAAACAGGCAGCCTTTCGAGGCACACTACAGTGCTACCTCCGCTGCCCCATTCACCCTCAATGGCCTCCGTTCAACCACAACTGGGTCACTGCTGGCAGCATTACCACCCGTGTGTGCTGGGCGGGCAGTAAAACACCCCCTCCACTCCATCCAGCCTGCGTCCAGTCAGGAGCAGTAGCTGCAGAGGCGTATTGGGCGGGCAGCAAACCATCGTCCTGCACACAAGCGATAGCTGTGGCACAGGTGACTATGGACCACGGGCCACCGCTTGCCGCCAGGAGCTACCCGAGGGACACACTACACTACGTGAGCAGCGAAATAACCCCCCTCCAGCCACCACTTGCATCATCCCCAGACTGAAGATGACAGAGCGGCAGTTACTGAGGTGCATGCGTCACAGCTGCGGCCTCGTTCATAAGTCGTAGGTCGGATGTCTGTAACCAGGGGACTACCTGTGTGTGTGTGTGTGTGTGTGTGTGTGTGTGTGTATGTATGTATGTACATGTTTGTGTAATATATATATTCCAATGTCTGTCTGCTTTTAACAAGAGAACTACTTAATGAATTTAGATTGGGTTTCTTTTTCTGTGATTTGCTTGATTATTCCGGTTGATTTTGCAATTTTCTCTCATTGCGCTAAGTATCATAGTTTGCTTGCAGGAGTGATTTATTTGTGCTAATTGGAGACACAGGGAGCAGGCTGAGGGAAGGGGGAAGCGTGACGTCAGGAGTAGAGAGATGGGCGGGGCCCTCCTTACTCACTCGCCAGACTCCATTCAATTAGCTAGCAATACCTATTTATTTATTGATTTTTAAAGTTTGTCTTGTTTCACTATTAGGCAGGTGGAGCCACAGGGGAAAGCCAGTATTGTATGTATAAAGTTACATCCACAAGTATTTGGACAGTGACACAATTTCATAAATTTGGCCCTGTATGCCACCAGAATGGATTTGAAATAAAACAGTCATTCTGTGATTGAGTGTAGACTTTTCTGCTTTAATTTGAGAGGTTAAACAAAAATATCACATGAACCGTTTAGGAATGACTGCCATTTTTCTGCATACCCACCCCACACCATTTCAATGGGCTCAAACATATTTGGACATTTGACTGTCAAACTATTCCATAACCAGGCTGGAGCAGTTCCCTCATTATTTCATTGATTATTAAGCACACAGCAACCTCCACCAAATTTGACAGTAGGCAGCAGGCGTTTTTCTTGGAATGCAGTGTTGTTCTTCCGCCATGCAAAGCGCTTTTTATTATGACACAATAACTAAATTTGTGTCTCATCAGTCCAAAGCACTTTGTTCCAAAATGAATCTGGCTTGTCTAAATGAGCATTTGCATACAACAAGTGAATCTGTTTGTGGCGTGAGTGCAGAAAGGGCTTCTTTCTCATCACCCTGCCATACAGATGTTGTTTGTGCAAATTGAGCTGAATTGCAGAACGATGTACAGATACACCATCTGCAGCAAGATGTTCTTGCAGGTCTTTGGAGGTGATCTGTGGGTTGTCTGTAACCATTCTCACAATCCTATGCATATGCCGTTCCTGTATTTTTCTTGGCCTGCCAGACCTGAGTTTAACAGCAACTGTGCCTGTGGCCTTCCATTTCCTGATTACATTCCTTACAGTTGAAATTGACAGTTTAAACCTCTGAGATTGCTTTTTGTAGCCTTTCCCTAAACCATGATAATGAACAATCTTTCTTTTCAGATTTTTTGAGAATTGCTTTGAGGATCCCATGCTGTCACTCTTCAGAGGATAGTCAAAGGGAAGCACAACTTGCAATTGACCACCTTTAAATACCTTTTCTCATGATTGGACGCACCTGTCTATGAAGTTCAAGGCATAATGAGCTAATCCAACCAATGTTGTGTTGCAAGTAATCAGTATTGAGCAGTTACATGCATTCAAATGAGCAAAATTACAAGGGTACCCAAATTTTTGCACAGCCAGTTTTTCACATTTGATTTAATTTCATGCAACTAAATACTGCTTCACTAAAAATCTGTGTTCGGAAAACACCCCAGTACTCAGATGTTTCTAGGAAATGAAAGACATACCACTGTTCTCTTTTTTGTTGAAAGTAGAATAAATTACTATGCAGGCTGAGAGGGGTTCCAAAACTTTTTCATATGACTGTATTTGACACAGGCAAGATTTAATGTAAACACCCATGGTATCCAATATTTTGACACTGGATATAACCTGCTTTTGTATGGTGTACTGAATTCTGTTTGAATTCCGATTAACCATACTGCATCTGAATGTAAACAGGCAGATCATGTGGGATCCATGTTTTTGCCTTTCTTGTATCACTATGTTTCAGTGCATGTTCAGGGCAAACATTTCCTATAACTCTCAAGCCATGTCTAGACCATGTGATGTAAAAAGTACATTGGGTGAGTTTTTTTTTTTAACTAATTCTGATTTGGGCATCGAGACCTGGTACTCAATATGGTTACTTAATGTCTGTTGCAACCAACATATTATAAAGTTTTAGTTCTGTGTAAAAGCCCAAAACCCCGATATCCTCTGTGGTTGTATATTTGTCACAATGAATGGCTTCAGTTCTTTAAAGAAAATGTAATACAGTGATCCCTCTCTATATCGCGCTTCGTCTTTCGTGGCGTCACTCCATCACGGATTTTAAATGTAACCATATCTAAATATATATCACGGATTTTTCGCTCGTTCGCAGATTTCTGCGGACAATTGGTCTTTTAATTTATGGTACATGCTTCCTCAGTATTGGGTGATTTCATACAAGGGACACTATTGGCGGATGGCCGAGAAGCTATCCAATCAGAGCACGTATTACGTATTAAATAAAACTCCTTAATGATATACGATATGCTTCCCGCAAGGTGCTTCGCATATTTAAAAGCTCTAACAGCACCTCTTGAATTTTGATTGTTTGCTTTTCTCTGTCTCTCTCACTCTCTCTGACATTCTCTGCTCCTGACGGAGGGGGTGTGAGCAGAGGGGCTGTTTGCACAGAGGCTGTTTACCTAGAGGATTCGGATGCTCCTCTCAAAAATGCTGAAAGACTACCTTCACATTGCTCCCTTCCTTGTGGCCACTTTATCGCGGTGCTTCACATACTTAAAAGCCCAACAGCACGTATTGATTTTTGATTGTTTGCTTTTCTCTCTCTCTCTCTCTCTCTGACATTCTCTGCTCCTGACGCACACTCCTTTGAAGAGGAAGATATGTTTGAATTCTTTTAATTGTGAGAAAGAACTGTCATTGTCATGGAGCACAGTTTAAACTTTTGACTAAAGGGTGTTATTTCATGTCTAGAGGGCTCTAATATTAAAAAAACATATTTAGAAGGTCGTAAACATGTTTTCTATGCTCTAACTGCAAAAATATTAGATTTATAAATAAAGAATCCTACTTAGCGGAAATTAATTTATTGCAGTAGAGTCTGGAACAGATTAACCACAATAAACGAGGGTTTTCTGTATAGATAAAGGAACCTGAGTAAACATACTGTATAATACCATTTCCAAACAGCTACATACGTAAGTGATAATTATCCAACACTTCTTTTGCCCACGTAAAAAAGTAATTATCCCCTTAGTTATTCAGTCAAACAGCTGCCCAAAGGTAATTGACAATTAGACTTAGTTGATTGAACGCAGCCAGTCATAATTGCATCCAGCAGTTTTCAGTCTAAACCTCACCATATATTGAGTCTTACCATAAAAGTGAAATGGTTATCACAAGGATTCTAGAACAATGTTGTGCTTCAATCATAATTAAACAGATTTCTAGAAGAGATGAGGAGAAAAGTTGATAAAACTTACCAGTTATGAAAGGATTACAAACTCATTTCTAAGGATATGGTTCTCCAATACACCACAGTGAGAGCTATTATCCTCAGATGGAGAACATTTGGAACAGTGGTAAATCTTCCAAGGAAAGGCCAGTTTACCATAATTATCCCAAACATCAGTAGATTTGCAGGCTTCTCCAGCCTTAGTTAAAAATCAGTGTATATGACTCTATAATAAGAAAAAAATTAAATCTTTGATTCATTATAGAACAGTATGGTGAAAGTGTCTCATAATTAAAAGTAACATCAGTTCTTGTCTCGTGTTTGCCAAGAAACAGCTGGTTGATCCCCAAGTATTTTGTAATAATTTTATAAGGACTGTTGATTCAAAAGTAGAACTTTTTGGATGACACATTTTCAACTATGTCTAGCATGAAGCTAACAGTGTTTGATAATTAGAACATCATACCTACAGTATAATAAAATTTGGTGGTAATATAATGATGTGGGGATACTTTGCTGTGTCACTGCCTATATCCTTAAGATTTGCCATTATTGAAGGAACCATGTTTAGTGTACTTTATCAGAATATTCTTAATTAGAATGTGTGGTCATCTGTGTATGTCTTGAACTTGAAGTATAATTGTGTTATGCAGCAGAATACCCACTCAAAATTCAAAATGAAGTCTACAACTGAACAGCTTAGAAGAAACAAAAGATTTGTAGTGGCCTATTCATTGTCCTGACTTATAGTTAGAGATGTTTATTGTCTGATTTTACATTGGCTGCATTTTCTTATATATTTTTTATTGTTTCTAGGGATGTTGCAGTTGACACTGTTAAGACCGGAATGGGAGGAGCAGCTGGTAATAAAGGGGCAGTAGCTGTCCGCATGCTGTTTCACTCAACAAGCATATGCTTTGTCTGCTCACACTTTGCTGCTGGACAGTCTCAGGTGAAAGAAAGAAATGAAGATTACCTAGAGATTTGCCGGAAACTTACTTTTCCAATGGTAAGTCCCCTTACATTATTTTTCTTTTTTCAATAATTTGTAATTAAAAATGCATCATGCACCATAGTTTAGAATATTTTTATAGCAAGTTAGTAATAATATAAACACAGGTAGACCTAAGACTGTCCGACTTTGTGAAATTAGATATGTGTATAGGATTGTGGTCTCGTCCGATGCGAGAGATGGACGTCTGAAGTGGAGCTCCGCTAGCAGCAGTGTTATTTTTCATATTATTTGCTTATTGTCCTGAGATATCCTGTATTTATTCAACCCAAGAGGGACTGCTACATTATATGTAAGCACATATAAACATGGCCAACAAGAAGGGGGGTCTGAAAGAATCGAAAACTAAAGCTACACCCAAGCTAAGATCAGCAAGCCCTAGTTCAAGATACGGCCTTTCAGAGACAGACCTGGATCAGATGGGTGAAAGTACAGACTCCTTAAGACCACGGTCCGCTACATCGTCGCCGGCTGAGAGCGAAAAGGGGAGCGAAGGTACGATCGTGAGTGCAGATCTCGATAGCTCGCCGATTGGAGAAGATCACCTGAAACTGGAAAAGGCCTCGAAGTCTGTGACTTCAATTACTCCACACGAGCCGGAAGCAGCGGGGACACCAGCTACAGTAGAGTCTGCTGCTTCATCTACGGTACAAGAAAGCACAATTGAAATGCCTAAACTGCAGGTGATTCTCGCTGAGCTCATGCAAGAAATAAAGAAAAGCGAGAAGCCTAATGAGAAATCAAGGGTAAAGGCAAATGAAAAAATGAGACAGGAGGTGAGACAGGAGTTGAAACAGGCAAATAAATGGCTGTGACAGGAATTCCAACAGGTGATGTAACTTGAGCTGCAACAGGTGCTGGGTAAAATTGAAGAGTACATTCAGGAAAACTCGGTTAAACTGAGCATGTTTACTGATCAATTGGAGGATCTTAAGGAGACATTCACGACTCAGATTGAAATAGCCGAAAATTTAGCTGCCAGTGCCGAGAAAAAAAGCAGTAAATGTCAGCTCTGAATGCAAAAAACTCGGAGACAGACTGGCTGCTTTGGAAGATGCAAGCAGATGGTATAATGTCAGAATTGAAGGTCTGCCTGAGAATCGAGAAAGTTCAAACCCTGTGAAATTTGCAGCTGAACTTTTTTCTACAATAATCGGGGACGACTTTAAAGCAGAATCTGAGATAGCAGCGGCTTACCGCATGCGCGGATCAAACACCATTAGACCCAGACCCAGATCTTTTATAATTCGTTTTGAAATATTATCATTTAAGCTAGAGGTGATGGCACTCCTCAGAAACTAGGAAGATATTATATATAAAAATAACCACATTCGTATCTTCCCTGACTTCTCTCCATCAACAACTACTAAACGCGCAGCCTTCTACAACATTAAACAGCGGTTACGGCAAGCCAGCGTTAAATTACAGCCTCTTGTATCTGGCAAAACTGAAAGTGGAATGGCAGGGTCAATTCTATGTCTTCGCTAGCAAGGAAGAAGCAGAAAAGGAATTAAGAAAGCGGATCCCGGAACTATTCTGATACATAATACTAATTATTTCATCTCTACCCTAAACGAGACTGTTCAATATCATACCCTTGGTTTATTGTTATTGCTATTACTGAATTAAGACTTGTTATGCTTATTCTGTGACACATTTTTAACACCATCCTGGGTTTATTATCTGGGTGTATCATCTTAATGCACTAAAATTGCTGAAGACTATATATATATATATATATATATATATAGTGCAAAATTATATATATTAAGTGCAAAATTTTTTTTTTTCTTTTAAAGACTATATTGGTAACAGATATCTCTATCTTTTAACCTAAAGCCACTGCATGGGGCTTGTTTTGCTTTGGACGTGCTCTGTCTCTGGGTATGTCAGAGGACTGGGACTGTGTGAAGTGGGTTTTAGCCTCACTTGGGGAGGCAAAAAGGAGGGTGGGGGTTAAGGGGAGAGAAAGAGAGCAGGCTTGATCTATACCTAATCTATCCTCTAATCTTTATAATTATAACTATCAACGTAATAATAAGCTGCATGGCAACAACTCTGGGGAAATAGGAAATTAAGACCTAAACTGTCTCACTTCCAGTTAAGACTATAAAATGACATCAAAAACTCAGAATCAGTGTCTCCATGATGGGACAGTTAACTCGTAAGCTGGAATGTTAAAGGCCTGAATCACGAATTAAAGAGAAAGAAAGTACTTCTCACCTAACAGGTCTAAATGCTAAAATAGTATTTTTACAGGAAACCCACTTACTAAGCAAGGATCAGTTCCGCTGCAAAAGACTGGACTGGCCAAATGTTCCATTCTAGTTTTACGAAGAAAACTAGAGGTGTGGGAATTCTCATACATAGAACAGTACCATTTGTAGCATCAGATGTAGTATTGGATCCTGAAGGGAGATATGTAATGGTCATGGGAGACTTATCTAACTGTAAAATGATTTTGATAAATGTTTATGCACCTAATGTTGATGATAAGGAATTTATACAAAATTTATTTGCATCCATTCCCAATCTGAACACTCATAAAGTTATAATGGCTGGGGACTTTAATTGTGTTCTAAATCCACTTTTAGATAGGACTTCCTCCACAGGGGAACGCATCTAACACCGCAAAGATAATTACAAAGTTTATAACTGATCACAACTTCTCAGACCCCTGGAGGTTTTTAAACCCAAATTCAAGAACATATTCTTTCTACTCACCAGTACATCATTGATTACTTCTTTATAGACAATAACTTCTTGCCTATGATTAAATCTTGCAAATACGATGCTATTGTTATTTCTGACCATGCACCTATGATCTTGGAGCTGAAATTACTAAGCCCCATACACTCACCCCCAGATGGCCTCAATTCTATTAGCTGACGAGAATTGTACTGAATTTATATCCAAACAAATCAAATTCTTTCTAGAGACAAATACATCCCCTGAGATCTCTGCAGGAATACTCTGGGAAACTCTTAAGGCCTTCTTAAGAGGACAGATTATCTCATATCTTTCCCACAGAAATAAATCCAAGCCAAGAAAGTAGCAGAGATAAAAAGCGAAATTACTAAAATAGATGAAGAACATGCCAGACTACCAAGCGAGACTCTACATAGAGGAGGCAGGCTCTACATTCAGAATTAAACCTCTTGACAACTAAAGAAACTGAACAACTAATTTACAAATCCAGACATCATTATTATGAACATGGAGAGAAAGCTAATAAGCTTTTAGCTCAACAAATTCACAAGCAAGAAGTGCAACGCAATCTCGTAATCACAACCTAACGGAGATAAAATCATCGAACACAAAAATATAATGCACACTTTCAGAGACTACTATAAATCCCTATATAATACTGAGTTTAAAGAAGACAATACACAATCTAATGCATTTCTGGATACATTACAGATACCACAAATAGACGCTTTTAGTGTGGAGGAACTTGATAAACCTCTGGCATTATCAGAATTACTAGATGCTGTAAAGTCACTCCAAGGTGGAAAAGCAGCAGGCCCTGATGGCTACCCTGCAGAGTTTTACAAGAAATTCTCCTCAGCTAGCTCCCTCCTATTAGCAACATTTACAGAAGCCAGAGATAACCAATCTCTTCCACAAACCTTTCCAAGCACTAATCACTGTTTTCCAAAACAAAATAAGGACTTATTACAATGTGCATCATACAGACCAATTTCACTTCTGAATAACGACGTTAAAATACTCTCTAAAATCATAGCTAGAAGGATGGAGAAAGTGCTCCCTCGTAATATCACAAGACCAAACTGGATTTATTAGGGGCCGACACTTATCTTCAAATCTTCGACGCCTGTTTAATGTAATATACTCACCAACTAAATCAAACACCCCAGAAATATTATTATCATTGGATGCAGAAAAGCATTCGACATGATTGAATGGAAATACCTTTTACTACATTGGAGAAGTTTGGGTTTGGCCCAACATTTGTGCATGGATTAAATTACTGTATACTAACCCAGAAGCTTCAGTTTGCATCAATAACATTTGCTCAGACTACTTTAAACTAGAACGTGGCACTAGACAAGGATGCCCTTGTCACCTGCTGTTTGCATTGCCATTGAACCACTGGCAATACATTGTCGAAATACTGATCAGATAAAGGGGATTAGCAGAGAAGGACTGGAACAGAAAATCTCATTATATGCAGATGACATGGTACTGTATATATCGGACCCAGAAAATTCTGTGCCTGCAGTCTTAGCAGCACTCACAGAATTTCAAAAGATCTCTGGTCTCAGAATTAATCTGAATAAAAGTGTACTCTTTCCAGTGAATTCTCAAGCATATAATATTAGATTAGACACCCTACCTTTTATCATTGCAGAACAGTTTAAATACCTAGGGTAAACATCACAAGTAAACATAAAGCTCTTTATCAACAAAATTTCGCGTCTGCATGGAAAAAATTAAACAAGACTTGCATAGATGGTCAACCCTTCATCTCACACTAGCTGGAAGAATTAACACTGTTAAGATGAATATTCTTCCTAAGCTCCTTTTTATTTCAAAACATCCAATATACATTAATAAATCATTCTTTAAGCAATTAGATTCAACAATAACCTCATTTATTTGGAATTCAAAACATCCACGCATCAAAAGAGCGACCCTACAAAGACAAAAGGCAGAAGGTGGCATGGCTCTACCTAACTTCCAGTTTTATTACTGGGCAGCAGATATACAGGCAATAAGAAACTGGACACAAATAGAAGAACATACACAGGCTTGGTCCGCAATAGAAGTAAAATCCTGCAGTACTTCTTTGTATTCCTTGCTCTGTGCTCCAATAAACACACTTTATCGGCAATATACAAATAACCCAATTGTGCTCCACTCACTTAGAATCTGGAACCAATGTAGAAAGCATTTTAAGACGGAGAAGCTTCTATCTGTGGCACCTCTGCAAGAGAACCACCTCTTTCAACCTTCACAAACATATGCAGTTTTTAATATCTGGAAAAATTTGGAATTAACTTGCTTAGAGATCTTTATATAGACAACGTCTTTGAATCCTATGAACAATTACATTCCAAATTTAACATTCCAGCTACACATTTCTTTCACTATTTTCAAATCAGGAACTTTGTTAAATGGAACCTTCCAGATTTTCCTCATCTTGTACCCTCATCCATGCTGGAAAAAAATATTGCTCAATCTCAAGGACTTAGACTCCATCTCTACAATATATAAAATCATTTTACAATCCCTCCCTTTCAAAGATCCAAGAGGACACTGGGAAAAGATCTCTCAATTAATATATCAGAAAAGTAGTGGTAAGTAGCAATGCAGAGAATTCACTCAAGCTCCATATGCGCAAAGCATATAATTATACAACTCAAAATTATACACTCACCTAAAGGATTATTAGGAACACCTGTTCAGTTTCTCATTAATGCAATTATCTAATAAACCAATCACATGGCAGTTGCTGCAATGCATTTAGGGGTGTGGTCCTGGTCAAGACAATCTCCTGAACTCCAAACTGAATGTCAGAATGGGAAAGAAAGGTGATTTAAGCAATTTTGAGCGTGGCATGGTTGTTGGTGCCAGACGGGCCGGTCTGAGTATTTCACAATCTGCTCAGTTACTGGGATTTTCACGCACAACCATTTCTAGGGTTTATAAAGAATGGTGTGAAAAGAGATGCTAGAGGTCAGAGAAGAATGAGCCAGCTGGTTCAAGCTGACAGAAGAGCAACTTTGACTGAAATAACCACTCCTTACAACAGAGGTATGCAGCAAAGCATTTGTGAAGCCACAACACGCACAACCTTGAGGCGGATGGTCTACAACAGCAGAAGACCCCACCGGGTACCACTCATCTCCACTACAAATAGGAAAAAGAGGCTACAATTTGCACGAGCTCACCAAAATTGGACAGTTGAAGACTGGAAAAATGTTGCCTGGTCTGATGAGTCTTGATTTTTGTTGAGACATTCAAATGGTAGAGTCAGAATTTGGGGTAAACAGAATGAGAACATGGATCCATCATGCTTTGTTACCACTGTGCAGGCTGGTGGTGGTGGTGTAATGATGTGGGGGATGTTTTCTTGGCACACTTTAGGCCCCTTAGTGCCAATTGGGCATCGTTTAAATGCCACGGGCTACCTGAGCATTGTTTCTGACCATGTCAATCCCTTCATGACCACCATGTACCCATCCTCTGATGGCTATTTCCAGCAGGATAATGCACCATGTCACAAAGCTTGAATCATTTCAAATTGGTTTCTTGAACATGACAATGAGTTCACTGTACTAAAATGGCCCTCACAGTCACCAGATCTCGACCCAATAGAACATCTTTGGGATGCGGTGCAACGGGAGCTTCATGCCCTGGATGTGCATCCCACAAATCTCCATCAACTGCAAGATGCTATCCTATCAATATGGGCCAACATTTCTAAAGAATGCTTTCAGCACCTTATTGAATCAATGCCACGTAGAATTAAGGCAGATCTGAAGGCGAAAGGGGGTCAAACACCGTATTAGTATGGTGTTCCTAATAATCCTTTAGGTGAGTGTATTGTAGTAATTTTTTGTGTAATTTGAAACACTTCATGTCACAATCATGTCTCATCTTAATTTCCATTTCCTTAATACACATACATAATATGTGAACATTGCTGATCAAGGTCCTAAAAAGTTCTAGATGCCCCTGGACAATGTGCACCTTTTACCTTGCACTTAAATCTGACTTGCATCCACCTGTTTCTCACTCTCTGGCCAGGAGCCTCATCCCATGCAAATTTGGTGGTGCACATTATCTGCCTAAAAAACACCTCAGCAAGCTTTGAGACCCTGAGCTTGAGTTTTGGATTAGCTGGCATCTCATACAAATTTAGGCTTCTTCAAATACAAAACAAAGCATTTAACATGCTACTTGAGTTACGATGGGATATGAGAAACTAGTAAATTAAATGATTTTAAGATAAAGTTTATGATGTTCTACTTTAATGACAAAATAAACTACATGATTAAAGTGGAAATTTCGAGATTAAAGTTGACATTTCGTGCTGTTTTCCCCACTGTGTGCCTATTTTTTTATCTGTAACTTAATAAGGTCAGATGGCTTTGATATGTGACTTCTTTTTTATTTTGGCACAATTGGGCATCGTTTAAATGCTACAGGCTACCTGAGCATTGTTTCTGACCATGTCTATCCCTTCATGACCACCATGTGCCCATCCTCTGATGGCTACTTACAGCAGGATAATGCACCATGTCACAAAGCTTGAATCATTTCAAATTGGTTTCTTGAACATGACAATGAGTTCACTGTACTAAAATGGCCCCCACAGTCACCAGATCTCAACCCAATAGAGCATCTTTGGGATGTGATGGAACGGGAGCTTCATGCCCTGGATGTGCATCCCACAAATCTCCATCAACTGCAAGATGCTATCCTATCAATATGGGCCAACATTTCTAAAGAATGCTTTCAGCACCTTGTTGAATCAATGCCACGTAGAATTAAGGCAGTTCTGAAGGCGAAAGGGGGTGAAACACCGTATTAGTATGGTGTTCCTAATAATCCTTTAGGTGAGTGTATATCGAGCACATCTGTCTCGACTAAAACTCTGCAAAATGTTTCCAGGACATGATCCAACATGCGAACGTTGCAACCAAGTTCCAGCCTCCCTAGGTCACGTGTTCTGGGCCTGCACCAAATTAACATCATTCTGGACAAAAATGTTTCATTACCTTTCAGACAGCCTTGGACTCACAATCCCTCCAAACCCATTAACAGCTGTGTTTGGGGTTCTTCCGGAGGGGCTTAAAGTGGAGAAAGACAAACAAACTGTGATTGCATACACTACACTTTTTGCACGTAGACTTTTTCTGATAAACTGGAAGAATCCTAACTCTCCTCTTTTAACTCAGTGGGAAACCGATGTGTTATACTATTTGAAATTGGAAAAAATCAAATACTCCGTTAAAGGATCCGAACAGACTTTTTTCAAAACATGGCAGGATCGAATCAGTATTATTTTAAAATAAGCTCAAAAAGCACAGAGAATTTATTAATTTAGGTATGTTTACAAGCCTTAAATTTCACGCCGTTTGGCTTGCTCTCTCTCTCAGGGGTGGGGATCAACCTGTTCTTAACTTAATTTTTCTTTTGTAAAAACTTGATTGCTTTGTATGGATTTTAATAAAATTAATAAAACGGGAAAAAAAAAATTAAGTATGTGTATATATGAAATTATATATGTGTGTGTGTGTGTGTATATATATATACAGTATATTTATTGTTGATTTCTATGTGTAAGCCTTACTTGTTGTAACTCAGATAAATTTAGTTAAGTTGAACTGTGATAACATCCCATAAGCGGTGTGTTTACATAAATGTGTTTTATGTTTTTTTGTTTGTTTGTTTGTTGTTTTCTATCCATGATTGTGTAAAGTGCATACATGGTGGTTGTATTCAAATAATTAATAAAAAGGAGTGAGTGTTTACAAATCATTACTTTGAAACAGTGTAACAATTATAAAAAATAATTGTTTTCATTGGACCCATTGGTTATTAAAATTTATTGGGAGGTGTTTAATTTAGATCCCACCAGTGAAATTTCATCCTATGTCATAGGTAACGTGCCAGTTATATGGTGGGAGGGCTACATTTGTGGGGGCTTGTCCGGGATTAAAAAAGAAAATAGGTTGTTTTGGTGGGCACTAATGTGATAAATACTGTTCCTGTATAGCATTATGTGTTTTCTGCCTTTTTGAAGTTACTTGTGCTCGACTGTGCAGTTTTGTATATATCTTTTTCAATTTCCAAACTTGTTTGTTTGTTTATTGATGAAGTTTGTACAATATGGATGTATATGAGATTATTGCTTGGTGTAAAGAGAAGAATGTTGCGCTTGAGAATGCTGTTGTTTTAAGCAATGTGCCACTGGACATTACAGACACAGTTATATATAGGGTGCTAGACACAGTTAAGGGAACTGGCAAGACAAAAGTGCATGGTCGATGCAGTAATAAAACAGGTAGGGAGCAATTTGTCTTAGTAGAGACTTCTGAAAGGGGTTTCTGAAATTTCTTTCCCAGTTTTTATTGGAATTCCTGATGAAATAGGCCCATGGTCCACTCAAGTACTTAGTGCTACATCCCCTTCATCTGACAGTAGTAAAGGTGAAGAGTTCCATACTAAGCTTATGTCTTTCTTGAAACAAGAGGGAAAATCTTTAGCTGACATACAGAATGTAGCTTCCCCAGCTCTCACACTTAACACTGAGTTAGTTAGCGCAATTATTTCACTAGTTCAGAAATGCCAAATTGCCTCACCAGTAGAAGCACAGAATTACAGGAAACTGCACACATTTTCTGGACTGACTCCTACACCAAATGAGGAGGAAGACTATGAGGTATGGGCTGAACACACTACACATATTCTCGAAGAATGGCAGTGTTCTGACAATGTGAAGAAACAGAGACTAGTGGAATGCCTTTAGACGGCCCGCAGCAGATATTGTGAGGTTTGCGAAGGTTGAAAATCCTTCAGCAGCTACTTGTGACTACCTGAAGGCTCTAGATAAAGCATTTGGTTCTACAGAGAATGCATCTGATCTGATGGTGAAGTTCAGAAATACCTTCCAAGAAAAAGGGGAAAAGCTCTCTGTGTATATAATCAAGCTAGGTAAGCTACTACACAGTGTTCTGTGAAAAGGGGGACTGAAGTCTTCTGAATTGAATCCCCTTCGTACTGAGCAAATAATTCGAGGGACTCTTCCAGATGACATGGTGGCACTTAGGTTGAGAATGACGCACAAGTTTTGTGAACCACCTCCTTTCACTGAACTTCTAAAAGAAGTGAGAGAAGAAGAGAACATGATTCACAATAGAAGTACTGTTCAGGCCAGTGTAACTGTGTCCTCTGTTACCTCTGACAAAACAGATTCAGCTGACTCTGAGGTTGAGCTGCTAAAGAAGGAAATTAGGCGACTGAGAAGTGAAATGGCTCGTCTACTGTCTGCTGCTGTTGCTCCAGTGACATCAGACACTCCCAAAATGCATAGCTTAGCAGGCACTACAGGGAAACGTGCTCTAAGCAAAGCAGGCGGTGGAGAAAACATTTTCAGCTATAAATGTGGAGAGGATAGCCATTTTAAACAGGACTGTGCAAATGAGGAGAACTTGAGAAAAGTGAATCAATGACTCATTAAAATGAGAAGGGTGACAGGAAACTACCTTGTGGCTCAGTAGAGGAAAGGGCTGAAGCTCCTCAAAAGACACGTTCCACCCAGTGCAATGAACTAAAAAAAAGACAGCTGTGCTTCCATCAGGGCTAGTTGGGCCTTGCGCTATCCTTCCTATACAGATAGAGGGCATTTATGCTAAAGCTTTACTTGATAGTGGGTCTCAAGTTACTCTTCTCTATCGATCCTTTTACGAGAGGTACCTTAAGCACCTACCTTTAATGGAAATTGGAAGATATGGGGTTTTAGTTCTCAGCAATACCCTTATGATGGTTGGTTGTCTTTGAGGCTCGAGTTACCAGGATCTGTAACTGGAGTAACTGAGGCCATTGATGCACTGGTGCTGGTGTGTCCGGATCCAGTAATGAATGGTGAGGCATCCATTCTAGTAGGAACAAATACATCTGTGGTGAAAAAACTGATTGAAGCATGCAAGCAAAAGGTTGGGAAAGATTTCCTGAACACTTTAGTGGTTCATCCCGTCATTAAAGACGGATTTGAAAGGGTCATGAGTATAACAGCTGACCAGACTGATGATTTAAGCCAAGGTACAGTGTGGTTTTCACACCCAAAGCCTGTCATATTGTCTCCTGGTGAGACGGCAAGAGTTAGGGGGATTCCAAAATATTTAGGAAAATTTTCTAATAAAACTTTGCTAGTGGATCATCCTGAAGAGCCACGGTTTCCTGAGGCATTATTGGTGAGGCCAGAAGTGCAGAACACTCCAGTTGAACACTGAAGAAGAATCACAGTCACTGTTTGGAATATGTCTGATCAGGCTGTTACTTTGAAGCGGGGTATGCCAATTGCTCACATCTTCCCAGTAGAGGTTGTGCCACATATATCCTCCCCTGGCGAGATGACTGCTGAGAATCAGTTGACCTTGGACTCCTTTGATTTTAGTGATTCTTCTCTGCCCGGAGATTGGAAGAAAAGACTAGCTCAAAAGCTGCTGGAGAGAAAAGATGTTTTCTCCTGTCATGAATTTGATATGGACTGTGCTAAGAGTTCTCAACACGAAATCCGGCTAACTGAAGATAAACCTTTCTGGGAGAGGTGTCGCCAGCTTGCCCCTGCTGACATTGAAGATGTAAGACAGCATTTGGGAAAACTGAAGGATGCTGGTATTATTTCTGAGTCCAGGAGCCCTTATGCATCACCCATAGTAGTAGTGCGTAAAAAGAATGGACAAATACGGATGTGTGTAGACTACAGAGCCCTAAATCGACGTACAATTCCAGATCAGTACACTGTCCATAGAATTGAAGATGCTCTTCCCTGCCTTAGTAGAAGCAAGTGGTTTAGTTTGTTGAATCTTAGAAGCGGATACTATCAAATTCCTCTCTGTGAAAAAGACAAAGAAAAGACAGCTTTCATTTGCCCAGTTGGGTTCTTCCAGTTTGAAAGGATGCCTCTTTTCAGCGAGTTATGGAGAGAACAGTTGGGGACATGAATTTATTGGAGGTTTTGGTGTATCTGGATGACCTCATTGTGTTCGGGCGAACATTGGAAGAACACGAAGAGCGCCTCCTTAAGGTTTTGGATCGCCTGAAAAGTGAAGAACTAAAATTATCACTTGATAAATGCAAGTTCTGCCAAACATCCCACACTGCACAAGAGAGACAGATTCCACGTGTGTTTTAGGATTTGCTGTGGTCAGTGATCCCCTGGTGTGGGATTACTTTTAAAAATAACTTAATTATATTACTCACACGTCTAAAATCACTCGGCCTTTGGAGGCTTCTATTCTGTATTAAAATAATTACCGGTTGTAACAAATGAGAGTTTATAAAGTTAAAATGTTTTGATATCCCAGACTTTTAAAAACATGTGGACCCCGGGGCAGAAATTCCCCTGCTACAGTGAGCCTGATTAGAAAGAGTACACATTTCACAAACGGGACCCTTCTGTACGTAGTTCAGAATACCGACCTCTTACTACGCCAGAGCTGATACACAACCGGCCTGCGCTTTAAAAACCATGCTTGAATATTCTCAGAGAAGAGGCTCTGTTTGAATTTTCAGACGCCGAGACAAAAACTACTTGATTGTAAAGCCCGTTTCAGTATGAAAAAGCTAATAATGTTTGCTTCAGTCCTATGAATTTGTACATTAATCCTCGTACACGCAGATAGATAGATATAAATACTGCATCTTATATTATACGCACACACGAGCGTGCTCATGCGCCTACACACGAGTGCGCACACGCATGCACTTGAGAATAAACTTGGAAATTATTCATAGTAAGGATAAAATATAAGGGTTCATCCATCCGTTTTCTAAAAACATACTTGTTTGGTGCATATAATAATCAACAATATGCCATACCGTGATCCTTGATGTTTCCGACGAGATTCGGTATTTCAGTATTAACGGCCTGCTGAGTAATGGACCGGTCTGAACACTTATTTATATACCAAAAAAAGCGGTATTTTTTTGAAATGTGCACGGTGATCTGTAATAACAGATGCTTGCCCATCATTTTAACTGGACACCCGTGTAATGTCTGTTGTCCGTCACAAGGCTAACATCTAAAAATCCTTACATCGAAAAGTCCAGAATTTGTTTAATAGAATCCATTGTAACCTGTAGATTTCTTTAAACAGCTGCACGCTTCTCCGTAAGACCGTTTTCACATTTCCCAAAGTTTGCTCGGCCGTGAGGTCATATAAAATACTGAGCCGGCCTAACAGCTGAAGTGTGAATCGACACCGATTCCCCAACACCCACTACCTTAGCTTCAGGCGGCCGGAGGTGGTGTTGGGGTGCGTTGTGCTTTGGAAAGATCGGTTCCTTTCTCTAGCCCGAGATATCCGATCTGATTAAGGCAATCAAACTTTTAGAAAAAACTAAACGGATTTCTTCATGAGGGGTGGATTAACAGGGGTGTTAATGGATAGAACAAGGGATTGTTTTAGATCGATTTAAATTAAAATTATAAATATATTAATTAATATAGCATTTAGCATTTAGACATCTCAAACGTGATTTAAAAGGGAACCGATGCATCTTATTTAACTGTGTGATTTTTAAAGGGCTTATATCGAGCTAGTTATCTCGTGTTTTACACGTTATCATGAAAGCCTTTAACTTTTAAAGATCCATCCGTCATGGGAAAAGTAACTGCATGCCGAACGCATGGGATGGAAGAAGGGGGGGGGTTACGCCCAGCTGTTGACAAGCATGCACGCTCCTGTGCCTGGGTTAGGGGATGGGGGAACACACAGCTCCAAGCATATGGCCTGCACTGACGGCTCTAGCTATGCCCTGGGGTCAGTGTGAACAGCGAGAGAGAGAGAGATCCTTTCTGTGTGCTTCGAACTACGTGACCTTGCATGCACATACACGTAGAGCTTCTGCACTGGCCAGCTTGCGGGCGCGCGCAGGGGGGCTGCCTGCTCTGAGTCTCTGTGTAGACAGAGAGAGCTGGACAGCTTGTATTTCAGTGTGCTTTGAACTACACACACTTGCCTGCGGGGGCTGCTAAAAGCTGGACTGCTTGTCTTTCTGTGAGATGGGAAAGGCTGGATCTGTAAGTGGGCTTAGATAAAAAAGTGGCTTACAAATGATAAAGTTTAGATATTTTAAAAATAATAGTTACATAGATACAGGGATTCTTACCCTAAGCAATATTGGCAGGAACGGCGACAAGTTAGATCGGTTCAGCCAGAGCATGTGTGTGTGTGTGTGTGTGTGTGTGTGTGTATCCTCGGAAGAAGTGGCCCAGGAAGTGGAGGGGTCAGCCAACAGGTGGGGCTGTCTGGGTATGGATAGGAACATGCCTAAACTTGTCCAGGGTCCTGCTGCAACATGCCTGAACTTGTCTTTGGAAGAGGGGGGCTGGGAAGTGGTTGGGGGTGGTGATGGGCTCAAGAGGGGCGGGGCCTAGGCAGACCTGAGATTGGGCAGGGCAGGTGACCAAGCAGATGGGCGGGGTGGTGGTGGGTTCAAGGAGGGGGCGGCTATCCATCAAAATGCCCTTGACAGAAAGGAGGACGAAACAGTTGGTTGGGGGGTTCACGGGGGTGGGGGTACATCCATCAAATTGCCCTTGACAGAAAGTAGGACCAAACAGGTGGATGGGGTGGGAGGAAGGAGGGGGGCAAACAGGTGGCTGAACAGGTGGTTGGGGGGGGCCAAACAGGTGGCGAACGGGTGGTTGGGGGCGGGGCAAGGAGGGTGGCAAACAGGTGGTTGGGGGGGCAGGACTTCCGATCATAAATCAAAAAGGGGCCGTGCTTAAGGTCATGAATCATTTTGATTGACAGTTTGACAGAAGGTTTCTGACAGTATACTACTTGAGCCATTTGGAGATAGATGGGAAGACAGATGTGAAGTAGCTTTTGACGTTCTAGCTCAACTTAATCAGGCACCTGTATTGGCTTTTGCAGATCCTCAACTACCTTATGTGTTGCACATTGATGCAAGCTGTGAGGGATTAAGAGGTGTCCTATATCAAGACCAGGGGCAGGGTTTGCGGCCAGTGGCTTTCATTAGTAGAAGCCTAACACCCACTGAGAGGAATTACACAGTACACAAAGTAGAATTTTTGGCATTAAAATGTGCTGTGGTAGAAAACCTCCATGACTATCTGTACGGGGCCAAGTTTGAGGTACAAACTGACAACAATCCTCTTACTTACATACTGACATCTGCCAAATTGGATGCTGTAGGACATCGATGGTTGGCAGCTCTATCAGCCTATGATTTCAGCCACAAATACCGACCTGGCAAGCCCATGAAAGCCCAGTGGAGGATGAGGACTGGATAAGCATTTCTTCTAATGGAGTGAGAGGCCTGTGTCAGCTGTTGGAGGTTAATAAGCTTAACTGTCCTTCATTCAACAGAGTCGTTAACTGTTGAGTATGCTCCATTAAGGCAGTACCTGCAGCATACTGCAACCTAGCTGCATTAACCACTGCATCACTGCCCCAACTGAACTGAATCTGATCTATCAGCCTCACAGCAGGAAGACCCTTGGTTGGGTGAGCTGTGGAACTCATTTAGAAAGGGAGATATTCACATGGTGAACAAGAGAAAACACAAATATATCTCTTTACTTTTGAAGGAATGGGGAAGGTTGAAGATGAAAGATGGAGTGATGTACCGCTACACTCAGCCACCCAACAAACCAAAGTGTAAACAATTGCTTTTGACACAGAAATTTCACCAGATTGTTCTACGATCGTTGCATGATGATTCTGGACATTTGGGTTTTGAGAAGACCTATGGAGTTGTTAGGAATCGGTTCTATTGGCCCCATATGAAGACCGATGTAGAGCAGTACTGTCAGACTTGTGCTCGGTGTATACAGAGAAAAACTTTGCCAAAGAGAGTTGCACCTTTGGGTCATTTGAGCGGCAGTGCACCAATGGACTTAGTGTGCATGGATTTCCTCTCCATTGAACCAAATTTCAGTAACACTTGCAATGTCCTAGTCATTACAGACCATTACACAAGATATGCGCAAGCTTTTCCTGCCAAGGATCAGAAGGCATCCACTGTGGCTAAAGTACTGTGGGAAAAGTACTTTATTCACTATGGTCTACCCAAGCGTGTACACTCCGATCAAGGAAGAGATTTTGAGAGTCAGCTAATTCATGAGTTGTTGGATCTATTAGGTGTGAAAAAAACAAAAACCACTCCATATCATCCTCAGGGTGTCCCTCAACCAGAGAGGTTTAATTGGACTCTGCTTGACATGTTGGGCACTCTGGACCCAAAACAAAAATGTAGATGGAGTCGTCATATTGGGCACCTTGTACATGTCTATAATTGCAGCCGCAATGAAGCAACTGGATACTCCCCTTATTTTTTGATGTTTGGGAGGGAAATGAACTGAGGGTAGCATATGAGTTGGCCAAAGCTGCTGCTGGGAAAAAGAATGATGGAAATAAAAAGAGACATGACCAAAGAATCCACTACTCTCATCTTGCTCCCGGTGATAGAGTACTGATTTGAAATCTTGGATTGCAAGGGAAGCACAAATTGGCTTATCGATTGAGTTCCAAGCCATATATTGATGAAAGACAAATGCGCAATTTACCTGTTTTCCGAGTGAAGCCAGAAGATGGTGAGGGACCTGTAAAAATTTTTCACGAAAATCATCTGTTTCCAGTGGAACATAATCTGAGATTACTGCCTGAGGTTGACAGTAATGCTAACTCCCAGAAAAGAACTTTGAGAGAGAACAAGGGCAGAGAGAGAACCCAATGTTTGAACCAGGATATGAGTGATGTGCAAAAAGTCCAAGATAAAGAAGTCAATTTGCCAGGTTCTGGAAAAGATTCGGACAGTGAAGACGATGAGGATGGAGAATGGATTTACGTACCTTCCAGAGGTGCTAGTGGTCATGATCTCCCGGAACCTTCCTGTATGGGTTTAGACCCTGTTGGATCAGAGCATGTAGGGAATTCTAGAGAGCAAGTCACGGATGAGGAGTCGGAGATCTTCAACATAAGAAGTCCTGCTGTAGAATTCTGTGATGATTGTGGAAATACAGTAAGGTCTCTGGAATTTTCCCAAGGAGCTCAAAATAGTGCCCTAGAGATTTTTGATTCTTCTGTGGGAAATGAAGGGGCAGTACAAATTGCTAATGAAGAGGTTGGAACATACAGAAGATCTCAGAGAATCAGGAAACTTCCAAACCGTTTAGAATATGATTTCCTTTGAGAGCCAACCATAGGTACTAAATGTCCACTGCGATATTGTTCTACACGGTATATTTGGATAGGTGCACCTAAATACAGATGATAGTTTCATCATTCAGTAGGGCTAACTTCAAAACAGTTTTCAGTTTGTTTAACTTGTGAAATTTTCTATAATGTTGCTTATAGTATATTTGGTTTCAAGTGTTATCCAATGTGAATAATGTATTTCCCTTCGTTATGAGGACACAACAAATTTTTTTGGAGGGAGGAGAGTGTAGCACCCTCCTAGTTGGGTATAATAGTAAACTCATAAGTGTTTACTTGATGCTAAGTGCGCGCAGCTTTCGGCGCCGCGGGAGAGCGGGAAGGGAACTCGCACGCCAAGAGATTCACGCCTCACCTGTCAAAGAGGTAAATGCTCTCCCTTTTTTTTTTTTAAAGCAATACAGAGCTCGGTAATAAGGACTTTTTGGAGGACCGCAACGGTCACATTCCACAGAGGCACAGCTGGCATGCAAACGTCTGCCATAATTTATCCCATAAGGAGAAAATGCAAATAAGCAGTGTAAGAAATAGCACAGGAGGCAACAACTAATCAGGGAACGCAAATAAATCCTGCATCAAGACGAAGCTGCTGGCGTCATCCCAGACGGAGCTGTGAAATTCCTGTGTTTAACCATGGGGGAAAATAAGAAGTGTGGGAAAAAGTTCTGGAAGGACACCGTGAGTACATGTGAAGTTATGTACTGCATATGAGCTTCAACTAAGTGCGCCAACAATTTTTTATATATATATCTATACTAATAAAAGGCAAAGCCCTCAGTGACTGACTGACTCACTCACTCACTCATCACTAATTCTCCAACTTCCCGTGTAGGTAGAAGACTTAAATTTGGCAGGCTCATTCCTTACAGCTTACTTACAAAAGTTAAGCAGGTTTCATTTCGAAATTCTACACGTAACAGTCATAACGGTTGACAACGTCTGCCATGTTGAACTTTCTTATTTATGGCCCCATCTTCACGAAATTTGGTAGGCGGCTTCCCTGCGCTAACCAAAACCGATGTACGTACTTATTTCGATGGTATGACGCCACTGTCGGCCACCATATTAAACTTTCCAACGTCACTAATTCTCCAACTTCCTGTGTAGGTAGAAGGCTGAAATTTGGTACTTATTTCAGTGGTATGATGCCACTTTCGGCCGCCATATTGAACTTTTCAGCAGTCTTTGTTACTTATGGGCCCATCTTCAAGAAATTTGATACGCGGGTTCCCAACGCTAACTGAATCCTACTTACGTACATATATACGTACATAGCCTGCAGCTGGGTCCCCCATCCAAACGCCTCCCACGTTGTTGGCTGCCTGCCTATATAAGGCCGTCCGTCGTTCCAGTCTCTACATTCCCTTCTTTGCTTCGCCACGGGATTCACGTCTCCCTGCTGATAACTGCAGCCTTTTTATTAAATCCATGGCTTCTCCTCTGTTTTATTGTTCATTTATTACGATTATTGTTATTGTGTAGGTATTTTAGACTTACTTTACATTGTTCAGGTACCCATTTTCTTTATCATTCCAACCGTACCCCCATTAACATGTCTATCAAGGTGATCACCATTGATCAAAGAACTGTCACTTACCGAGTGGTGTCCATGCCCAGAGATGGCACCTACCTTTTCCATTCTCTTTGTTACATATTGCACGGCCATATCAGGCTCACTCTTGATATCCGGAGGAACATTGTGTCTTATGTATTGAATGACTGGAACAAGTTCAAGGTCTGATGATGGTACAGGAGATAATTATACTACACAGGAGCACTATAAGAGTGAAATGCTTAAGCCCTTCACCTATGGATCTGCATGTGAGTTGATGGCTGCCGCTGAATTGTTTGTTTAAGGTGGTTTCCTGGCTGCAAAAGCAATTGATTCATGTAAGGCAAGTTTACACAACAGAGTCCAAAACAGAACTACCTCCCAGAGCAAAGGCAGGAGACTTTATAGGACGGTGGGCGGAAGTGATGTCGTCCTCGGGGCCGGGGCCGGAAGTGATGTCGTCCTCGGGGCCAGGACCGGAAGTGATATGTCCCGCTTCGAGGTGGTGGCTCCTGGTGGGATTTCCCGGGAAAGACCTGTAGGGAACTCAAAAACAGCGTCGTATACCCATGTGTGTGTGTGTGTGTGTGTGTATATATATATATATATATATATATATATATATATATATATATATATATATATATATATATATATATATATATATATATATATATATATATATATATATATATATATATATATATATATATATATATATATATATATATATATATATATATATATATATATATATATATATAATTTGTACTGACTTTGAACCATTTGAGACTTTTTTTTCCCCTAAGTTTACTGTAAATACATATGTAACTGTATACTTTTTGTAAATATAAAAGTCGTTTTTTTATTTTATTATTTTTAGGTCAATTCACACTGCTGTTTTTTTCTTAAAATACTTAATTAAAAAACATTTTTCATGTACATGGAAACTAAAAGGTATCCCCTTATTAAAATAACTTAATGGAATATTAGGGTAATCTCAGTTTTATTTGTGGCTAGTAAGAGTTCAGTACAGTATGTGTGTGGAATTTCACTTCCTGGTGTTTTATTCCAAGAAAGGGTTGAGATATCACATGATATTTAATCACTCATTAATAAATATTCTGCTTTAGTTTAGCATTTGATTTGAATAATAATTGAATAGGTTTGCTGTTGTTCAAAGTCAGACTTTGAGACTTTTGTTAGATAGATAGATAGCAGAAGCCGAGATCCAAAATCATGTCCAGCTTTTCAGGTTTGTCTTTTTATTGAGGGTTGGGAATAAGGGCTTGACCATGTGTTTGGGAGGCCTTGGCTTATGTTTCAGGAACCCTGCTCTACAGGAACTTGAGTGTACTGCTTAATGTTGTCAGTTGGTGCAAGAAAAGTAAACTTTTGAAAGAAATAATCATAATCGGCAAATGAGCTTTATTTTACTTTTGGGAAACGCTGCCATATGCACTGAGCCATATTACAATAATATAGATTGCATTAGCAATTATTAGAAATAGTGTCAGTGTGATAGTAAAAGGTCTTGGTGTAAATTTTCACCATATGGGGTAAAACAATTCACCTTAATGCAATCTTTGTTACTTGAGTACTCAATGTTTAGACTATGATAACAGAAGAAATAATGTTTTAGTTTAATATTTAAGAAATTGTGATTATTTAGAATGTTTGTGTGTTTCTGTTTGCAGGGAAGGTTATTATTTTCTCATGATTATGTATTTTGGTGTGGAGATTTTAATTATCGCATTGACCTTCCTAATGAAGAGGTAAAAGAGTTGATCCGTCAGAAAAACTGGGATGCACTTACAACAGGAGACCAACTGCTTAATCAGAAAAATTCAAATCAGGTAATCTTCTATGAATATCTTGATAAAGCTGAACTTCAATTTTATTTAACCCTCATTATTCTCAGTACTTAAACTTCTTTAGAATTTTATTTGTAAGTTCTTATCCTAGTTTATTAAAAAAAAAAACAAGTATTTTGACTCTACTTTCTGAAAGAAAAATTAAAACAATTTGTTCTAGAAGGGGCCCTTATGTCCCCTCTACCCTACACCACAATGAAAGCTACATGTTAAATCTTTTTTCTCCTTAATCTTAAATGCACTGGTTTGTGGTAAATACAGAACATCTGAGAAGACCACCTTTTCAGTTTGGCTCATCCTGCTTATTTTGGCACAAAACTGCTTAAATTTGGATTGCAAAGCCGGAATCATAACATTACCTATGTAATTTGCTCCAATAAGGTCAATGGTAACTGGATCCAACCCTCCTCTGGGCAGGAGACGAATCACCTGTCGAGAGGTCTTCCGCTTGTATGCCAAGGGGGAATCACACCATATTAGACTTTGTCCAGCATGGAGTGCTAGCTCATTGGAAGAACCACTTTCAGTGCTAGGAATCACTACTCTGCCATCTCAAAACGTCAACTGTGACAAATTATCCACTTACATCAGTGACAGCAAGAAGTGGCCTTGATACAAATAATAATTTTATATTTAGTTTGTATTAAATACATTTTTTTCGACATATAACCAAAGTTTGAATAACACCAGGGTGTGTGTTCCAGTACCAGTCAGCATGACATCCTGTATCTGCTAATGTTCAGTCATGGTAAGGTTCACAATAGAGCACCCTTGGCACAGTATAACTTGGATGGTCAAAAATTTTTCATATTAAAATGGATTGAAATTCATTAATCAATGTCTACCAAGGCTTCCCGGGTCCTCCCTGCGTGTCTCCCCGTGTCTTTGTGGGTTTCCTCCAGGTACTCCAGTTTCCTCCCGCAGTCCAAAGACATGCTGGTTAGGTGCATAGGTGATTCTAAACTGCCCCTAGTGTGTGCTTGGGGAGTGGGTGTGTGTGTGTGTGCGTGCCCTGCTGTGGGCTGGCGTCCTGCCCGGGGTTTGTTTCCTGCCTTGCGCCCTGTGTTGGCTGGGATTGGCACCAGCAGACCCTCGTAACCCTGTAGTTAGTATATAGCGGGTTGGATAATGGATGGATGGATGAAAGTTAAACTGGCTGTCATTTCACACATTATTAACCAACCGTTTAGCTAACTGTTACATATCCTTGTTTTGCTAATACTAATTATTTTATCTAATTGTTTTTTATTTTTTATTTTTTTACTAATTTCATCCTGCAGGTTTAGTATATTGAAATTCTTTTACTGTTGATAACACTGTAGTCTTTGTGAATAAATAGTAATAATCCTTAGCAGCATGTTTCCAGCCCTTTCTGCCTACCTTTAAACATTGCTGCCCAAATGAGTTTGTGGTAGGGTCTGTATACATTTACCACCTAGCATGGAGACTACACTGAAAAATATGCATGTTCCGACAGCGACCAAAACACATTCATACTTGTGGCAGCCCGTTTTTTTTTTGGTCAACATCATGTACTTAATGTTGTGTCTCAGGTAAGTATCTTGATTCAGGGCAGCACCCACAACAGAACTTAATAAATTTCTGGAAATAAATCCAATTTATAACTACTTTATTTCATACATGAACCTCAATATAAAATAACAGTCTGATGCAATCAAAGTAACATTTGATAGATGCATTACCTTATGTGGATATACTCTATAGCAAAGCATGGTATACAGCCCTTTAATTGCCAAACTAAAAGTCCTTTTTAAAAACAGACAAAACAAGAAATAGTCCTATCCTAAACCATTAATCAAAATGACATTTGTAACTTCAGCCTCTCGATGGGCTTTCTTAATCCGTTGCGGGAAAGTGTGGTGTTATGGGTCCACAGTTCGTTTAGCAAAGGCCATTTGCTTTAAATAAATAATCACCGCTCTCGCGGTGGCTTTGCGAGGGGACGTTGGGCCATATCAAGCCACGGGGTGATCTGCGGTGTGGGCGTTTCTCACCGAGTGCACAGGTGAGGGACTGCCCACATCCATGATTGTTCCCATGGCTAATATGCTGCAGCTGCTATGGCCCCTCGCATTATAAAAGAAACGCGAGTCGGTTGAAGTGAGAAGAAATGGAAAGATCAGATCGGAAATGAAAAGAACGATGAAAAAGACGGAGGTTACGGGGAGCGAGAGAGCGAGCAGGTCGGTGCAGCAGGAAGAGGGCGAGCGAGCACTCATAGGCAGCTGAGCAGACAGCCTTGGTGTTAGGCCGACACCCAGGGCGTAGTAGTTGTTGTCGCTCCCGCTGATTAAGCATGTAGCGGGAGTGACCAAAGAAGGAGACGGATGACTCCGCATGGGGCAGCGGATGGCAGCAGGAGTCAGAACTTGGGATGTGATGTCCTCCACGTGAGAGCCTTGGCTGTGAGAGGAATTCCCAGGTTGCGGTCTGGAGGGAGCGGAACCGAAGCCAGGGATCGGGACACCGCCAGATCGGTAGTGGTGAGAAGGTCAGCTGCAGGTAGAGTGGCTCCCCTGTTGCGAAGCCTGGACAGGGAGAAGCAGGGGAGTTACCAGTTAAAAGAATAGCACTGGGCTTGTTGTGGATTTTTAATGACTGCTTCCTGTACGAACGTTTTAATCTCGATTTTAAAGGATTGATTTTCTATTGTTTTTACCTCCACGTGTTTTTATGGATTATTTATTTATTGAAGAATTTTGAACCACTGCACTATTTATTATGGACACTGTTTTTGATTTGTTGATTTGTCTTTTTAATAAAAGCACTTGCACATCTTTACCATCCCCTTGCTCAAATGTTGTCTCACTGTTTAGCTCATCAGTGACATTACCAACGGTGTTGGGTTCAAGTGCTTCCAAACAGCAATGGGAGTGTGGAGCCAGAACCCGCATCGTCACAGGAAGCCCTGAGACTCTCTGTCAGAAACTTCTGCTGGTGGTGTATGATTTTTCCTGGGATTATTACCATTCCTCTCATTTGTATCCAGTTGAGCCCCAGTAGGCTCTGTCTCGGGATCATCAACTGCAATGAGTATGGATGTTTCCCATTCCCCTGCCACAGTTTCCGTTTCACCATCCCTTTCAGATTCCACCCCTGTGGCTAACAATTGGCTTACATGCTATTTCATCACCTTGCATTTTTGCCCTTACAAAGGTACAGGAAATTGGGCCTTTCCTTTTGTGGCATGAGGTGTGGAATGATAAGCAAATAAGAAATTAGCTGTTTTTTTCTGTAATGACCTCTGGTACCCTGTTTGTTTTTCCAGTTCTAATTTACTAGGGTGTTGTACCGTGTTAGCCATTATGAATGTAGAGAAAAGCCAAGCAAAATGACACCTTTTATTGGCTAACTAAAAGGATTACAATATGCAAGCTTTCGAGGCAACCCAGGCCCCTTCTTCAGGCATCATCAGGGGCCTGAGTTGCCTCGAAAGCTTGCATATTGTAATCCTTTTAGTTAGCCAATAAAAGGTGTCATTTTGCTTGGCTTTTCTCTACATTCATAATGGATTGTTGTAGACACGGAACACACATGAAATGCATGTGTTCCAAATAATGATATAGTATTTGTAAAAGGTGTGATTTTGCTTGACTTCTCACTCTATACAACTCCAAGCAACTGACACACAGGTAAACAGACTTGAGCTGAGAAAACTATGCACCGGTGGGGGATGTGATAGCAGGCTGCTTGCTGCTTATCAACACATTTAAAGGACAAAAGACGCTGATGGAGAGGTGCAAAGCAATTTAAGGTGGGACGGATCTATTAGTTTTTTCGTAGGCTCTGGTAATTCTAGTGTTAAGGAACTCAGCAAATTCATTGGACTTGAATGGTAGACTATTGTCTTATACTATCTCTTTCAGAAGACCATAGGCAGCAAATACTTTTCTCAAAACCTCAGTCAACCTAGTGATGCTAGTGGCATTCATCTTTTCAATCTAGAAGAGGTATCCACTAACATTAAACACGTCTGTCCATTTTTTTTCTCAAAAATCCAAGTGAAGCCTCTGTCAGGGTCTTTCAGCCCAACGCAAGGAATGTACAAGTACCTTTTCTGGCAGATTCTTGTTTTCTTGATAGGATCTGCACACAACTACGCTCTCTTCTATCTATCTTTCCAGTCCTGGTCTCCAAAAATGAGTTTTCCAGATGTAATCTGTCCAGGACAGTATTATGTAACAATGGTTGAATTACCACTTCCGCTTCCAATGTACACAAATGTTCTCTGGTGTGAGTTCTGTTCTCTGAAAATAAGGCTTCAATTCATCCTCACTTAGATACTCTGGCCTCCCACTCAATGTATATAATTTCACCTTCAACATGAAATCTTTAACTGTCGCTTGAGCAATATCTGCTGCTGGAACTGGAAGAGCATCTAAGAAAGACACTTTGTATTCTAGGCTTGAATTTGGACCAGTTTCTGAATCAGCATCATCATTCCAGCTCAGCAGAGCTTTTAAATCGAATCTCCAATTGATAACATGCCAAGGTTAATGCCAATCTTTGTAGTTTGGCAGCAGCTAAAGTGGGAATTGATGTTTTTGGAACAAATTTTGATTAGGGGCTTTTGATCAGTGACTAAGTCAAATTTTCAACCATCTAAATAGTAGATTACTCTGTACAAACCTTGTACAACTCTGTACATTATGTGCTGGAAATTAGCAATGGTGCCAGCTACTCCATAGGGTAATTTTGTTAACCTGGAACAGTCCCTTTTGTGTATTAATATTTAAATATGCCTTGCTTATCCAGATCAACTTGCTGATATGCTTGTGCTAAATCAATTTTACTAAACTGTTTACAATTAGCAACTCTTGCAAACAAATCTTGAGTGCTGGAAGTAGGTTAGGAACCTACATCTAGCCATGAGTAAATGGTAACCTAATTGTCCCCACAAATAGGTATACTCCCATCTGACTTTGGGTTACATACAATAGGACCTGCCCATTTTGCATAAGATACTGGGGTCAGTACTTCTTGTTGTACTAAAAGGATCAACTGTTTATCCAATGCATCTCTAATTATATAGGACACTGGCCTTGCCTTACAAAATTTTGGAATAGCCTTTTCAAATGTATGCAGTTTTGCCTGCACAACTTTTACATATACCATCATTTAGAATTTCCCAATATTTAGAGCAGAAAAGCAATTTTAAAAGGGTCTAGAAAATGTCCATTTATATAAGACATTATTTAAATACAAATCATTTGGGGAAACGAGCCACATCGTACTGAGAATATTTCACTTCAAACTGAAAGGCAAAGAGAGATGCATCATAGTGTGCTGTAGACTGCTCGATGTAAATAATGATTTTGCTACTCAACTTTTGAAATAATAGCAATCAATAGGAGTTTCGATATTGATGTTATAGTAAAGAAGTATTTAATCATAATTAAAAAAAAAAGAAAGAAAACCAGTTAATTTTATTAATCAAGTCTTCATTACTGTAGGAACCTTGCTGAAGAACTAAATGATTTTGAGATCATGGAGTGAGAATTACTGCTACCATTAAAAAGACTGAAATCAGTACAATACTGCCATTGCAGTTCGGGAAAATTCCTAAAGATGTGAATTGCAAATGCCATCCAGTTAAATCAAAAAGTTGATTGGGCTGATCCTAGTAACTACAAGCCTATTAGCTTAACATCTTTAATTATCTGAGCAGCATTTAACCATTTCTTTCTAGCTAAAACTAGATAACACATTGCTAAACGATGCAGAGTACTTACAGATTATACATTAAAGATTTTCTTAGAAGTGAAACAGGTAATTTCCTGCAAGTGACAAGACCTAACTTGGCCATAGTTTGGAACGGAGACAAAAATCTCTGTCTAAGAGAAGGAGATGAACAGAAGAATGGTAAGAATTGAGAAACTGATGCCAATAGATTGGATCAACTAAATTAAATCAGAGATGAATAAGAAATAGGTGGGAGACTGTTCAAAACTATTTACAGAACAGTACTAGTAGTGTTTGGGAAACAGAAGTAAGTAGTTGGCATTATGGGTTATTAGCCAATATAATATCATACCATTTGCAGAGTTAGAGGATATAACCAATGCACATGTTTAAATTGAACGTGCTGATTATTAGAGTTCTTGTTGGAGCATGAGCTATTGTTGAAAATAATATTTTGTATTAGAAAGGAAGGAGACTGGAAAGTCACAGTGCCAAACTGTCGATTGGCTTTGTATGGGGAGACGAAGAATGGAAGGAAATCAAAAAAGGAGTAAAACAAATTAGTATGAATTCACATCTTTTAAGGAGAGACTCAGATGGAGGAAAAGAAGAAGGGCGTGAATAGTGCAAGTGTCATGGCAACTGGAAAGTTTCCAGCCCCCAGTCTTCTGACTAAGTGCAAAAAAGATCTGAAGCTTTCACCAAATCAAAGGACCTTTATATGAAACACTAATGTATAGGATTGTCATCTGAGATAATACAGTGATCCCTCGCTATATCGCGCTTCGACTTTCGCGGCTTCACTCCATCGCGGATTTTAAATGTAAGCATATCTAAATATATATCACGGATTTTTCGTTGGTTCGCGGATTTCTGCAGACTATGTGTCTTTTAGAGCATGTATTACATATTAATAAAACGACTCAATGATATACGATATGCTTCCCACGCGGTGCTTGATTGTTTGTTTTTCTTTGTTACTCTCTCTCTCTCTGCATGACGGAGGGGGTTTGAGCAGAGGAGCTGTTTGCCTAGAGGATATGGACGCTCCTCTACAAAATGACGCTTTATCGCGGTGCTTCGGCATACTTAAAAGCCCAAAAGCACGTATTGATTTTTTGATTGCTTTTCTCTCACTGTCTCTCTCTGCTCCTGACATCTTTGAAGAGGAAGATATGTTTGCATTCTTTTAATTGTGAGAAAGAACTGTCATCTCTGTCTTGTCACGGAGCACAGTTTAACCTTTTGACTAAAGGGTGTTATTTCATGTCTAGAGGGCTCTAATAATGTTAACAGTGTGGGAGAGTTTATAAGGGCTTAAAATATATAAAAATAACCATACAAACATATGGTTTCTACTTCGCGGATTTTCATCTATCACGGGGGTTCTAGAACGCAACCCTCGCGATCGAGAAGGGATTACTGTAATTCAGGTATCTTTTATAAAAGATCAGATTGACCACTATAAAAAGTTGAAGCACCACTCTGGTGACCCCTTATAACTGAAGTTGAAAAAACAAAGACAGACACACAACAACTGTGGAGATGTCTTTCCAGTCATGACTTATCAATTAAACTGACTCAAGATGGCAGATCTTCTGGTCTTAAGTCCTTCCAGCAGACAGACACTGGAGGTGACATCAGTGGTTGCAGTTAATTTTCCGATTTACACAGAGAGTAAGAGAAATAGCATTAGGACTCCGCGCCAAGCCCTGAAGTGGTGGGGAATTACAATCATCAGACACCTTAAGCTGTCCCCTGTATACATGTGCATGGCACTATTAGCTCCTTGCCATTCCCTAAAGGCATAAGGAATAAGAGAACTAAAGATGGGGAACTGAGGCATTCATTTCAAAGTGGTAATGGGGAAACGGGACAGAGTCAGAAGGGGCTACCAAATAAAATTTCAGTGTTAGCCAAGAAGGTGGACTGTGGTGGGGATGGACATAACCACTGGCCTCTTATGTAACGGCGTGTGTAGAATTCACACTAAAACATGGCCTATGGACAAAACTGGAAATGTGTGTATGCACAAAAAAATTCAGATGCATTAAGACACATTTAAGCCATCTTCCACGCACTACCACTCCATAAATCCTGGTCAGCGTGAAATGTAACACACATGCAACACAACTGCCTCCCCACCCTGACTCCTCCCAGAATTACACCCCTTTGAATATGAAACTCAATATAAATAGCCCCTTACATTCAGCATTTTGTGAAAAGACAAAGGCAAAAGCACAGGGGGGAAAAAATAAAGAATTTCAGTGAAAGAGAATTGGAGGCAAAGATAACGTAATGTTTGTTGGTTTAACCAATGGTATAAACAACAAAAGGAAGTTAATCGAGTGACAGAGTGCCTGAAATAAAGAATAAGTGGTCAGATATCAAAGTCGTTGTGAAAAGGCAAGTCCGTAGCCCGCTGTCTTGAGTGTCATACGGAAGCGTATTAGAGTACAGAGAAAAAAAAAATAGTGACACAGTCAAGAAAATTCAACTCAATGTTTCCACTTTAATTTTGTAGTTTTACTTTGTAATTAAAGTAGAACATTGTTAACTTCATTATAAAATCAACGATTAATTTACTAGTTTCTAAAATCCCATTGTAACTAAAGTAGCATGTTAAATGCTTCATATTCTATGTGTGTGACTCATTACGTGCTTCTTAAATGGGCCTTCTTTTTCATAGACCGGAGAGCGCAGCCACTGATCTCCACACAGAATGCATTACATTCATGTTATTACAGCTCTCTGAACATTTTAGAATACCAAGATGTATACTTGATATCATTTTCATGGTGTACAGTAGTATACATTATTTAAATTAACAATTTATCTGTATAATGTAATATACATACATGCATTTCATCTTAAAAATGATATCAAGTATACATCCTAGTATTCTAACGACTCACAGCTCCAAGTGGATAGCGCTTGGAAATATAAATTGACTTGGAAGCCAGTCATTATCGTCTGTTTTCTACTGAATTGAATTGAATTCCTTAATTGTCATTGTATGGTACAATGAGATTCAATATGCAAATCCTCCATAATCTTGTTTTCCTATAAAATGATAAAATAAAAATAACAGTAATACAATATACAATGAAAAATATACAATATGCCAATTGCCTGAAGCATATTGGTGCCCTGAAATTTGGGGGTGGGGGGGGTGGGGTTTAGGGTGAACATTTTTAAAAGCATTGTAATTGGAATATTGTCCAAATATTACTTCAGAGGGTGTTGTAACACCACCTGTTCGAACACTGCTTTGAGATGGACAGAGGATTTTAAGTAATTTACAGAAGTTGCACGGCTTAATTTGCTTTAATTGCTGCAGAACATCTGTGGGTTGTAACCTATTCTTCCCTGAAGAAGGCCCATTTTTAATATTTTGATATTTCCCCTTTTTACATTTTTCCTAATCTAAACTTTAAAATGCCTGACAGTTTGCTGCATACCTTTTTACCATTTTAGGCTGTTCATTGCATTTCAACTGATTACATTCGAAAAAAAACTGAGGTGTTCTTAATCTTTTGACCAGTAGTGTAATTATCCACTCCATTGTTGAGTAAATCAAGCAACGATTATTTTTGCATGATATTTTTCAAATGGTCCAATATAACAACTTCCATACAGAGATGATATCCACTCAAGCTAACAATCTTTCATTTTTCCCATTTAAGCCATGCAACCCTACACACTCTTCAAATAATACCCCATTAAAATGAATCATTATAATGCAAATGCATTTTTTTTTTTTCAAATTAATAGAAAAGAAAAATGTCATTGCAAAATGCGGCTCACAAATACCCAAACCCCTAATTGTATTTTATTATTAGAATCAATTACCATTACACAAGAATAAATCAGTCATTAAAAAATTAAGAAGTATTTCTCATTCTGGTTCTTGGAGAAGATGGGCCTTAGTGATTATTTCATTAAAACAACTAAGTTGTCATGGTCATGAAAAGAACTTTACAAACAAATTCATGCTCATCTTGTGTGAAAACTTTACCCATCACCAGTGAGTTTCTCAGTGTTTTACTCTTCTAGTATGCTGAGAAACATATGAGTAACAGTAATGTTACCACTTCTGACATCTTTATTACTTGGGTAAATCCTTAGTCCATCAATTTCAGAAGAAGTCTGCAATGTACTGTCCTTGCTTCTAACTTCTATATAGGTCTTTCTTCAGAAAAAGTCTAGGAGATAATAGAATTTTTTTCAAACAAAAGTAGGTGATTTGGGATAAACACCTTCAAGTTGTTTAGATCATTGGACAGTATACTGTAGTTATAAGTTGAAAGTTTAGTATGAATTCATCTTCACAAATAGTCTGAAAACCTGGACTGCTTAGTAGCCAGAAAGATAAAGATGACACCATATTTCCTTATAGTAGTTCTACCATGCCTGAATTTCAAATTGACTAAAATAGTTCCCATTAATTCTGGTAAATAGTGGTTCATCTATAAGGGCTTCTTTTCTTCAGTAGGTTTACCATTAGTTAGTGACCAGTTATACCATGTAAACACCACCAGCAGGATGTACACTTGGACAGGACACTAATTATTAAAATACTTTTTACACAATTGAAGCAGTGCGTGTTTGTCTCAACCATGATCTATTTGTTTATTAGCATTATTCATTATTTGGCTGGTGCCTTTATACCATCAGTTACATTGTCTATTAGGCTTTTTCTCTGAATTTACTGTCTTAGTCTTTATTTATGTGGTTTGTATAATACTCTTTACTGTATACCCTGCCATTCTTTCTTAAATTCTGTGAAGTGCCTTGAGCATGGGAAAGACCCTATATAAAGAAAATGTATTATTATTTTGTCCAAGGAGACTTAAAACATTTGACATACAAATGGTTACATTTTTTTTCTTTTGTAGTTCCAATTAGAGTACATGCAGGTGAAGTGAATCGTTTATGGTCATAGAGTGTCAGCAGTAGGATTTGAACGCTGAACTTAAGGTTTTGAGGTACACAGCTTTAACCATAACACCATATTGCCTGGGTCTTTTGCAGTATTAACTTCAACTTAGAATGATCTTTTGCCATGATAGCAGAATGTTGCACATTCTCTGTCAAGGCTGCTCCACTGATCTTTCTACCAACATGAAGAATTCCATCTTGAAGTATTGCAGTATGTTTGTATATGTTACTGCTCTTTGTGAGATAGAGATTTAATCTTGAAACTTTTTTTTCTGGTAATTACACATTTCCAGCACATCCTGCATAAGCTCATTATACAATTCCTCTTCTTGAGTGTAATTTTATAAATCAACCTCCTTTTGGTAAAGCTGGCATTCTTTTTGAACTTCATCCATGTAAATCAGTGCTATATTTTCACTTAGCTCCTTTAACGTCTTGGATAACCTAAGCAATATATTTTTTTTTCTGAGGAATTAGTTATGTGACTGTACCATAGCCTAATTTGCTAGCATCAGAGAAATCATGCAGCTGAGTAAAAACAGGATCTCCAGAGCATCTTTGCTAGAAATAGATCTGCACAATTAGTTGCATATATAATTGTCTATTAGTCGCGATTATGATAAGAGGTGCAGTGACATACTATCATAAAAAGTGCCAAATACTGCTGTCTGTTTAGTACTCGTGCACTGTTAGAGAGTGACGTCTCCCAATTGCAAAGTACTTTAAACAGCAAATTATACTTGTAACCAGTCTGAAACATTTCCTAAGTGTGAGCACATTGATGAATCAAAGGAACTCGCATCATCTGACAAAATATAGGCAACTGTGAGAATACATTTGTAGGAGTTTCATCTGTAAGAGAAGTATAGGTAATACATAACCTACACCACCTTACACTTTATATATGTTTTAGTACCAAAATGAAGAGAACTATACCATAATTTCACATTATTTTGTCTTCAGTAATAATAATATTAATTAAAAATGCATACTGAGCAGGCTGTTGCAGCACTATACTCAAAAATTTATACAGCCATCTATAATTCAACCACATAATACAGGTGCTGGTCATAAAATTAGAATATCATGACAAAGTTGAATTTTTTCAGTAATTCCATTCAAAAAGTGAAACTTGTATATTAGATTCATTCATTACACACAGACTGATGTATTTCAAATGTTTATTTCTTTTAATTTTGATGATTATAACTGACAACTAATGAAAGTCCCAAATTCAGTATCTCAGAAAATTAGAATATCAATTAAGACCAATGCAAAAAAAGGATTTTTAGAAATGTTGGCCAACTGAAAGGTATGAGCATGTACAACACTCAATATTTAGTTGGGGCTCCTTTGGCCTGGATTACTGTAGCAATGCGGTGTGTCATGGAGTCGATCAGTCTGTGGCACTGCTCAGGTGTTATGAGAGCCCATGTTGCTCTGATAGTGGCCTTCAGCTCTTCTGAATTGTTGGGTCTGGCATATTGCATCTTCCTCTTCACAATACCCCATAGATTTTCTATGGGGTTAAGGTCAGGTGAGTTTGCTGGCCAATCAAGAACAGGGATACCATGGTCCTTAAACCAGGTACTGGTAGCTTTGGCAGTGGGTGCAGGTCAGCAGCAGGAAGCATGAAGTGCTCTAAAACTTCCTGATAGACGGCTGCGTTGACCTTGGAATTCAGAAAACACAATGGACCAACACCAGCAGATGACATGGCACCCCAAACCATCACGGCCGGGGGAACTTTACACTGGTCCTCAAGCAACGTGGATTCTGTGCCTCTCCTCTCTTCCTTCAGACTCTAGGACCTTGATTTCCAAAGGAAATGCAAAATTTACTTTCATCAGAGAACATAACTTTGGACCACTCAGCAGCAGTCCAGTCCTTTTTGTCTTTAGCCCAGGCGAGACGCTTCTGACGCTGTCTCTTGTTTAAGAGTGGCTTGACACAAGAAATGCGACAGCTGAAACCCATGTCTTGCATGCGTCTGTGCGTGGGGGTTCTTGAAGCACTGACTCCAGCTGCAGTCCACTCTTTGTGAATCTCCCCCACAGTTTTGAATGGGTTTTGTTTCACAATCCTCTCCAGGGTGCAGTTATCCCTATTGCTTGTACACTTTTTTCTACCACATCTTGTCCTTCCCTTCGCCTCTCTATTAATGTGCTTGGACACAGAGCTCTGTAAACAGCCAGCCTCTTTAGCAATGACCTTTTGTGTCTTGCCCTCCTTGAGCAAGGTGTCAGTGGTCGTCTTTTGGACAACTGTCAAGTCAGCAGTCTTTCCCATGATTGTGTAGCCTACAGAACTAGACTGAGAGACCATTTAAAGGCTTTTGCAGGTGTTTTGAGTTAATTAGCTGATTAGAGTGTGGCACCAGGTGTCTTCAGTATTGAAACTTTTCACAATATTCTATTTTTCCGAGATACTGAATTTGGGTCTTTCATTAGTTGTCAGTTATAATCATCAAAATTAAAAGAAATAAACATTTGAAATACATCAGTCCATGTGTATTGAATGACTCTAATATACAAGTTTCACTTTTTGAATGGAATTACTGAAATTAATCAACTTTGTCATGATATTCTAATTTTATGATCAGCACCTGTATGTATGTGAATAAAATCTAAGCAAGGAGCTTCAATACCCAGTAATGTTTACATCCACAATGCAGACAACTATTACCTATTTACACTATAGTGCATGTATGAGTGCAATAGGACATCGAAAGCAAAATCAGGTAAAAATAGTCATTGTATTTTATTTAACTGACAATTCTGATTAAAAATGAGCAAAGAAGATTTTAAAAAATTATCCAACTACCAGGGTAAGACACATACCAACCCCTCCTGAAATTTTTCCAAAGTTGCATTGCTTTTGAATTGTTTGACAGAAATTTTGAAGGATCTGGAACAAATGGCATTTTGCACAGCTGAATTGTGGTTGACTTGAACTATATAAACGTGCCTGAACATGAAGTGTCATTGTAATATATTGATGAGGAATTTAAACTGAAAAGCAGATGCTTGCATTGCAAATTCCTCAAGAATGAAGGTGCAGCTGTTCAAGGCCTGAGAGTTGCATCATCCGTCCGAGGCTTGCAGGAGAAGCTGCAGGTTTGCAAGATTACAGATAATGAGGCAAACATAGGAATACCATTTCTATCAAAAACTGATCCCAACACCATTGCTTTGGTCATAAACTACACCTGGCAGTTAGTTAATATTTTGTGGTATTTTATAATAAACACTTTTAACATGGGAGATTTACAGTTGCATCAAAACCATATCTTATTTATGATACTGTGTAAATACTGCGTAAGCATATGGTAAATTTGAGAAGTATTTAGGCAGTGATGTTCTTTTCTTGGTTTGATGGTTCTGTATTCTAGCACATGATATAAAAAAAAAGTCAACCGCTGCAGCATGTAACAGTGTGTTAATCTTACATTACTGTCATTTAAATGTACCTAATCTACCTTGATTTCAAAAACACATGCAACTTTATTTTGTAATACAGCAAATTTCCAATTTAACATTTCCATATTGAAACTTTTCCCACATTTAACATTTTTGAAAGGGGAGTGGTGATGATGACAGATTTTCCAAATGTAATATTTGATTATGTTTATGTTACAGTTCAGTTTTATTTAATAATGTTTGATGTTATTTGAATATTTACAGTATTTACTATAAAAACAGTGACAGATATTTTTTAACAAGTGTGCTGTACCTTTATTTTAAAAAACAGAAAAGAAACACTTTTATTTTTATCTAGTAAACTTTTAATGTTTTAAGTAATTCAGCATTTAACAATTTTACATTAACAATTTTTAAGCAGTTCCCTGATAAATGAAGGTTCAATTGTATTTTATGCAGTTGCATTACAAAATATGTATATCATTATAGTGTTTCTAATCAAAATTAGTTATCATAATTATAATATCAATGGCAATAGTCATCAATTATTAATTATGACTGTTGTTCAAATCATGAGCTTCTAGTTGCAACATTTAAAATAAAACTGAAGAACAACCGGAAAACAAAGACACAGAGGTCTGATCTTGATAAGATTCTTTATGCTGCAGAGGTAAAGAACAGATTTAATGGGTTAAAACTAGAAGATAGAGTGACAGAAGAACTTTGGACAAGGTTAGTAACATTATACCTTAAAACTATCCTAAACAGAAATATGATCAATTAAGCCAAGTAGCTGTCTGCAGAGGCCATAGATGTTTCAATGAAGGTTCAATTGTATTTTATGCAGTTGCATTACAAAATATGTATATCATTATAGTGTTTCTAATCAAAATTAGTTATCATAATTATAATATCAATGGCAATAGTCATCAATTATTAATTTTGTTGTAACCATGCAACTCTACCTTGAAACATCACTAGAATCTCAATTGACTAACCAGATATAGATTTTGCATCCATCAGGACCATTACTGAGCAAGTTGTTATGCTAAAGTGTCATTGCAACTTCTACAAAATGGTCCTTGCAAGCTAAATCAGTGGCTCACATACTGAGCTCAGCATGAGCTGTAAACCTTTTTAGCTGAGGTATTTGGATTAGTTATCAACTCTATACTTAAAGCAGCCAGACTGGATACACCACTATATCCCTAATGCTGTTTCAGTGCGAAGTAAATCCTGATTGAAGTCAAGGTGTTTTATTTCTTTTGCCCTTTCATTTTCAGGGATGTTTTTCAACACAACTTGGCTTCTGTTAATCCATCTTGATTATTTAATGTCTTCTTGTCAAGCAGATTCAACTAATTTCATGCATTTGTCAACATAAAAATTGTGCAAAACTGTGTCTTCTAGTAAAGCATCAAGCAAGTGCCTGTTGTCCTCTGCACGTCATCTGAAAACATAGCAAACACAGTATGCCTCTAAAAAAGTGTCCTTGCATCCTAAGTTCTTCTAAAGCCCAGTCAACAACCATAAGAATATGAGTAAATAAGCATTTTCCTAAAAGAATGTTAATCTGGTGGAACATGACTTCCACATGAGCCATCAATGCCACACGTTCAGGACCCTTGTAAGGACTCCAGTTAGTGTGCCTTTAAGGTCTGGTTCTTGAAGAAGTTGCTCATTTACTATGGTCCCTTGGTAAGAAGCTCCATGATTAAATACCACACAAATCGTTTTCTTTCATGATACAGAATTACTCTGCCTTACAGAGTGCACCATGTACCTACGGTGCGAATAACACCTGAAGATGAGTCCCGCTGGTCTAAAAATGTCCGATATATCATTGCATGAGAACAGAGAACAAGTACAAGTAATGATAGGATTAATGATGTGGTTGTACTAAAACCGAAAAGGACGTCTAGCTGCTGATGTGACTGGAGGTGAAAGTAAAGTCTGACATTGAAAAGAAAAATACACCATTGGAACTTGGAAAAATTGACTCAACTTTAGTAATTAGTGAAATAAAATGGAATGGAATGAGCCATTTCACATCAGGCAATCATCAGATCTGCTACAGTAGACCAAATAGATTGGCCTTAATTGTCAGTAAAGGGCTATCAAAAGCAGTCTTTGGATACATCCCCAAAAATGATAGAATAATTTTAATATGACTGTTGTTCAAATCATGAGCTTCTAGTTGCAACATTTAAAATAAAACTGAAGAACAACCGGAAAACAAAGACACAGAGGTCTGATCTTGATAAGATTCTTTATGCTGCAGAGGTAAAGAACAGATTTAATGGGTTAAAACTAGAAGATAGAGTGACAGAAGAACTTTGGACAAGGTTAGTAACATTATACCTTAAAACTATCCCAAACAGAAATATGATCAATTAAGCCAAGTAGCTGTCTGCAGAGGCCATAGATGTTTCTGAGAAAACAAGAGAAGAGACAATCAAGGGAGATCGTAATACATACAATGCATCCGGAAAGTATTCACAGCGCATCACTTTTTTCACATTTTGTTATGTCACAGCCTTATTTCAAAATGGATTAAATTCATTTTTTTCCTCAGAATTCTACACACAACACCCCATAATGACAACATGAAAAAAGTTTACTTGAGATTTTTGCAAATTTATTAAAAATACAAAAACTGAGAAATCACATGTACATAAGTATTCACAGCCTTTGCTCAATACTTTGTCAATGCACCTTTGGCAGCAATTACAGCCTCAAGTCTTTTTGAATATGATACCACATGCTTGGCACACCTATCCTTGGCCAGTTTCACCCATTCCTCTTTGCAGCACCTCTCAAGCTCCATCAGGTTGGATGGAAAGCGTCGGTGCATGGCCATTTTAAGATCTCTCCAGAGATGTTCAATCGGATTCAAGTCTGGGCTCTGGCTGGGCCACTCAAGGACATTCACAGAGTTGTCCTGAAGCCACTCCTTTGATAACTTGGCTGTGTGCTTAGGGTCGTTGTCCTGCTGAAAGATGAACCGTCGCCCCAGTATGAGGTCAAGAGCGCTCTGGAGCAGGTTTTCATCCAGGATGTCTCTGTACATTGCTGCAGTCATCTTTCCCTTTATCCTGACTAGTCTCCCAGTTCCTGCCATTGAAAAACATCCTCACAGCATAATGCTGCCACCACCATGCTTCACTGTAGGGATGGTATTGGCCTGGTGATGAGCGGTGCCTGGTTTTCTCCAAACGTGACGCCCGACATTCACACCAAAGAGTTCAATCTTTGTCTCATCAGACCAGAGAATTTTGTTTCTCATGGTCTGAGAGTCCTTCAGGTGCCTTTTGGCAAACTCCAGGCGGGCTGCCATGTACCTTTTACTAAGGAGTGGCTTCCGTCTGGCCACTCTACCATACAGGCCTGATTGGTGGATTGCTGCATAGATAGTTGTCCTTCTGAAAGGTTCTCCTCTCTCCACAGAGGACCTCTGGAGCTCTGACAGAGTGACCATCGGGTTCTTGGTCACCTCCCTGACTAAGGCCCTTCTCCCCCGATCGCTCAGTTTAGATGGCCGGCCAGCTCTAGAAAGAGTCCTGGTGGTTTCGAACTTCTTCCGCTTACGGATGATGGAGGCCACTGTGCTCATTGAGACCTTCAAAGCAGCAGAATTTTTTCTGTAACCTTCTCCAGATTTGTGCCTCGAGACAATCCTGTCTCGGGGGTCTACAGACAGTTCCTTTGACTTCATGCTGGGTTTGTGCTCTGACATGAACTGCCTTTCCAAATCATACCCAATCAACTGAATTTACCACAGGTGGACTCCAATTAAGCTCCAGGATGATCAGGGGAAACAGGATGCACGTGAGCTCAATTTTGAGCTTCATGGCAAAGGCTGTGAATACTTCTGTACATGTGCTTTCTCGGTTTTTTTATTTTTAAGAAATTTGCAAAAACCTCAAGTAAACTTTTTTCACGTTGTCATTATGGGATGTTGTGTGTAGAATTCTGAGGAAAAAAATGAATTTAATCCATTTTGGAATATGGCTGTGGCATAACAAAATGTGGAAAAAGTGATGCACTGTGAATACTTTCCGGATGCACTGTACGTCCAACTAAATTTACTGTTTCAGAAAATGACAGTGCTAAGAAATTAAAGTGGCTAATGGGACAAACACAAGGCCTTTTCAAGATGATCAGAATCAAAGTACTGTAGATCTCGTTATATAAGCCGAGAATTTCGTCCTAGATTTTTGGCTTGGAGTTTGGGGGTCGGTTTATACAACAATTATCGTTTCAGATTCAAGATTTCCAGCGCTATGCCGGTTTTGCCGATGAATACGGAAGTAAATAGTGACGAAACCACAGGGCCATCTTTCAGATGAAGAAGTAACTTTGCATGCTGGTACTTTAAATAAAGAATTTATTCAAAAAAGTGTTTTAGTTGTTGATTTTATTAATAAAATTTATAATAAATTATCGGGAAGTTTAAAATAAAATTTTTTGTTTTGATTTACGACCAACATCTTGCGTTACGAAACGGATGCGGAAACGTGTATCCGCTTGCGCTATTGTAAACAAACAACCGAGAGTGTTAGTAGCATCAGTCGGAGCCCAGATACATGTGTTTGTGGATGTAATTTCGGTCATTGCAGTGATTTACCTATATATATAATTCATTAAGATCATGCAAGCAAGACACATAATTGCTAAGGAAGGAAGAGAAGGTAAAGAAAGCGATCACAATAGAAACGAAGATGGACATTGTGTGGAAATATCTCCTCCTCCTCCCTTCCTTCAGCCCAAAGATGTCAAATTAAATGGTGAGTACAGTATGAAATTGTTTCGAGAATAGAATGCCTTTTATTGTCACTATACACATCTACAATGAGATTAAAAGCAGCTCCTTCAGTGCAGAAAAAAGTTCTGTATAGGGCTTGTATGGTTGTTTTTTTAGCCTTAGCATAACGCCGGATCTGCAGCCCCGCTTCTGCTTTCCTTCTCTCCTCCGTCTGTGTCGTCTCCTAGACCCGACAACAATCCATGGAGAGCCCGCTGGTCTCGCCATGTTGTCTGGGATGTTGTGTGTGTGATGAAAAACACTCGAAACAGATGTCTGGCTCTGGACACCGATGTCTATAAGGTTCTGACGGGTGTAGCGGATGTTCGCCGAACCGATCGTGCACAAACAAGGACAAAAAAAAAAAAGTACGAAAACAACAAAAAAGTGCACTGAAAAGGAGAGCCCTGAGCCGCTGCGACCATGCGCACCGCCATGCTCCTAGCTTAATCGAAGTAGGCTAGGCACTTTTTATAACTTTTTGGTTAGTACATTAGAAAAATTATTGGTGTTTTGGTAAATTATGCACATTATACAACCCTTTTTTATTATGAAAAGGTTAAGTAAGTGTTGCATTGGGAGGTTCGGAACGCATTATGGGTTAGCCTGCGAGCAATTAAGTTAAGTAAGTCAAGGGTCCACTGTATTGCGTATTTAAGTTAATCATGTTCATGTTGAAATTACGGTACAGTTTAACTCCTTTCACATGACTGTGTCTGCCATAAGAAACTGGCGCATCCTTAAAGAAATGGGGAGACAAGATTGTTTAATTTATCTCATGAGGAAACTATACACAGACTAAGAAGCAACTGTTAGAAATAAACATGGAACAGCAAACTAGTTCAAGATAGGTAAAGCAGTGCAATAAGGCTATTTAGTGCCCTATGTATTTAATTCAACAATTTATCATTTGAAATGCTGATTTAGGGGACTCTGATGCTAGAATCAAAATTGGTGGAAGAAAAAAAACAACTTTAGATATATAGATGACACTATTCTAATCGCTGAAAACAAAGGGGTTTGGCCACATAATGAGAAGACAGGAATCCGTGGAGCAGAATCTCATGTTGGAGAAAGTTGATGGCCGAAGGAGGAAAAGACAACGGAGACTAAAACGGATCAGTAGTATTACTATGACCACGAACATGACCTTGAAGGAACTCAGAGAAGCAGTTTCAGGTAGAAATGCTTGGCATGCTAAAGTCCATCAGGTGATAAAAGATTCAGACTTGACTAAACTATTAAACAAAAATAGACAAAAACACGGTAGTGTTCATTTATGAGCTGGGCTGACTGAAACACTCTATCCATTAATAGAAGATCTGCTTTTGACTTCTTGACTATCTTCAGGAAAGTCATATCTGAATTGCTGACTCCACAGTTCCTCAAATGTGATCAGAGATATTTGGTTTGACAGTACCTGAGTTGGACCATGTTTCATTCCATTGCAGCTGCCCCTTCTCAGTGGTCAATTCACTGTCCACCCTAGCACAGTCATTGCCACATAAAGCCATTTCTCTACACTGCAGATTACCTCTTACCTCTATTTCCACATAGGATCTGCACTCTTCTCAGGTGAGGCTACCTGACTATGTCAGCCTGCTGTCTGATGTTCTCTTTGCTCTGTGGAAAACCTCAGTGAGTCTATTTAATTTGTTACCATCCAGGCTGCTCACCTTTAGGTCTGCTACAACACTACTCAGAGTAAGCTTTTGCTGACCCATTGTATTCAAGAGAATATTAATGTTTTGCCCACAAAGATTTATTCATATTCATTTGCTCATTCATAAGCTCATTCATACAAAAAAGCATTATCACCTGGATCTAGAAATAAGCACTGTTTTTCCATTCTTTGCCTTTACTTAAATTGGAACAAAGGCAAAATGCTGTCAGTGTCTCTAAGCCCAGTATTGGCACATTCTTCATCACAAGTCCATTGAGCACAGTCAGCTTAGAGTCTCCAAAGGAAACTTTCTTATTTTTTTATATGCAACATAATTTCTCCTTTCATGATTTACTCTTATGTCCTGGTTTCATGCAACTGAAACACAGGTCTTTCCTTCTGAGGCTACACAGTAGTTTTAACAATATTTACAAAATTATCTGTCTACACTGAAATGTCTGAAAACACGTGGGCATGCAGTTTTGATTTTAGTTTCATCAACTAGAAAAGCTTGGTTCTTACCTCTGCACCAGCCAAGCAGACATGTTGGCTTTGCGTCAATTGATATTTGGACTTGGGTCTTTACTCATTGACAGCAACATGTAAATTGAACGATTTCTTTTTCTTTACTTATATTCTTGAGTAAAGTACACTTGTTATACCTTTTGTGAAAGTGTGTGTTTGATATTTGGACAAAAGCCTTCACACATTATACAAGTCACATCATTATTACTATAACATGGAAAAATTTTCTATTTTAGTTATGTGTTCAGCGTTTCTTGCCTCACATTTCCTATCATGCAAAATTTATCCAGATCGTTGCAGTTACAGAACACATATGAAATGTATGTACAGTAATCCCTCGCTATATCGCGCTTCGACTTTCGCGGCTTCACTCTATCACGGATTTTATATGTAAGCATATCTAAATATATAATGCAGATTTTTCGCGGGTTCTGCGGACAATAGGTCTTTTTACTTCCTGTATATGCTTCCGCAGTTGGGTTGCCCAGTTGATTTCATACAAGGGACGCTATTGGCGGATGGCTGAGAAGCTAACCAATCAGAGCACGCAGTTTTAAGTTCCTGTGTGCTGAATGGCACAGCGAAGGAGCGTTGAATTCGATTCCGCGGCGTTAACTAAGAACTCCTTTGTTGTGCAGTAAAACTAAACTCATCTTTATCGGTTAAGTCATCGTGTCATTGTTGGTGAGTAACCATAATTTTCTACTTACAGTACTTAGTACATGTACGTGCGTTTAGTGTGTCTGTACACACATTTACTGTATACAATTTTTCTTGCATTGTATGTATTTATTGCTGGTGGCCTGTCTATCGTAATGGCTGTAACATATGTAATATCGGAGACACACGATATCTTTAAAATAATATTTAGGTTTTACTGTATGTAAACAGTGTGTTTACATACATAATTTCAATGAATCTTACCTAATATGTAAGAGAATACAAAGGGTTTATGCTGTATAATTGTGCGGGGAATATTTATAAACAGTGTGGGAGAGTTTTTAAGGGCTTAAAATATATAAAAATAACCATACAAACATATGGTTTCTACTTTGCGGATTTTCACCTATCACGGGGGGTCTGGAATGCGACCCCCGTGATCAAGGAGGGATTACTGTATTCCAAGCAACAATACAATATTTACCCTATACAATTCTAGGCATCTCACACCCAGATGAAGAAACTTCAGCTGTTAGAACTTCAGCTGCGTCGCTGTGGGATGGGATAGCAGGTTGCTTGCTGTTTGTGCTGATCGACACATTTGCAAAATAAAAATGCTGATGAAGAGGTGTGAAGGAATTTAAGGCGGCCCAGCATTACAAGTTTTTCACACGCTTAAAGGATTCTAGTGTTAACTGATGAAAAGATATTGTTGTTTTACATTTATGGTAATTACTTTTTCCTTTGATTCTGATGTTTTTGAACAAATGTGTATCCTTGTGGAGTTTGCATGTTCTCCCCATGTCTGCGTGGGTTTCCTCCTCCAGGCGCTCCGGTTTCCTCCCACAATCCAAAGACATGCAGGTTAGGTGGATTGGCGATTCTAAATTGGCCCTAGTGTGTGCTTGGTGTGTTTGTGTGTGTCCTGTGGTGGGCTGGAACCCTGCCCAGGATTGGTTCCTGCCTTGTGCCCTGTGTTGGCTGGGATTGGCTCTAGCAGACCCCCGTGACCCAGTGTTTGGATTCAGCGGGTTGGAAAATGGATGGATGTGTATCCTTGTATGTAATCACTATTTAGTGAGTAGTATATTGTTGCATTTTGCCTTGTGGTTTGAACTATTATTTTGTATTTCTGAGGTGGCAATGATAGATTGCCATCTAGCTCTGCGAAGAGAATTACTTGTTTTCTGTTTTTGTATTGTATTTACCCTGTTTTTTTGACACCCATTGTATGCCTAATCTACCTGGAAGGGGTCTCTCTCTGAATTGCCTTTCCCAAGATGTCTTCCATTTCTTTCCTGCAAGGATTTTTTGGGGAGTTTTTTTTTTTTTCTTGTCTTCTTAGAGATTTAATGCTGGAGGACTATCAAAACGCATGGCCTGTTAAAGCCAATTGAGGTATTCCTTGTGTGATTTTTGGGGTATACAAGAAATACACTGTTGTTGTTGTAGTGTTCTGTTAGCTTTCATTGAATTGGTGACTCCAAGTTTGAATGCATGTGCATTTAACCGTGAGAGTATCCTGACAATAACTGGTGCCAGCCTTTCAACAAATGATGCTGAGGATAAGATGTTTTCCAAACAGATTGCAGTCAAGGAGTCCAGGAATGGATTGGATGGATGGATTTATATTACATTGTTTTGATGTGTACAGTAGTGCACCTAAAATGTATTGTCCTTTGTGTGTGTATACGTAATTTAAATAGGATGCTATTGCACACTAGTTTGTTGCAACAGCACTTTCAGTCCCAGATCCAATGATATTCAGATGGTTTTCACCTATACATAGTCATATTTTGCCTTCAGTGTTTGATAGCACTGTACTTAGCCTTTGACAGTTTTTTTTTATTAAGCCTTTAATGTCTGTTTTCATATTTTTTAAAACGATCACAGATGCTAACATAACCTTAAATTAGAAAAAGAAAAAAAAACACTGATGTGGCAGTATTCTATGATTCAATAACAGGGTCTTAATGGGTGGTATGGTGGTAGCAGTGATGCCAAAAGATTAAAGCAGTGTTCTGATTTTTTAGGTATTTTTTTGCTTTGACATGAAAAAAATGTTTGCATAACTTTCTGGATTCTCTGGCAGAGAAGTGTTTACTGTAAAGTATTATGAAGATATTTTTGTTAATTGTGTACTAACTGTTAGAAAACCATGATGCTGTGCTGAGACGGTGACTTAAAGCAATTATTTATGCAATATCAGACTTGCAGGATGCTCACAAAGTCGACCAAAAGCATACTTATTTTTAAGGTTGTCAGATTTTAAATTCTGAAATGCAGTAGAGTTGTACAGTACATTCAAATTTTGGGCTTTATACATTTTTTTCTCTTTCTAACACCAGATGATCTGATTTTATTAATTCTATGGCTCTGATATCAAGGCACCAAAATCATTCTGCTATACCTGCAGCAGATGTGTCAAATTTCTACTGGATGCAGACCCATTTTACTGATGAAACCCAAGATAGCTCTGCCCCTACACGACAGAAAATGCTTCAAGTTAAGCATATGTTACATTTTCTGTCAAAATATGTAAAAAATACCTAAAAAAGACACAAGATTTCTTTTATATTTCATCATTTTTGCTTCCACCACACATGTTGAAAAACTGTGATTGAATCATAATGCAATTTTAGCTCTCAATTTTTTCCACTTCGAATTGTTTTTTTTGTTCACTGTTTTTTCTTACATGCTTCCCAGTTTGTTTGTACAACCCTTATTTTGTTTGCATGCTGCTCCGTTCCCATTTGTTATTTGTGGTTTGTTTTGCAATTTAAGTATGTTTTTGTGTTTTCCAACTTGTTATTACATTTTGTATTTGCTTTTTTGTTTTCTGATTTTTTTGTCAGTTTTGTGCTTTGTAATTTGTTTTTGCTCACTGCACTTCCAGTCCATCATAAAAGGCTGATCAATACAATACTTTTTGTCCTATCTTGTGCTTACTTGCAAATATTCTACACAACAGACATAAATGACACTGATCAATGCATCTGAATTTGAAGTCCCTAACGCAGCCATTGTCCTTGTGAAGTTTGCATGTTCATCTTCCACAAAGACATGCATAAATACTAAGTGGCTCTCACTTTCTGCACAGTCTTGTCAGGAATGCTTTTTTAATTTTAATTTATTTCCATTCTTTAATTTATTATGGTTTCAACTTAATTGTATTGTGTGGCTTAATATAACGTTTAATATGCTAGCATAAGTGTAGAATGGAGCTTACCATCTGCTTGATGCAAAAGAAATAGGGTTTGCCTTGTGCTGAACTTAAATGGCTCCAAAAGGTGGAAAGGTTGGTTAAAAATATTTCTCGAAAGTATTTATTTTCACAACAGAACCAATAAAGTGCACAAAAAAACAGAAGAAGCAATGGACAACATGGGCTATGATTTGCTGTAATCATGGTGGCTTTGACGGAGCACAAAATAGATTCTCCAAACATAAATAATTAAACAATAGCATCAGCACCAATAATACCACTCTGCTGTTTTAACATTGGGGGCAGAGATGTGGTAAACTAAAATTAAACAATCAACATGGCAACAGGATTGGAACTGCAGGCTTTGAGTGCATTGCTGAAGGCTAATTTAATTTAAGTTATGCAGTGACATTGTACATTGATTGGATTGTAAGATTGCCTTCTTTGCTCTGTTTTGTGAGGATGTGGCATGCAGGAATCGTGGGTGTTAAATGTAAATCATTATACTCCAAATTCATATTTTTTAAATTATATTAGGCTAGTCAGTTTAACTATTTAATGGACCTAAATTAATTTTGAGGTTTATGGGGGCTGCATAGGAAGATTATGATTATATCATTGTGAATTATATATTATGCTTAAATAGAATGGAATAGCTGTGTTAGCAGCACTTTGTTATGCAATTTTTTTTCCTTTCTGTGGTAAGGATTAGATCACTTTAAAATAATTTGAAAAGCATGCAAAGAAAGCATGCTATTACAGTCCATTTGCTGAGTGTTTTCTGAAATTTTCTGCCTTACACTTGTATTTTTCCTAGAGTCTGGCAGAGTGGCTCCTGTCTTGTCTCCAAAAATTTTTACATGCAAATATGGCCGTAAAGCCTGCAGTCTGCACTAATAATTACTTAGAATAATTCCAACAACTTGCCAATGTGAGCTACTAAATTTGCAGATGTCCTCCACTGTAAACCATTTTAATTCAGCATCTAGCTTATTAAGCATCCATTTGTTCATCTTCCAATTGAATAATCCCTGGACAGTCTATACTATTCAATTGGAATTATCCCTGGATTAGTCTATACTGTTCAACATTTGTAGTGATAAGTTTCTCATTGAAAGTTAGTATCTGAGTGAGTCAAATTCATGGTTTTGTTCGCATATAAACTATTATTTGGGCTTCTGCTTTTTATTTATTTATTTTTTTAAATTAAAATTGGCCAGTGTAAATCTGATCTGCCTGTTGTGTGCGCAGCTTTTCCTTCTCTCTCACGTTCATTCTGTCTCCGAAATAAATTGAATGAACTTCAAGTATATGTACACTTTCAAGCCATTTATAGAGATGCATGCATTAAGTCATTTACTATAAGCTGAATGAATGAAATGCTTCATGTGACCATTTGACAATCAATGGATTTGGTGTACCAGTTTGTTTGGGTAAGTCACATTGTGCCTCATTTGCCTTTATATTAATAAACAATGGTGTAAATCAGTGATTGTTAGTGAAGAAGTGTGCACAAATGATATGGAACTTCTGTCTGTCTTTGCCCTGTTTGCCCAGAGAGTTTCCACAAGTTTTAATTATGGTTGTCTGTACTCACCCAAGGATGGTGGCGAGAGAAGCAGTTAGCACCATCCATCCATCCATTATCCAACCCGCTATATCCTAACTACAAGGTCATAGGAATCTGCTGGAGCCAATCCCAGCCAACACAGGGTGCAAGGCAGAAAACAAACCCCGGGCAGGGCGCCTGCCCACCACAGAGCTAACACTCATGACTTATTCCTTATTATAAACCAGTCTTTAAAAGAGAAAAGACAAAAATTAAGCACATAAAACTTTGAAACGAAGGATCTGCTGAGTGCCCATGTGGATAGTTTGAATGCACTGACTTAAATATGTTTCAGGAATCCTGTGCTGACACTGGTGATCTAGCAGATCTTAAAGACTATGTATATAATTCTACATGGATGCCATTTGCTGTTAAAGTAATCAAAGTATATCCTAACAGTAAGCCATGGATTACTAGAGATTTAAGGGAAATGATTAACAGAGCATTTCAACATGGAACATTAGCTGAACAGAGAGAACTACAGGAGAAAGTGAAATATAGCAGAGAAAAGTGAACTGTAAGGACAGAATTGGGAATGAACTGTGGACAGATAACCTGGGTTTATGTGGAACAGTATGAAAAAGAAGACTGGAATTCATACTAAACTGCAATAGTCATGTTCAGTTAACAGGGGTTAAAACTATATATTAGTTGGCTCAAAGGTTAACTGAATTCTGTTTAAAGTTTCAGACAGGAATTTTCTTTGGAAATTGATCAACAATAAAACACTTCAGACTGAAACCAAGAGTCAGCTTATCTTTAATAAAAATGATGTTAAAAGAGTTCTTCAACAAATTAACTTTAAAAGGTTTATACTTAGACAATATAGGTGAATACCTGCTTCAGTCCTGTGCACAGTAACTTCCTCCACATTTCACTTTTTATTTGAGGTACAGTGCATCCGAAAAGTATTCACAGTGCATCATTTTTTCCACATTTTGTTATGTTACAGCCTTATTCCAAAATGGATTAAATTCATTTTTTTCCTCAGAATTCTACACACAACACCCCATAATGACAATGTGAAAAAAGTTTACTTGAGGTTTTTGCAGATTTATTAAAAATAAAAAAATTGAGAAATCACATGTACATAAGTATTCACAGCCTTTGCCATGAAGCTCAAAATTGAGCTCAGGTGCATCCCGTTTCCCCTGATCATCCTTGAGATGTTTCTGCAGCTTAATTGGAGTCCACCTGTGGTAAATTCAGTTGATTGAACATGATTTGGAAAGGCACACACCTGTCTATATAAGGTCCCACAGTTGACAGTTCATGTCAGAGCACAAACCAAGCATCAAGTCAAAGGAATTGTCTGTAGGCCTCCGAGACAGGATTGTCTCAAGGCACAAATCTGGGGAAGGTTACAGAAATATTTCTGCTGCTTTGAAGGTCCCAATGAGCACAGTGACCTCCATCATCCGTAAGTGGAAGAAGTTTGAAACCACCAGGACTCTTTCTAGAGCTGGCCGGCCATCTAAACTGAGCGATCGGGGGAGAAGGGCCTTATTCAGGGAGGTGACGAAGAACCCGATGGTCCCTCTGTCAGAGCTCCAGAAGTCCTCTGTGGAGAGAGGAGAACCTTCCAAAAGGACAACCATCTCTGCAGCAATCCACCAGTCAGGCCTGTATGGTAGAGTGGCCAGACGGAAGCCACTCCCATGTAAAAGGCACATGGCAGCCTGCCTGGAGTTTCGCAAAAGGCACCTGAAGACCATGTGAAACAAAATTCTCTGGTCTGATGAGACAAAGATTGAACTCTTTGGTGTGAATGCCAGGCTTCACGTTTGGAGGAAACCAGGCACCGCTCATCACCAGGCCAATACCATCCCTACAGTGAAGCATGGTGGTGGCAGCATCATGCTGTGGGGATGTTATTCAGCGGCAGGAACTGGGAGACTAGTCAGCATAAAGGGAAAGATGACTGCAGCAATGTACAGAGACATCCTGGATGAAAACCTGCTCCAGAGCGCTCTTGACCTCAGACTATGGCGACGGTTCATCTTTCAGCAGGTCAATGACCCTAAGCACACAGCCAAGATATCAGAGGAGTGGCTGCAGGACAACTTTGTGAATGTCCTTGAGTGGCCTAGCCAGAGCCCAGACTTGAATCCGATTGAACATCTCTGGAGAGATCTTAAAATGGCTGTGCACCGACGCTTCCCATCCAACCTGATGGAGCTTGAAAGGTGCTGCAAAGAGCAATGGGCGAAAATGCCAAAGATAGGTGTGCCAAGCTTGTGGCATCATATTCAAAAAGACTTTGAGGCTGTAATTGCTGCCAAAGGTGCATCGACAAAGTATTGAGCAAAGGCTGTGAATACTTATGTACATGTGATTTCTCAGTTTTTGTTATTTTTAATTAATTTGCAAAAACCTCAAGTAAACTTTTTTCACGTTGTCATTATGGGGTGTTGTGTGTAGAATTCTGAGGAAAAAATGAAAAATTTTGGAATATGGCTGTAACATAACAAAATGTGGAAAAAGTGATGCACTGTGAATACTTTCTGAATGCACTGTATCTCTGGAATTTCAGCAAGTGCCCAAAATGTGGAAAAAGGCAAATGTTATTCCAATCACAAAAACTACACACCAAAAGCATTAAGTGACTTCGGATCAGTGGACACCGACTTCTCATATCATGAAATCATTAGAAGAGTTGATTAAGAGAAAGCTGCTAAAGAAAATGGAGGCCTGTCTGGATTCTTGCCAATTTGCATACAGCGCAAAGAGGGGGCTTGAGTGTGCCACAACAACACTCCTGAATTTACTGTACAAGTACTTGTATGAACCAGACAAAATATACAAGATTGCTGTTTGTAGATTTCTCCTTTTAATACAATCCAGCCCCATATTTTAGTTGACAAACTGATTTATCAATTTTGTTTGGGCATTAACTTGATGGAATGTATACTAGCCTTTTTACTAACAGAACACAGAGACTGAGTGTAAATGGCTGTTTCTCTGATACTCTTAACTTATCTGTTGAATCACCTGTACAATGACATACAATGTGAATAACATCCATGAGAAAAAAAAATATCACCTTAATCATGTCATTTAGTCCACATGTCACTTATCAGATCGTTGGATGATTTTACTGCTAGAAGTTAATGATAATTAAAATATTAATTTAATAAGGCTGCTATGTTCTGTATTTAGATCTTTTTTAAAAAATGGTTTTCTTACACTGTAGTTGATCTCTGTAGAAAACCTTACAGGCAAAACTGAAACTGGCAATTTTTATAATAAACTAGGGGGCTTTGCCCCTTGCTCGCTTCGCTTGCCAACCCCCCCGGCCGCTATGTGCCAGCCACTTCGCATCTCTGCTGCTCGTGTATTTGGATTTCACTTGCACCAAACAAAAAATCTTTTAATTACTGCACATATGCCTCTTAATTGGGAAGAAACACTACATTTTCCTGATAGCAACACAAATTAGACGATCTACAAGTATCCAACTTAAAGTTTAAATCCGAACAATAAATGCGATCTCTTTTCGCTGTTCCATTATTTCAAAGAGTAATAATTTCAGTTTTTTTGCGATCATTACTGCCATTCTTTTGAGACTTTCAAATTTTAGTACTTTCATTATCTCTAACCTGCTCTGCTTGTGTATCGCGCCAACATTTTTGAAATCTTTACGAAATTCTATTTTGTCGTCTACTTTGTCTTTTTTTCCAGCCCCGGGTGTGGTTAAATCTCCTCTCACAAAGTCTCATCTCTCAGGATATGAAAGTATCTCTCTGAAAAAGTTACGTCTCGTCTCAGGATTTTTTTTATTATAATAGAGAGATGTCAATAATTGACTGATAGAATTTCAAACTTAGAACAAATATGACAGAAGAATCCAGTGCCTTTTGGATTTTAATGTATTAAATCATTTTGATTTTTAAACCAAAATCCCAATAAGCAATACGGCAGCCAAAGTAGTTTCAAACCATATTAATTAAGGTCTACTTCGAGGAAACTGAATCCATTCATCAACTGCAAAGTATCTCATATTCCCCTTCTTTTATATTTAAAAAACTTAAATTTGAAAAAAAATGACATAATGACAATGAGTATATGGTAAGCAAGCAATCAAAATCATCTTTGAATTGCAAATGACAATGTAAAAATAGCTGTCATTATAAAGTATAATTTGAGACAGCAAAGACTCCAGTAAAAAATACAATTTTGCAAATCATCTGCATTAGCAAACAAAAGGTTTTTGAATCATGTTGACATTTGGCAAGTACAGTCTATATAGAACCAGTGTAAAGAAGCAAGCTTTTAAAACTTAAGCCACATTTATTATGTTATCTAAAATAGCAAAGTAGAATTTTGATTTATAAGCTGCTGTAAATTTTTTGTGGTAGAGCTTCACATCCTTAAATACATGAGTGTTGAAAAGAGAAAATGTTGTTGTTGCAGGAGTTATTTGGTGATAAGTAAGAACAACTTATATTTTGTCATTTGTTGTTGTTAAATAAACAAATTCAATGCTACCACTACACATGTAACATTTTGTTGCATCTTCCATGTGCAGCAGAAGCCTAAAGTCACAGCAGACAACAGGTGAGATCAGAGCCATCATATCCAATAAACTGGACTATTACACCGTAATATACTGAAATACGTCCACTTACTAATCCAGAGAAAAAAATAAAACTGCATGACCATTGCATTATTTACTAAATACATTATGCTTCCAAATCCTGACCTTCGACCCCCAAAATTTATGTATGTAGTTTAATTTTACTTGACCACTGTGAACACTGAATTTTGAACATAGCCAAATAATCGTACTTTGTAATGACCCCCCATGAAAATGTAACAAAAGGGTCATTGCAAAAGAAATATACTTTTTTAAAAAGCATAAGTATTTAGTTTTAAAAAGTACAATTCTCTACAAAATCTCCTGAAGTACAGTAACAAAAGTAAATGTAATTCATTACTTTCCACCTCTGGGATTATCCATCCATCCATTATCCAGCCCGTTATATCCTAACTACAGGGTCACGGGGGTCTGCTGGAGCCAATCCCAGCCAACACAGGGCGCAAGGTAGGAAACAAACCCTGGGCAGGACGCCAGCCCACTGCAGGGCACACACACACACACCAAGCACACACTAGGTACAATTTAGGATCGCCAATGCACCTAACCTGCATGTCTTTGGACAGTGGGAGGAAACCCATGCAGACACGGAGAGAACATGCAAACTCCACACAGGGAGGACCCGGGAAGCAAACCTGGGTCTCCCAACTGCAAGGCAGCAGTGCTACCCACTGCTCCACTGTTCCGCCTACTCTGGGATTATGTGATGAGTAATGAGATAATTGTACAGCGTTCATCACAATTTGATTCTATTATATCATTTTTTTCCTCATTCTGCTTAAAAACATAAGATTTAACATTTTTTTTTTTGCATCTCTACATTGGGTAAGTAACATATAAATGAAATATCTTTTGGGTGGAGTATTCCTTTAAGAGTAATTTAATTTAAATAAAGTAGGTACACCTAGTTTGTGCTGATTCTTGTTATGCCATTTTTTTTTTTGTTCTATTCTACAGTTGGGACTGTCTTGTTGTATAGCTCTCAAAGTAAGATGGGGGATGAGTGTTTAGTTTCATGCATTCTGTTAATATCATATTATTGTACTTAGTACATTAGTTTCTTTATTGTTGTTTGTAATTGTATTTTATTTATTAAAGCGTTATTATTATTATTAAGTCCTGTGATTTTTCTTCTCAAAATATTTTGTTTCTCTTCGGCAGATATTCAAGATAGTAAAATTAGATTAACAAATTCTTATTAACAACATGTATGAAATATTCTTTTTTTTCATATATATATATATGTGTGTATATATATATATATATATATATATACAGGTTTTCAGAGGATTTATGGAAGGCAAATTAGATTTTCCACCCACATATAAATATGATTTGTTTTCTGATGACTATGACACCAGTGAAAAATGTAGAACTCCAGCATGGACAGACCGAATTCTTTGGAGGAGGAGAAAATGGCCTTTTGAAAAATCTGGTGAGTTTATAAGCAGGACAGTTACCTGTTTATCCCATATAGACTTGTCCTTCATTGTCTAGATCAGAACATACAAACTGTCTTGGGAGTCTCCAAGATGTCTTTTAATGTAGAGTTTTGTGTCATGCTACAAATGTATGTAATTTGCTGTGCAATATTCTAGTCCACTAGAGGTCAGTATTCATGATCTGACTTTAAGCATTCAGAAACAAGTTACAGTTAGGTCCATAACTATTTGGACAGTGACACCATTTTCATGATTTTGGCTCTGTAGCCCAGTAAGTGGATTTTAAATTAAACAATCAAGATGTAATTGACAGGACTTAAAATTCCTTTTTGAAACTGGAAGGGAAAATTTAACACAAGTTGGGGATTTCTGGCTCTGTTGGAGGAAATGGGGGTTGGGGGTCAAAATCCACATTTTAAAAGGCACTTTAATATTTAAATTCAGGCATATTCCCAATAGTTTATATAAGTTTAAGTAAATAAAACTATCATTCAGTTTTTTCAAATAATTTGTAATTTGTGCCGTTTTAACTTTAAATAAATAGTTTTATTTTGCTTGTAGAGATTTTCAATCATATTTCAGGCCAAACTTGCCATGGAAAAATTGCACCAATAGAGTAATAAAAAAACAGTCTTAAGAATGTAGTGTAAAAAAAGGTTAGAAAGTTTTTTTTTATTCTTTTTTCTACATCGATACCATACTGTTTTTCATGTCGGAGTATAATGTGCTCTAGTATATAAATGTTGAGGAGTTATAAAGCTGTAAGTGTTGTAAATGTAGTTAATATAAAGAATTTGAGATATTTATTTCAAATATTGTTAACATGTTTGTAACTTAGATGGCACAGTAGTGCACAATAAATTAGCACTGCCACTTTATAGATCCAGCATACTATGTAAAAATCCAGCAACTGATTGTCTGCATAGAGTTTGCATGTTCTCCATGTATTTCTGTGCTGTTCTTTTAGGTTCTCCAGTTATCCTGCCACATTCTCAAAGCTGTGAATTTCCGTGAATCAATAATTTTTAAGAAGTAAAGTACTGTACATTAAGTCTGCATACGTGGTATAACATGGATAACAACATGCTGCTCAGGATAATGAACTAGAGGAAAATTAAATGAAGTAAAAGTTTTGACAGGTCAGTTAAAGAAAATAAAATGGCTTAGGGAGAAGAAATCAAGAAGTGATTTAATGGTAGCTATTTAAAGCAGATTTGAAAAATATCACAAGACTGTAATGATGGGAATGTTTTGCTCGTTTGTTTTGTTCATCAGACAAGGGCAAGTGTAAAAACGAACAAAGGAAATATATAGAAAATTGCTTCGATGATGTAATTCAGAATAGGTGAAGTGGAGAAATCTCTGCATCCAATCAAAACCCAAAAGTGCAGCGGAACCACATGATTTATCAGGACAACTCTTGAACTTCTATTCCAGACAGTGTTCTCCACTTTTTCATTTGCCTTTTAAGTGACCCTAAAGCTGTGGAATATGCACCTAAACTCTGGATGTAGTCAGTCTTTACCCCATGTACTGTGGTTTGCAAACTAAGAGTATAGCAGTATTATCTTACTTCCATTCCAACATAAACAATATGATGTGTTAATGAAGAGCCTCTTTATGATCCTTTTATTTTGCCCACCAGAAGTTTAAGGGGCATGCTGATGATTATTATCTACATAATCACAATTGGTTTTAAATCAATCAATCAATCAATCAACATTTATTTATATAGCACATATTCATACAAAAAAATGTAGCTCAAAGTGCTTTACAAAATGAATAGAAAAATAGAAGACACAATAAAAAATAAACACAAGTCAACATTAATTAACATAGAATAAGTAAGGTCCGGTGGCCAGGGTGGACAGAAAAAACAAAAAAAAACTCCAAAGCTGGAGAAAAAAAATAAAATCTGTAGGGGTTCCAGACCACGAGACAGCCCAGTCCCCTCTGGGCAATCTACCTAACATAAATCAAACAGTCCTCTTTGTATTTAGGGTTTTCATGGAAGGACCTGATGATGATGGTCACATAGACTTCTGGCTTTCAGTCCATCAAAGTTGGTGCATCATGATGCTTTGAGTAGCGCCACCACCACCACAAAGAAACCGGAAAAAGAAACAGAAGAGAGAGTTGGGGTCAGTACGGATTTTAGAGCCACTATGAATAGTTATTGTGATGAATTGAACATACAGAGTATCAGTATTAAGTTAAAGTGAAGTTATGAGAAGGCCATGTTAAAGTAATGTGTTTTCAGCAGTGTTTTAAAGTGCTCCACTGTATTTGCCTGGCGAATTCCTATTGGCAGGCTATTCCAGATTTTAGGTGCATAACAGCAGAAGGCCGCCTCACCACTTCTTTTAAGTTTAGCTTTTGGAATTATAAGGAGACACTCATTTGAAGATCTAAGGTTACGATTTGGAATATAATGTGTCAGGCATTCCGATATATAAGATGGAGCGCGATTATTTAAGGCTTTATAAACCATAAGCAGTATTTTAAAGTCAATCCTGAATGACACAGGCAACCAGTGTAGTGACATCAAAACTGGAGAAATGTGTTCAGATTTTCTTTTCCCAGTTAGGATTCTAGCAGCTGCATTCTGCACTCGTTGCAAGTGATTGATGTCTTTTTTGGGTAGTCCTGAGAGGAGTGCGTTACAGTAATCTAGTCTACTGAAAACAAAAGCGTGAATTAATTTCTCAGCTTCTTTCAATGATATAAGAGGTCTAACTTTTGCTATGTTTCTTAAGTGGAAAAAATGCTGTCCTAGTGGTCTGATGAATATGCGATTTAAAATTCAGATTACAGTCAACGGTTACCCCTAAGTTTTTTACTTCTGTCTTAACTTTTAATCCTAGTGCATCATGTTTATTTCTGATAACCTCATTGAATCCATTATTGCCAATTACTAAGATTTCAGTTTTCTCTTTATTTAATTTGAGAAAATTACTATTCATCCATTCAGAAATACCAGTAAGACATTGTGTTAGTGTATTGAAAGAGTCGGAGTCATCAGGTTCTATTGATAAGTACAGCTGTGTGTCATCAGCATAGCTGTGGTATCTCACGTTGTAACCTGAGATAATCTGACCTAACGGAAGCATGTAGATTGAGAAGAGCAGGGGACCCAGGATAGAGCCTTGTGCAACACCATATCGGATATCATGTGTCTTTGAGATGTGATTATCACAACTCACAAAGAATTTTCTACCTGCCAGGTAGGATTCAAACCAAAGTTAAAGTATAAGTTCAGTATTTTTCAACTCAAGGGTAATTCTTTACAATCATGATATATATTAATTTTCCACGTAAAATTGCTTTCTAAAATGAAGTGTTATTTTATATGTTTTAAAAGTACATTGTCTGTTCTTGTAGCCTTCAATGGGTCTTAAGGGTATGCAAGTTCATATGTCACTAAAAACCTTAAGAAGATATCCTTTCCATGTTTATGAGGCATCCTTGTGATAACAAAAGGAATCTAGAACTAATTATTTTATCACTGATTCTTTGAACTAATTTTCTTGAGATAAGAATACATTTCCTATTTTCTTGTCTGCTTATAGCCTGTGAGGTGGGTGCAGTAATGTCATCCTCTTTGACATAGGTCTCCTTGTTCTTCTCCGGTACACTGGTCCACAATCACATACAGGTTAGGTTGATTAGAATTGATACAGTGGCCAATGCATGTTTATGTATTTGCACTATGGGGACTAGTGCCCCATCCAAGGATTGTTCCTGCCTTGCGTTGAATGCTTCCTAGGGTATACTCCAGCTTCTCTGCACCCCCTAGCCTGAAGAAATGGCTTAGGAAGATTCAGCTAAGATCATCTGATCATATACTAAGTGCTTACTCAATATTCTTTCATTGAAGTAAGCATTATCATCTAGCAGCAATAGGCAATCTTTGTGACATAAAGAAAGATTCTTGACATCATTCAATAATGTGCACTTGGCAGTGACTTTCCAAGGTGAATCCACACAGAGGAAAACAAACTGGGCGGTTGGTAAAGTAAAATATTCAACTGGTCTCCTTTTAAAATGGCTGAATCTCAGAACAATGGTTTGCTTTTGGGTTTTTTACCTTCTCAATGCAGCATTGATACACTGGTTTGTAATATCTATGTAATCTCAAGATGCTGATCTATGCTTGTAACCAGTCATTTATGGATCTGTGTACCCTTAGCCCCCATTGTAGTTTGTAACAACTGACCCTGTATTTATACAATTCATAAAAAAAAAGTTTCACTTTAGAACACATTTCATGTGGCAAATTAATGTATACCGTGATTGTGAAAAAAAAATGCCAAACTTTTTCTTTAACTTGAGTAAAGGGTGGTCCAGATCTAATTATGCAGATCCAGATTGTCTGGATGATTTCAATTTATGCGGGGATGATTCCAGTTCGGCGTGAAGACGATTCTTCATGTCGTCAGTTCGCAAACTTCTCGATGGTCCGTGATTTTTCGGGTGATTTTCTATGTAATAAACTTAATAAATTATAGCGTAATGAAAATTGCATAATTAGATCTGGACCACCCTATATTATGGATTTTTCATAATAATTGATTACTATCGACCCAGTGGATGATGTATTGAATGATATGAATGTTTTGTAAAATACTGTATGAGAGTAGTGATCAAACTAAAGGGTGAAATTTTAATGTATAGAGTGTAGGTGAGTGCAATATTGGCTCAAACCCACATTAGAAAATATTTATTGTTTATGAAACTTTTCCTGAATGAGATGATGTGAACTGTGGGTTCCACATTAATAATTAATAAATCTTGGTGCTAATCCTCTTTTCAATTTATATAATTCATTTTACTAAAAATGTCAGCCATAAGGTAGAAATAAAGAGCCCGTTGCTACCAAAGAGACCTGCTTGCAGTTAGAAGCTCTAATCAGCCACTGCACAGGTGCATATCCAGCCTCTCATGCTGGGAGTCTTTTATCCAAAACAATGGACTGTTTTTTAAAATTTTCCATAAAAAATTGTTCTAGAACTGGACTGGCTTTTTAAAAAAAGTTTTAAGGCAGTCTAATTTGTCTTTTATATGTTTGAGGTTTACCCATGGTTTGTATCTTGTGGTAAGCCCTCTGTCTTTACTTTCATGAAGTTTTCTCTTGATTGTAGACTTTGGCAATGATAGGTCTGCCTTCTGGATAGTGTTCTATCTTTAGTGTGACTAAATTTTATGAACAGTTCTTCATCAATCATTGAAAACAGTCGTCTTTAGATGTTGTGGAGTTCACCATGGTGTTCCTTATTTTTAAGAATATACCAAATGATTGATCTGACCACTCCTCATGTTTCTACTTACTTGCATCTATATATATATATAGAGAGAGAGAGAGAGAGAGAGAGAGAGAGAGAGAGAGAGAGAGAGAGAGAGAGAGAGAGAGAGAGAGAGAGAGAGAGAGAGAGAGAGAGAGAGAGAGAGAGAGAGAGACTTGCTCTTTTTTATTTATTTCATAATTGATCTCATTTTGACGCAAATTACTCCTGCCAGTCGAGATTACCAGCCTAATTGAATACAGTAGTGAGGTGATAATAACTAGCAAAATATTACCAGACATTAGATAATGCTTTTTTTGATTCTTTACAACCCAACAGAGCTGCCTACTTAGATAACATTTTAGCAACATTAAAAATGTATTGCAGACCACGAAAGGTCTAGCTGAAAGCCCTGTGTTGTGTTCTTGATTTTCAGAATAGTTGTTCTGTTTGGAGAGCATCAGTTTTATTTTTTCTCATGCCTTTTCTTCCTTTTGAAAAGCAACCAATTGCTCCAAAAGCACCATCAAGAGTAAAGCAGCTTATTCCCATCCGTTATGTATTTTTTCAGCATGTATGCATAACAGTTAATACGTGCTAATTATGTTTTATTTTTTATTTTTTTGGACCTTTAGTACTTTGAGTAGACTAGCCTACCAGAACCCCACACCACCCCGTTAGCTACATTCCTACAGGATCAAACAGAGTTTTCCTTTAGCTTAATACACTGAGAAAACTGTTTTGTAATCCTGAGGGCCTAAAAAAAAGTCCCACCACTACTGTCACAGGAAGTATGAGCAGCTTAGAGGGGTTGTGTGTAATTCGTGACTGTAGACAATGTAACTAGTGTTGATAAGATGTTATATAGCGCTTGACATAGATTGACAAGGAGGCACGTGTAAAACACACAGCAGTCACCACGCACTTTCTCCTGTCGGCACCACCACTCCTCCCAGGCCAACTTGTCCTCCTCCACCCGACTCCGGCTGCTGAATGGTGGTCGCTGGCTCCTTTATAGTTCACCCAAAAGTGCTCCAGGTGCTTGTTCAACGAGTTCTGGCAGCACTTCCGGGTGTGATGAATATGCTGCCCACACGGGCTCAGGAGTCCCAAACACAGCACCCCCTGCCAGTGCCTGCAGGATCCAACAGGGCTGCACCCAACTCCAATTCCCTTGGAGCCCTGTGGGAAACAGAGGCACGGCTCCAACCCAGGGGGGGCTGCCATCTAGCGTCCAGGGGGAGGTATTATACTGTCCAGGGCTGCACCCCCTGAATATAATGTGCAGAGGCATCCGACTGGGCATGGACCCCGGCCGACAGCCACACTAGTAAGCTGGTTTAGTTTGCACATGACTTTAACCTAGGTAAAATTATCCCACAGTCGGTGGATTCAATACTTGAGTACCTGAGCCAATATATGAGAAATTAAAATAAATAAATGTAAAGTATAATTGACATATAAATATTAGATATCATTACATTACTTCATTTACATGTCTTACCATGTCAACTGGAATGACTACTGACAGGTCCACCTCTGAGCATTAGTGTGGACTGTTCATAACTGAAGACCAGGTAAGTAGACAACTGAGAAAGCTACAAACAGGAAGAGCTTTGGGAGCAGGTTGAGTCAGTCCTCAGGTTCTTAAGGCCTATGCTGACTAATTTTGTTTTGTCCTCTGTAACCTGTTCAGTCTGACCCTCACGCTTCAGAAAGTCCACTGCTGTGGAAAACATGCTGTACTGTTACTGTTCCAGACCAGTGGCACTTCATCTCAAAATCATGAAAACCTTTAAGAGACTGATCCTAGACTAAATGAGTGTCTTGTAGTAAACCACCTGGACCCACTGCAGTTTGCCTAACGGACAAAGATTGGAGTGTTGGATGCAATCTGTCTGCTCCACAAGTTTTGTTTGTTTGGTTTTTTTTTTATTTCTCCAGCACATTCAATACCATCCAGCTATACCTGCTAAGGAGTAAACTCAGAGGTATGCAGGTGGATGAGCCTATGGTATTCCGAATAAAGGACTATGTTATAAAAGAATGCAATTAGTGAGAGTCATCTACTGGGTTTCTGATATGGATGTTAGCAACACTGGAGCATCACAAGGAATAGTCCTGTCTCCTTTTCTGTTTACTCTCTACACCTTCAGCTACAAATATAACACCAGGGGCCTCATGTATAAACAGTGCGTACGCACAAAAATGTTGTGTAAGCCTGTTTCCATGCCCACATCGCAATATATAAAACCTAAACTTGGTGTAAAGCCATGCACATTTTCACGCTAGCTCAAACCCTGGCATACATAAGTTATCCGCGTGGTTTTACAAACTGGCAGCACCCAGCGTCAAAGCAGTGCTTTTGTTCCAGTGTAGTTTCCCTTTCTTTTTTAGATCCACATCCCAGCTGCGGCTTTATCATATACACTGAAATTAATCGCATATTGTTTATTAGTTTAAGGCATCTGATTGTAATTAACCTGTAACAATATAATGGTCCACGGAATGGCCAAACTATTCCAAATACCATAGCTGCTTTAGCATTGTTACTCTCACTGCACCGTCGTCATCTTCTTTCAGCTGCTCTCGTTAGGGGTTGCCACAGCGGATCATCTTTTTCCATATTACTCTCAATGTACCACTCGGAGTATTTATATCACTGTATCTGAGTGGGGAATCACAGCTCTACAGTAGCTGATCAGACAGAGAATTATCGGTATACAGCATCTAGCACATGCTACATATTTGAACTGCTCTCATACGGCAAACGCTTCAGAGCCTTTCCTATACTGACCTCACGGTTCAGAAACAGTTTCATCCTAAGAACTATAAACATAATCAATCAGTCCATCAAGTGCTCCTTGTAGAACTGTTTGTATATATAAGTACAATTACCTCACTGTAAGCTTGTGATAGTTATATCAGTTATAATATTATAACTACCACTTTATAAAGCGCGTATTTACATATGATGACAATATAATTTTTAAGATGAAATGCAGCAAAATATGTTTATTACATTATACAGATAAAATGTTAACGTTTAAATAATCTATATTTTTAATAAATAAACATGTGAAGACACGGTGTCACAGCGCTAGCGATGCGCTGACGCCCATTCAAGGACTGTTCCTTCCTTGCGCTGTATTCTTGCTGGGATTGGCATGCCACTGAAAGGATAGATGGACAGAATAATTAAACATGTACTATGAAGATATTTCAATGTTCCTTAAAAGTTTTGAAGAATCTGCATTCTCAGCTTACAAATGGCTTAACGTCTATTACTGAGCTGATTGTGTGGTGATTGGGTACTTGGAGAAAGAAAAGGAAGGACAAGAACTGGAGGTTGATATGTTTGAAAGAGACAGTACTGCTGCAATAAATTATTTCATCGAACGTCACACACGGCACAGCAAACATCTTGCATGAGGCAGGAACATTCTCTGAATGGAGTGCCAGGTAGTCACTATCACTGCGCCACAATATCCTCATGTTTAATATCTATATCTATATATATATATATATATATATATATATATATATTTATATATATATATATATTTATATATATATATATATTTATATATAATTCACTAAGGCTAGACACCCACGGAAAGCATGCCGGAAGGGACGTGGATTCACTAAGCCGCCGACAAGTAAGACACCTATGGTGCACGCAGGGAGGAGCCACGGCCACCAACTCCCAAGACCATTGGATACGACAACAACTCGCAGAGCCACGCCACCAACTCGGACGCGACGACACAGAAAGAACGGCGTCATTTATATTCATCTGTTGTAGAGGCCTCATGTACCTCCGAGCCACCTTGACTGTTCATAGAGGCATGTTTCTCGCGGAGGTGAGTCGCCATATGCAGCGTGTAAAACGGTTTGCGAGGGGTATCCCATGGGATCCTTAAAACAATCCTTTACAACTGAGGTTAAAACACAATGAAGTAAGCAGTCTTTAGTAACCGAAAACTCGGTTTTAGACGCACGACCACGTGCACCATAGCAAACTGTTTTACACGCTACATACAGCAATTCGCATCGCGACAAACATGCGTCTTCTTCACTCACGGACAATTATATGTTGCTCTCTCCAGAGTTCCATCTTTTCATTTACTTTCTGTTGTATCCTCAAACCCTCCCTTTTTAGACAACTGTGTCTTTCCAGAAGTGTTCAACCATCAGTAAATAATTATGCGGCGTTTGTTATGCTGCGGGTTCACTATTGTGTTGTATTTTGTTCTCTTCAGAGTTCCATCTTTCCAGAAGTGTTTAGCATTCAATAAATAATTATGCATGAGATTGAGTGTGTGTCTACCCGGCGCAGAGAGGTATGGGTAAGCCGTTGAATCCCGTTCAGGCTGCAAACTGTGGAATTCCCACTAAGTGCGACTCCTACGCTCCCACTGGTTACATCCCTACCCTTTGTACACACCCCCCTCACACCTCGCTACTACCGTGGTCGGGTGTCTTGGTGTATTATATATAGAAAACCAGCCAAAACCGCACAGAGCAATGAAACGTCTACGTGAGTCACAGGTGCATCTGGATTGTGTAAAGACGACAACGACTCAAGTGACGAGTTGGAGGTGGGCACATGAGCGGGCAGTGCATACTGAACGAGAAATCAGCAGACTAGCATGACGGAGGGAGCTTAATGTACGCCCGTTCCACACTCCGCGACTGAGCACCGTGCACCCCCATCCCTCCGTCTGGCAGTAGAAGGCGTGATGGCGGTCCACCAGTTTTCAGTCACGGACGATTGTGTGTTGGTTTGTTCCGTGCATTGTTACAATGTTGCTTTTCTTGCTGATTTATTACATTACCGATTTTCAAATGTTAATTTTTCTCCTGTGCTTAAAAATCATTAAAAAACCGGCCTGATTATGCGGCGTATGGTACGCCGCCGGTTGGCTAGTATGCTTTAATTCCTATCATCATGAAAATGATATCAAGTATACATCTCAGTATTTAATTATTCAGACAGCTGTAATATCACGAATGTAATGGATTCTGTGTCCTGTTGGAGGAAGAGAAAGCCCATTTAGGAATCACATAGTGATTCACACACACAGAGCACATAGAAGATCTATCTATCTGTCTATCAATAATGACAAAATAATCTACGTGATTAAAGTGGAAATTTCGAGATTAAGGTTGACATTTCAAGCTAAACCCACTGTGTCCCTATTTTTTTTTCTTTTCTCTGTACACTAATAAGCTTTCATAAGACATTCAAACGGTGGGCTACAACTCGCCTTTTCACGGCGACTTTGATATCTGACAATTTCTTTTTTATTTTGGGCACTGTGTGACTTTGTGAACTTGAGCTTTCGAGTTTCTGTGACACTCTGTCACTTGATCAATTTCCTTTTGTTGTTTATATCACTGTTTAAACCAACAAATAGTACTATTTCCTTGCTTCTACTTGGTATTTGTTGAAATTCTTTTATTTTTCCCCCTGTGCTTTTGCCATTTCTTTTTCACATAATGCAGAGCTTAAGGGCTATTTATATTGATTTGCATATTCAAAGAGGCATAATTCTGGGTGGAGTTGGGGAGTTGCACCAGGCACGTGCACGTTCATTACGTTTTACACAGACCAGGATTTATGTAGCGGATGAACGTGGAATTTGGCAAATGCACAGATTTATGCATCTGGATTTTTTGTGCGTTCACACATTTGCGCTTTTGTCCATACACTATGTTATAGTGTGAATTCTACGTACAGCGTTATGCATGACGCCCCAGGTCATGTAAATTACAAAAATTCTCCGATGATTCTGCATTAATCTGGTATATTGATAAAAGGAATGAGACAGAATATAGGAATCCGGTGGAAAAGTTTTGTTTAATATCAGCAAAACTAAGGAACTGGTTATTGACTTTCACTGCCCTAAAGATCCTCAGTGTCCAATCACTATTCAAGGAGTAGATGTAGATGTGATCCACACCTACAAGTACTTGGGGGTCCAAATTAATGACAGTTTGGACTGGTCTCAGAACACAGATGAACTATGTGAGAAAGGGCAGAGCAGGCTCTTTTTACTTAGAAGACAACATTCCTTTAATGTGGGAAGTGACATCCTTCACGTCTTTTATAACTCTGTGAGGGCCAGTACACTTTTCTGCACTATGGTCTGCTGGGTTGGTAGCATCTCTTTAAGAAAGATTTACTAAATCAGTAAGCTAAATACAAATGGCAGGCTCTGTTATAGGACACACTCTTGACACCCTGAAGGTAGATACTTTAAACATTATTATTATGATCAATCCTGAACATCCTTTCTTTGACACACTAATACTGAGTAATTTCAGCCAATGAACTGTTCAGCAGAAGTGTGTTAAGAAATGCTGCTGGGGCTCCTTTATACCAACAGCATATGAGGCAGCATAATACCTCACTGTCACTGTGACAACCAATGGCCCGTCTTTCTCCAGCTCTCCTGCACATCTTACCTTTGACTCAATAAACTATTAGTGGTTTCTAGCTCATACAGAATAATAAAAAATATGTAGGCACAAGTCTTTTTAATCCTAATTCTGCAGGAGTTGCTAGAGGGCATACCTTCTGGGGACTCCCTCACATGGGCAATGACAGTGAGACCTGGAAGGATCCACCCCATCCGATCCTGAGCGGTGTTTTGTTATCTTTGCTCGTCACGAATTGTCCATAACGAACACCATATTCAAGCATAGGGATATTCATATGTGCACTTGGCACCAGGGCACCCTAGGCCTCAGTTCGATGAACAACTATGTGGTCGTGTCGTTGGACTTGCGGCCACATGTCTTGGACACACGGTTGAAGAGTGGGGTGGAGCTGTCAACTGATCACTACCTGGTGGTGAGTAGGCTTCGATGGTGGGGGACTATTCCGGTCAGGCCTGGTAGGCCGAAACGTGTTGTGAGGGTCTGCTGGGAACGTCTGGCAGAGTCCCCTGTCAGAAGTAGCTTCAATTCACACCTCCGACAAAACTTCGACCCCGTCCCGAAGGAGGTGGGGGACATCGAGTCGGAATGGGCCATATTCCGTGCCTCTATTGTTGAGGCGGCTGACCAGAGCTGTGGCCGTAAGGTGGTTAGTGCCTGTTGTGGTGGTAATCCCCAAACCCGTTGGTGGACATTGGCAGTGAGGGATGCCGTCAAACTGAAGAAGGAGTCCTACCGGACCCTTTTGTCCTGTGGGACTCTAGAGGCAGCTAATAGGTACCGGCAGGCCAAACGGAATGTGGCTTCGGTGGTTGCTGAGGCAAAAACTCGGGCGTGGGAGGAGTTAGGGGAGGCCATGGAGAACGACTTTCAGACAGCTTCAAGGAGATTCTGGTCCACCGGCCGGCATCTCATGACGGGGAAGCAGTGCAGTGTCAACACTGTATATGGTGGGGATGGTGCGCTGCTGACCTCGACTTGGGATGTGGGTCGGTGGGGGGAGTACTTTAAAGACCTTCTCAATCCCTCTAACATGCCTTCCAATGAGGAAGCAGAGCCTGCGGACTCAGAGGTGGGCTCCCCCTTCTCTGGGACTGAGGTCACAGAGGTGCTGAAAAAACTCCTTGGTGGCTGGACCACGGTGGTGGATGAGATACGCCCGGAGTTCCTCAAGGCCCTGAATGTTGTAGGACTGTCTTGGTTGACACATCTCTGCAACATGGACATCGGGGACAGTGCCTCTGGATTGGCAGACTGGGGTGGTGGTCCCCCCCTTTAAGAAGGGCAACCGGAGGGTGTGTTCCAACTACAGAGGGATCACACTCCTCAGCCTCCCTGGAAAAGTCTATTCGGGGGTTCTGGAGAGGAGGGTCCATCGGATAGTCGAACCTTCAGGATTCAGACGGAACAGTGTGGTTTTCGTCCTGGTCGCGGAACAGTGGACCAGCTCTGCATCCTTAGCAGGGTCCTGGAGGGTGCATGGGAGTTTGCCCAACCAGTCTACATGTATTTTGTGGACTTGGAAAAGGCATTTGACCGTGTCCCTCTGGGAATCCTGTAGGGTTGCTCAGGGAGTATGGGGTACCGGACCCCCTGATAAGGGCTGTTCGGTCCCTGTACAACCAGGTGTCAGAGCTTGGTCCGCATTGCCGGCAGTAAGTCAAACCCGTTTCCAGTGAAAGTTGGACTCTGTCAGGGCTGCCGTTTGTCACAGATTCTGTTCATATCTTTTATGGACAGAATTTCTAGCCGCAGCCAGGGTGTTGAGGGGGTCCTGTTTGGTGGACTCAGGATTGGGTCTTGCTGATGATGTTGTCCTGTTTGCTTCTTCAGGCCATGGTTTTCAGTTCTCTCTGAATCGGTTCGCAGCTGAGTGTGAAGCGGCTGGGATGGGAATCAGCACCTCGAAATCCGAGACCATGGTCCTCAGCCGGAAAAGGGTGGAGTGCCCTCTCAGGTTTGGGAGCGAGATCCTGCCCCAAGTGGAGGAGTTCAATTATCTCAGGGTCTTGTTCACGAGTGAGGGAAGAACATAGCGTGAGATCGACAGGTGGATCGGTGCGGCGTCCGCAGTGATGCAGGCTCTGCATCGGTCTGTCGTGGTGAAAAAGGAGCTGAGCCGTAAGGCAAAGCTCTCAATTTACCAGTCGATCTATGTTCCTACCCTCACCTATGGTCATGAGCTATGGGTAGTGACCGAAAGAATAAGATCGCGAATACAAGCGGCTGAAATGAGTTTCCTCCGCAGGGTGTCTGGGCTTTCCCTTAAAGATAGAGTGAGAAGCTCAGTCATCTGGGAGGGGCTCAGAGTCGAGCTGCTGCTCCTCCTCATCGAGAGGAGTTAGATGAGGTGGTTCGGGAATCTGATAAGGATGCCTCCTGGACGCCTCTCTGGTAAGGTGTTCCAGGCACGTCCAACCGGGAGGAGGCCCTGGGTAAGACCCAGGACACGCTGGAGGGACTATGTCTCCCGGCTGGCCTGGGAAAGCCTCGGGATTCCCCCGGAAGAGCTAGAAATAGTAGCTGAGGAGAGGGAAGTCTGGGCATCTCTGCTCAAGCTGCTGCCCCTCCGACCCGACCTTGTATAAGCGAAAAAGGATGGATGGACAGATTACCAATTTTAAGAATACAATTTTCTATTATATTTCAAATTTTTTTGTGGTTTTTACCTATTGAGTGTTACAAAGAAAACTTTGTCAAAACAGTGTCAGAGAAATTTTAGAGAAAAGAGACTAGGCCTGGTGTGCTATAGTGGTTGAAATTTTTTTTTTTATTATTAATTTTATTACAATCCATACATAGCAATCAAGTTTTTACAAAAAAAAAGAATTATGTTAAGAACAGATCGATCCCCACCCCTGAGAGAGAGCAAGCCAAACGGAGTAAAATTTAAGGCTTGTAAACATACCTAAATTAATAAATTCTCTGTGCTTTATAAACTTATTTTAAAATATTACTGATTAGATCCTGCCATGTTTTGAAAAAAGTCTGTACGGATCCTCTAACTGAGTATTTGATTTTTCCAATTTCAAATAGTATAACACATCAGTTTCCCACTGACTTAAAGAGGAGAGTTTGGGTTCTTCCAGTTTATCATAATAAGTCTGCGTGCCAACAGTGTAGTGAATGCAATCACAATTTGTTTGTCCTTCTCCACTTTAAGCCCTCTGGAAGAACCCCAAACACAGCTGTTAATGGGTTAGGAGGGATTGTGAGTCCAAGGCTGTCTGAGAGGTAATTCAAAATTTTGTCCAGAATAATGTTAATTTGGTGCAGGCCCAGAACATGTGACCCAGTGAGGCTGGGGCTTGGTTGCAACGTTCGCAGGTTGGATCATGCCCTGGAAACATTTTGGAGAGTTTTAGTCAAGACAGATGTGTTCGACATATAATTTTGAGTTGTATAATTGTATGCTTTGCGCATATGGAGCTCGAGTGAATTCTCTGCATTGCTACTTTCCACTCCTTTTCTGATATATTAATTGAGAGGTCTTTTCCCAGTGTCCTCTTGGATCTTTGAAAGGAAGGGATTGTAAAATGATTTTATATATTGTAGAGATGGAGTCTAATTCCTTAAAATTGAGCAATATTTTTCCAGCGTGGATGAGGGTGCAAGATGAGGAAAATCTGGAAGGTTCTGTTTAACAAAGTTCCTGATTTGAAGATAGTGAAAGAAATGTGTAGCTGGAATGTTAAATTTGGAATGTAATTGTTCATAGGATGCAAAGACGTTGTCTATATAAAGATCTCTAAGCAAGTTAATTCCTAATTTTTTCCAGATATTAAAAACTGCATATGTTTATGAAGGTTGAAAGAGGTGGTTCTCTTGCAGGGTGCCACAGATAGAAGCTTCTCCGTCTTAAAATGCTTTCTACATTGGTTCCAGATTCTAAGTGAGTGGAGCACAATTGGGTTATTAGTGTATTGCCGATAGCGTGTGTTTATTGGAGCAGAGCAGGAATACAAAGAAGTACTGCAGGATTTTACTTCTATTGTGGTCCTTGCCTGTGTATGTTCTTCTATTTGTGTCCAGGTTCTTATTGCCTGTATATTTGCCGCCCAGTAATAAAACTGGAAGTTAGGTAGAGCCATGCCGCCTTTGAATACCAAATAAATGAGGTTATTGTTGAATATAATTGCTTAAAGAATGATTTATTAATGTATATTGGGATGTTTTGAAATAAAAAAGGAGCTTAGGAAGAATATTCATCTTAACAGTGTTAATTCTTCCAGCTAGTGTGAGATGAAGGGTTGACCATCTATGCAAGTCTTGTTTAATTTTTTCCATGCAGATGACAAAATTTGTTGATAAAGAACTTTATGTTTACTTGTGATGTTTACCCAGGTATTTAAACTGTTCTGCAATGATAAAAGGTAGGGTGTCTAATCTAATATTATATGCTTGAGAATTCACTGGAAAGAGTACACTTTTATTCAGATTAATTCTGAGACCAGAGAGCTTTTGAAATTCTGTGAGTGCTGCTAAGACTGCAGGCACAGAATTTTCTGGGTCCGATATATACAGTACCATGTCATCTGCATATAATGAGATTTTCTGTTCCAGTCCTTCTCTGCTAATCCCCTTTATCTGATCAGTATTTCGACAATGTATTGCCAGTGGTTCAATGGCAATTGCAAACAGCAGTGGTGACAAAGGGCATCCTTGTCTTGTGCCACGTTCTAGTTTAAAGTAGTCTGAGCAAATGTTATTGATGCAAACTGAAGCTTCTGGGTTAGTATACAGTAATTTAATCCATGCACAAATGTTGGGCCAAACCCAAACTTCTCCAAATAGTAAAAGGTATTTCCATTCAATCATGTCGAATGCTTTTCTGCATCCAATGATAATAATATTTCTGGGGTGTTTGATTTAGTTGGTGAGTATATTACATTAAACAGGCGTCGAAGATTTGAAGATAAGTGTCGGCCCCTAATAAATCCAGTTTGGTCTTGTGATATTACGAGGGAGCACTTTCTCCATCCTTCTAGCTATGATTTTAGAGAGTATTTTAACGTCGTTATTCAGAAGTGAAATTGGTCTGTATGATGCACATTGTAATAAGTCCTTATTTTGTTTTGGAAAGACAGTGATTAGTGCTTGGCGAAAGGTTTGTGGAAGAGATTGGTTATCTCTGGCTTCTGTAAATGTTGCTAATAGAAGGGGAGCTAGCTGAGCGGAGAATTTCTTGTAAAACTCTGCAGGGTAGCCATCAGGGCCTGCTGCTTTTCCACCTTGGAGTGACTTTATAGCATCCAGTAATTCTGATAATGACAGAGGTTTATCAAGTTCCTCCACACTAAAAGCGTCAATTTGTGGTATCTGTAATGTATCCAGAAATGCATTAGATTGTATATTGTCTTCTTTAAACTCAGTAGTATATAGGGATTTATAGTAGTCTCTAAAAGTGTGCATTATATTTTTGTGTTCGATGATTTTATCTCCGTTAGGTAGTGATTACGAGATTGCGTTGCACTTCTTGCTTGTGAATTTGTTGAGCTAAAAGCTTATTAGCTTTCTCTCCATGTTCATAATAATGATGTCTGGATTTGTAAATTAGATGTTCAGTTTCTTTAGTTGTCAAGAGGTTTAATTCTGAATGTAGAGCCTGCCTCCTCTTATGTAGAGTCTCGCTTGGTAGTCTGGCATGTTCTTCATCTATTTTAGTAATTTGCTTTTTATCTCTGCTACTTTCTTGCTTCGGATTTATTTCTGTGGGAAAGATATGAGATAATCTGTCCTCTTAAGAAGGCCTTAAGAGTTTCCCAGAGTATTCCTGCAGAGATCTCAGGGGATGTATTTGTCTCTAGAAAGAATTTGATTTGTTTGGATATAAATTCAGTACAATTCTCGTCAGCTAATAGAAGCGGGGTGAGTGTATGGGGCTTAGTAATTTCAGCTCCAAGATCATAGGAGCATGGTCCGAAATAACAATAGCATCGTATTTACAAGATTTAATCTTAGGCAAGAAGTTATTATCTATAAAGAAGTAATCAATCCTTGAGTAGCAATGATGTACTGGTGAGTAGAAAGAATATGTTCTTGAATTTGGGTTTAAAACCTCCAGGGATCTGATAAGTTGTGATCAGTTATAAACTTTGTAATTATCTTTGCGGTGTTAGTTGCCGTTCCCCCTGTGGAGAAAGTCTTATCTAAAAGTGGATTTAGAACACAATTAAAGTCCCCAGCCATTATAAGTTTATGAGTGTTCAGATTGGGAATGGATGCAAATAAATTTTGTATAAATTCCTTATCATCAACATTAGGTGCATAAACATTTATCAAAATCATTTTACAGTTAGATAAGTCTCCCATGACCATTACATATCTCCCTTCAGGATCCAATACTACATCTGATGCTACAAATGGTACTGTTCTATGTATGAGAATTCCCACCCCTCTAGTTTTCTTTGTAAAACTAGAATGGAACATTTGGCCAGTCCAGTCTTTTGCAGCGGAACTGATCCTTGCTTAGTAAGTGGGTTTCCTGTAAAAATACTATTTTAGCATTTAGACCTGTTAGGTGAGAAAGTACTTTCTTTTTCTTTAATACGTGATTCAGGCCTTTAACATTCCAGCTTACGAAGTTAACTGTCCCATCATGGAGACACTGATTCTGAGTTTTTGATGTCATTTTATAGTCTTAACTGGAAGTGAAATAGTTTAGGTCTTAATTTCCTATTTCCCCAAGAGTTGTTGCCATGCAGCTTATTATTACGTTGATAGTTATAATTATAAAGATTGAGATGATAGATTAGGTAAAGATCAAGCATGCTCTCTTTCTCTTCCCCCCTCAGAGTCGAGCCGCTGCTCCTCCACATCGAGAGGAGTCAGATGAGGTGGCTCGGGCATCTCTTAAGGATGCCTCCTGGACGCCTCTCTGGTAAGGTGTTCCAGGCACGTCCAACCGGGAGGAGGCCCTGGGGAAGACCCAGGACACGCTGGAGGGACTATGTCTCCCGGCTGGCCTGGGAACGCCTCGGGATTCCCCCGGAAGAGCTAGAAGTAGTAGCTGAGGAGAGGGAAGTCTGGGCATCTCTGCTCAAGCTGCTGCCCCTCCGACCCGACCTTGTATAAGCGAAAAAGGATGGATGGACAGATTACCAATTTTAAGAATACAATTTTCTATTATATTTCGAATTTTTTTGTGGTTTTACCTATTGAGTGTTACAAAGAAAACTTTGTCAAAACAGTGTCAGAGAAATTTTAGAGAAAAGAGACTAGGCCTGGTGTGCTATAGTGGTTGAAATTTTAAACTTCAGGCTGTGTGGTTTAATGTTCAAATTCCACTACTAACACTGTGTGAACAAATCACAACCAAACACAAATGTTGTAAGACACCTCAGATAAAGGCATCAGCAAAATAATAAATAGTAATAACTAAAACACTATAGGTTTAAGCTATGAGCAAACAATGAGCGAGTTGAATCTTTTCAGTCAAGGCAAATGGAGGTTAAGTGGAATCATGGTAGAAGTGTTAAAAAATTATGAAAGGAATTTCTGTGCTGCATGTCAGTTTTTGTTTGTATTTACTTTTTCTACACATCTACACATCACCTGTCGTGCTGAGCTGGCTGCTTGAAAGAAAGAAGCTAATGTATGCTCTTTCAATGGTGTCAATCAATACAAACATCTACTTTGGTCTGATGAAATAAATAGGAAGGTGTCTAGTCAAAATGACTTTTATAAAATGAAAGTCTATTATATTACCAGCCAACCCGCGGCGTACTATACGCCGCATAATCAGGCCGGTTTTTTAATGATTTTTAAGCACAGGGAGAAAATTAACATTTGAAAAATTGGTAATGTAATCAATCAGCAAGAAAAGCAACATTGTAACAATGCACGGAACGAAGCAACGCACAATCGTCCGTGAGGCGCGGAGGGTGGAACGGTAGGAGAGGAGAAGGACGTCCACTCCGCTCCCTCCATCATGCTAGTCTGCTGATTTCTCGTTCAGTATGCACTGCCTGCTCATGTGCCCACCTCCAACTCGTCACTCGAGTCATTGTCGTCTTTACACAGTCCAGATGCACCTGTGACTCACGTATACTTTTCATTGCTCTGTGCGGTTTTGGCTGCCTCTCTATATATAATCAACCAAGACACCCGACCACGGTAGTAGCGAGGTGGGAGGGGGGTGTGTACAATGTGCAGGAGCATCTAAGAAGACGCATGTTTGTTGCGGATGCAAATTGCTGTATGTAGCGTGTAAAACAGTTTGCTGTGGTGCACGCGGTCGTGCGTCGTAACCAAAAACTCGGTTTTTAAAGACTGCTTACTTCATTGTGTATACAACTGTAGGTGAATGAAAAGATGTAACTCTGGAGAGGGCAACATACAATACAGTGTTTTACACGCTGCATACAGTGATTCACATCCGCGACAAATATGAATCTTCTTAGATGGTGCTGTCGCGTCCACCCTCGCACTCGAAGCATACACACTGCCTGGTCATTTGCCTGGTCGCATGCGCAACTGACAGAGACCCGGCCACCAAGTCTAAGACCATGGGAAACCCCTCGGAAACTGTTTTACATGCTGCATACAACAATTCACATCCGCAACAGACAAACTGTTTTACACGCCGCATACAGCGATTTACATCCGTGACAAACATGCCTTTTCTTAGATAGTCCTGCCGCGTCCACCCTTGTTCTTGAAGCATACACACCACCTGGTCATGTGGTGCCTCTGTGTGAACCAGTCAGGCACAGAGAAGGTCAGCTGCTGAGAGAGCTTCTCGACTGTTGCAGGGCCTCCATTGGTGAAGCAGGTGAGACGGTAATGAAACAGAGGCACAGGTCTTATTGGTTTTTAAAGACTGCTTCCTTCATTGTGTTTTAACCTCAGTTTTAAAGGATTGTTTTAAGGATCCCATGGGATACCCCTCGCAAACTGTTTTACATGCTGCATATAGCGATTCACTTCCACGAGAAACATGCCTCTATGAACAGTCAACGTGCCTCAGAGGTGCATGTGGACTCTACGACAGCCAAACATAAATGACGCCGTTTTTCCTGTGTCGTCGCGTCCGAGTTGGTGGGCGTGGTTCTGCAAGTTGTTGTTGTATCCAATTGTCTTAGAGTTGGTGGGCGTGGCTCCTTCCTGCGTGCGCCGTAGGCGTCTTACTTGTCGGCGGCTTGGTGAATCCACGCCCCTTCCGGCGTGCTTTCCGTGGGTGTCTTGCCTTAGTGAATTATATATATATAGATATTCTGGTTCTTCTTATACAATTGAGTTGAGTCACCACCCTTGAAATTTCTGTGCATATAACAACTGTCTATTCTGGTTCTAAACAGGACATCTGCTGATTTCTTAGTCATCTTTCAGTACATTTTGTTGTTCACTTGACCTTCATTTGGTTTCCTGATATGCATGCAAAGGTTTCTGACATTTATTAACCCTTTTTGCTCTTTTTTTTATAAGAAATAAAGCTATGTTACCCTAAATTTATTCTTCCACACCTCCAGCTCACATTAGCAAGGAAAATCAATACCGTCAGGATGAACATCCTTCCCAAACTTCTATTACTATTTTAGATTATGTTCATATACTTTAGCAAATTGTTGTTTAAGAATCTAGGGAGCTTCGCCTACTGCTCGCTTTGCCAACCCCCCGGCCTGCAATACGTACCAGCCACTTCATGTCTCTACCACTCATGTGGATTTCACATCCACCAAACAACAAAACTTTTAATTCTCGCAGATAGGCCTCTTCATTGGAAAGAAACACTACCTTTCCCTGATGGCAACACGAATTAGACGATCTGCAAGTCTCCGACTTAAACTTTAAAGGCAAACAATATCTACATACTTCTGTCATATCACCTATGTCCATATATTCGATCTCTTTTCACTATTCCGTTATTTCCCCGAGTAATAATTTCCATTTGTTAGCGCTAATGCAATCTTTACTATCTGTTTTTTGAGACTTTAGAAATTTAGTACTTTCATAATCTAACCTGCTCTGCATGTGTATTGCACCAACGTTTTTGAACCTCTTTCTGACATTCTACTTTGTCTTCTACACTTTGTCTTTTATTTCTGACCCTGTTTGAAGCTGAGAGCACAGCAACTGTGTCTGACAATAGTATTCAAACGCATGAAAAGTGAGTGGACCGTGAGCGCACCAGCCACTTCGCACCTCTGCCACTCATGTATGTAGATTTCACTTTCACCAAACAACAAATTTTTTAATTTTCATGGATACGCCTCTTCATTGGGAAGAAACACTACTTTTCCCTGATGGCAACAGGAATTAGGCAATCTACAAGTCTCCGACTTAAAGTTTCAAGCCGAACAACAACATACTTCTGTCCATATATTCTCTTTTCGCTGTTCCATTATTTAACCAAGTAATAATTTCTGTTTGTTAGCGCTAAATCGATCTTTACTATCAATTTGTGAGACTTTCAAAATTTGGAATTTTCATAATCTCTAACCTGCTCTGCATGTGTATTGTGCTAACATTTTCAAACCTCTTTATGACAATCTACTTTGTCTTCTACTCTTTGTGATTTATTTTCGAACCCACTTGGAGCTGAGAGTGCAGGATCTGTGTCTGACAATAGCATTCATACGAATGAGAAGTGATTAGACCGTGGGTGTGGTTGTAAATGTTTAAGAGGAGTGCAGGACTTGTTAAAATCTCTTGGCAAAAAGTCTCATCTCGCGGGACCTGAAATTATCTCGCAGGAGTCAAAATTATCTCAGAAAAAGTAAATTTCCTTTTATAATAGAGAGATTAAACTCAATTATAACTTCATTTATTTGGAATTTGGGCTACTCTACAAAGACCTAAAGCACAAGGTGGCCTAGCACTACCTAAATTTTTATTTTATTATTTTGTGGCAAATATACTAGGAATAAAGACCTGGGGCCTCGTGTATAAACGGTGCGTACGCACAGAAATGTTGCGTAAGAACTTTTCCACGTTCAAATCACGATGTATAAAACCTACACTTGGCGTAAAGCCACGCACTTTTCCACGGTACCTCATGCCTTGTCATACGCAAGTTCTCCGCTCGGTTTTGCAAACTGGCGGCACCCAGCGTCAAAGCAATGGTACTGTTCTTGTGTGATTACTCATTATTTTCATGACGCGGCTTTATAAATACACAGAAACTAACCGCATATTGTTTATTAGTGTAATGCATCTGATTGTAATTAACTCGTAACAATATAATGGTTTAGGGAACAGCCATAGTATTCCAAATACCATAACTGCTTTAGCGTTGTTACTCTCACTTCTCCTTCTTCTTCTTCTTCTTCTTTCAGCTCCTCTCGTTAGGAGTTGCCACAGTGGATCATCTTTTTCCATATTACTCTCACTGCACGACTTGGAGTATTTATATCACTGTATCTAAGTGTGAATCACAGCAGCAGCTGATCGGAAAGAGAATTATCGGGATACAGCTTTAAGGACACGCTGTCTCAGCCACGGCAAAATGTTTTAAAGCCTTTCCTGTACGGACCTCGCGGTTCAGAAACAGTTTAGTCCCAAGAACTTTAAATGCACTCAATCAATTGCTCCTTGTAGAACGGTTTGTACTTATAAGTACAATCACCCCACTGTAAACTTGCACTACAGTTATAATATCTCACAACCTGAGCCACTTTATAAAGCGCGTATTTACATATGATGACGATATAACTTTTAAAGTGAAATGCAGCAAAATATGTTTGTTAAATTATACACATAAAACTTTAACTTCATTTAAATAATCTATATTCTTCACTGGGAGTGTCGTGAAGGATAGAATAATTAAACATGTACTACGAAGATATTTCAATGTTCTTTAAACATTTTGAAGAATCGGCGCTAAGCTTACAGATGGCTTAACGTCTATTACAGAGCTGATTGTGTGGCGATCGGTTACTTGGGGAAAGAAAAGCACTGACTGCAGTGACGGCTACGCCAATATATATTGAATATAAAACAGAAAGAGAAAATAACAACACAGCTAAAACGCAGCGACAAATTTCAACAATAAATTATTTCATTGAAGTGAAACACATGTTTAATAACGTGCTTTAACTCCTATCATCATGAAAATGACATCACGTATACATCTCAGTATTTTAGTTATTCAGAGAACTGTAATATTACGAATGTAATGGACTCTGTATCCAGTTGGAGGAAGAGAGCCAGTTTAAGAAGCAAGTAGTGATTCACACACACAGAGCACATAAGAGTAGAAGATCAAATACAAAACAAAGCATTTAACGTGCTACTTTAATTACGATGTGATTTGAGAAACTGGTTAATTAACAATTTTAAGATGAAGTTTATAATGTTCTACTAAATGACAAAATAAACTACGTGATTAAAGTGGAAATGTCAAGATTGAAGTTGACATTTCGTGCTTTTTCCCCACCGTGTGCCTTTTTTCTCTGTACCCTAATAAACTTTCATATGACACTCAGACAGTGGGCTTACAACTCTTCTTTTCACGGCAACTTTGATATGTGACTTCTTTTTATTTCCGGCACTGTGCGATTTTGTGAATGTGAGCTTTCAAGTTTCTCCAACACGCTATGTCACTCGATCAACTTCATTTTGTTGATTATACCACGGTTTATTTGAACAAATAGTATGTTTTTCCTTTGCCTCCACTTGGTATTCGCTGAAATTCTTATATTTTCCCCGTGCTTTTCCAATTGTCTTTTCACAGAAGGCTGCACTTAAGGGCGATTTATATTGATTTGCATATTCAAAGAGGCGTAATTCTGGGAGGATTTGGGGCGTTACATAATGCGCGTGCACGAGTGTTAGTTTTCACGCTGATTGGGATTTATGTAACGGAAGAACATGGAAGTTGGAGTACGCACAGATTCCTGCATCTGGATTTTTCTGTGCGTAAGCACATTTCGGCTTTTGTGCTTACGCCATGTTATAGTGCGAGTTCTACGCACGGCGTTATACATGAGGCCCCTGGACATTAACACAAATTGATGAACATACACAAGCCTCATCTGCAATAGAAATAAAATTGAAAACGAACAACGTCAGATCGGGTTTGAATACACGCTGGCGCTATTACAGAAGGCGTGAGGTTATTCAGTGCAGCAGGATCAATGCACAATGCATGCAATATTATTTGAAAACGAACAGCATTGGATCGGGTGTATATTCAAACCCGATCTGACGTTGTTCGTTTTCAAATAATATTGCATTAGTGCGATGATGTTTTCACATATATTGTCTTTCTTTCATCTTGCAGTTTGTAATCAGTGACCGCGTGGTTTTTTTCCCCTGATCTTACCAGTCCCCACATGTTGCTGTATGCTGTTTCTTTTGTACCCCAGGACATACAGAGGACAGAATAGTACAGAGCAGTAAGTTCAGCACTATATGCAATCATCATATTCAACCGTTAACAGTTCACACACACACTAGGATTGTCCTTCCTACATTTACAACATGTGTACCTGTTACAATTTACGCACTTCCCTCTATGCTGTGGTTTCTATTACACACCTGAAAGAAAGAGACAATATATGTGAAAACATCATCGCACTAATGCAATATTATTTGAAAATGAACAGCGTCAGATCGGGTGTGAATGTATGCTGGCACTGTTACTTAGAGTCCGATCAGGAGCTTATTCAGTGCATTATATAGTTTATGCCTACATTTTGTCATTTACTACTAAAATATGAAAAACATTTCTGTTTTACAAATGTGTTTACACAAATTACTGTAGAAACGTAACACACATGAAATGCGTGTGTTCCAAATAATGATCTATTATTTCCACTCCACTTCACTCCCAGATAATTAATCAAGACATGAGCTGGGAGAAGTTTGTGCACGTTCTAAGTCGGTGGGAGGGGGGGATGGAATGCTTGCAGCTTGTCTTTATCAGCACGTGTAGAGGACAAAGGAAGCTGGCGGAGAGGTGTGAACGGATTTAAGGTGGGCCGGATCTACAAGTTTTTTCATAGGCTCTGGTAATTCTAGTGTTAAACCGTTTTTCTTATTCATAAACTTTTGTTGAGCCATGCTATTTTCACTACTCTACTGAGTGAACATAGTTTGCTGAAATTCAGCAGGTTTTACTCCTGCCTAAAGAAATCTCACTATCCAACAATGGCGCATCCGTGTTCATTTGAATATTTGACCTTGGCTTCAACTAGACTAACCACAGAACTTTGCACTGTGCATGTTAGAACTATCCATAAACCATTACAAGCATGTTGTATTGTGTTAGCTTCTATCCATTGCGGTTACTACATAATTTCAATTTGCCTAACTCTTTGATTTAGTCTTATACATACGTGCTTTACCAACTGTCCAGCCTATTAGCAATTTGTACATTCTTTGTGCGTATATTTAATTTACGTGATGTAATTTTCCCTGTCATTAAATAAAATGAATAAATTCCAGTACATATCAAATTTCCACATGTTACAGGTGCACTGATATATTGTTCTGCATATTTTTCTGCAGTTTTTTGTTCCTACAAGATTCACAATCATTGATAAAAATTGATAATAAATGTTCTCATTGAATTAGCTGGTCTTTTTTTCTTTACACTTATCCTGCATTTAGAATAGCACATCAGTATGATTTTTTTTTAATTAATTTTATTACAATCCATACAAAGCAATCAAGTTTTTACAAAAAGAAAAATTGAGTTAAGAACAGATTCCCACCCCTGAGAGAGAGAGCAAGCCAAGCCGCGTTAAATTTTAAGGCTTGTAAACATACCTAAATTAATAAATTCTCTGTGCTTTATGAACTTATTTTAAAATATTACTGCTTAGATCCTGCCATGTTTTGAAAAAAGTCTGTACGGATCCTCTAACTGAGTATTTGATTTTTTCCAATTTCAAATTCCCCTAGAGTTGTTGCCATGCAGCTTATTATTTAGTTGGTAGTTATAATTATAAAGATTGAGAGGATAGATTAGGTATAGATAAGGCCTGCTCTCTTTCTCTCCCCCCCTTAACCCCCACTCCCCCTTTTTGCCTCCCCAAGTGAGGCTAAAACCCACTTCACGCAGTCCCAGTCCTCTGACATACCCAGAGACAGAGCACGTCCAAAGCACAACAAGCCCCGATGTAGTGGCGTTTTAGGGTTAAAAGACAGAGATATCTATTATCAATATAGTCTTAAAAAATAAAAAGTTTAAGAGTTTTGCACTTAAAATATATATATAGTCTACAGCAATTTTAGTGCATTAAGATGATACACCTAGATAATAAACCCGGGAGATGGTGTTAAAAATGTGTCCAGAATAAGCATAACAAGTCTTAATGCAATAACAATAAACCAAGGGTATGATATTGAACAGTCTCGTTTAGGATTGAGATGAAATAATTAAGCACAATAAAACATAAACAGATGGCGCCCTAGTAATACTAAGTAATAATGAGAATATATGCTGATAAAAACCCGTATTTTAAAACGAATAGATCAGACAGTAGATTGTTAATCCTTGCTTTATCATTAACCTCCATGACTCACTATTATGTATCAGAATAGTCCCGGGATCAGCTTTCTTAATTCCTTTTCTGCTTCTTCCTTGCTAGTGAATACATAGAATTGACCCTGCCATTCCACTTTCAGTTTTGCCGGATACAAGAGGCTGTATTTGATGCTGGCTTGCCGTAACCGCTGTTTAATGTTGTAGAAGGCTGCGCGTTTAGTAGCTGTTGCTGGATAGAAGTCAGGGAAGATACGAATGTGGTTATTTTCATATATAATATCTTCCTTGTTTCTGAGGAGTGCCATCACCTCTAGCTTAAATGATAATCATTCAAAACAAACTATAAAAGATCTTGGTCGGGGTCTAACGGTGTTTGATCCACGTACGCGGTAAGCCGGTGCTATCTCAGATTCTGCTTTAAAGTCCTCCCCGATAATTTTAGAAAAAAGTTCAGCTGCGAATTTCACAGGGTTTGAACTTTCTCGATTCTCAGGCAGACCTTCAATTCTGACATTATACCTTCTGCTTGCATCTTTCAAAGCATCCAGTCTGTCTCCGAGTTTTTTGCATTCGGAGCTGACATTTCCTGCGTTTTCCTCTGCACTGGTAGCTAAATGTTCGGCCATTTCAATACGATTCGTGAATGTCTCCTTGAGATCCTCCAATTGATCAGTAAGCGTGCTCAGTTTAACCAAGTTTTCCGGAATGTGCTCTTCAATTTTACCCAGCACCTGTCGAAGCTCAAGTTGCACCTCTTGACGCAGCCTTTCATTTGCCTGTTGGAATTCCTATCGCAGCCATTTATTCAACTCCTGTTTCAGTTCCTGTTTCAGTCTATCATGTGCCTTTGCCCTTGCTTTCTCATTAGCCTTCTCGCTTTTCTATATGTCTTGCGTGAGCTCAGCGAGCATCACCTCCAGTTTAGACATTTCAATTGTGCTTTCTTGTACCGTAGATGAAGCAGCAGACTCTGCTGAAGCCGGTGTCCCCACTGCTCCCGGTTCGCGTAATTGCGTAATTGAAGCCGCGGACTTCAAGGCCCTTTCCATTTTCAGTTGATCTTCTCCGATCGGCAAGCTATCCCAATCTGCACTCACGATTGCACCTTCGCTCCCCTTTTCGCTCTCAGCCGGCGACGATGTAGCGGACCGTGGTCCCGAGGAGTCTGTACTTTCGCCCATCTGATCCAGGTCTGTCTCTGAAAGGCCATATCTTTAACTAGGGCTTGCTGATTGTAGCTTGGGTGTAGCTTTAGTTTTAGATTCTTTCGGACCCCCATTCTTGTTGGCCATGTTTATATGTGCTTACATATACTGTAGCAGTCCCTCTCGGGTTGAATAAATACAAGATATCTCAGGATAATAAGCAAATAATATGAAAAATAACACCACTGCTAGCGGAGCTCCACTTCAGACGTCCATCTCTCGCATCGGACGAGACCAAACCCTCAGTATGATTTTTACTTTCATAACATGTTTAGAAATATGTATTTATGTTTAAATGCTCACTCTCATTTGTTTATTTTGCCCCTTCTCTCTGCAGTTTTTTCTTCATTCATTGCAGAGCAGAAAACTGGTTAAACAATGCTCAACAATGGAAGGCTACAACTACTTGAGTGTTTTACCCATTATTTAGTAAATAATGCATTAAATAACAGAATGAAAATATTGTTAAAAAGTAAAAAAAAAAAAAGTACATTTTAATAAAAAAATGACCAAAGTTAATTTTGTAATTTCTACATTTACCCCAACATGCAGAAACTGAGAAATAACAGGCATTTTAATTAGTGTAGGAGTCCAATTAAAAGCAGGTGTTGAAATAAAAACCTACAGGAGTACATCTGGGGTCAAAGCATTACATATTGGATGTATTTCCATTGTCAGGCAGAAGTTCCCCAAAGCAGGGACAATGTTCCCGGGCTTGCTCCCCCTGATGGCACCCAGGTACCTCAACACGGCTGCCTCTCAGGACTACAGTTCCCAATATGCCTTGTGGAATTATAAATATGGGTTTCACCAGAGGGCTTAGAACAGTAGCACATTAGAACACTCTAGACGAGAACAGGCCATTCAACCCAACAAAGCTCACCAATCCTATCCACTTATTTCTCCCAAGAAAACATTGTCGAGTTTTAAAAGTCCCTAACGTTTTACTGTCTACCACACTACTTGGTAGCTTATTCCAAGTGTCTATCGTTCTTTGTGTAAAGAAAAACTTCCTAATTTTTGTGCGAAATTTACTCTTAACAATTTTCCAACTGTGTCCCCGTGTTCTTGATGAACTCATTTTAAAATACTAGTCTCGATCCACTGTACTAATTCCCTTCATAATTTTAAACACTTCAATCATGTCACCTCTTAATCTTCCTTTGATTAAACTGTATAGGCTCAGCTCTTTTAATCTTTCCTCATAATTCAACCCCTATAGCCCAGGAATCAGCCTAGTTGCTCTTCTCAGGACCTTTTCTAGCTCTGCTATGTCCTTTTTGTAGCCTGGAGACCAAAACTCACACAGTACTCAAGATGAGGCCTCACCAGTGCATTATAAAGGTTAAGCATAACCTTCTGGGACTTGTACTCCACACATTGTGCTATATATCCTAACATTCTGTTAGCCTTTTTAATGGCTTATCAACACTGTCGGGAAGTCGATAGCTTAGAGTCCACTATGACTACTAAATCCTTCTCATAAGGTGTACTCTCGATTTTCCGACCGCCCATTGTGTACTCAAATCTAACATTTTTACTTCCTATGTGTAATACTTTACATTTACTGACATTAAATTTCATCTGCCCAATTCTGTATGCTATCCAAGTCCTATAATGATAAAGGATTCCAAATTACCTGCTAATCAACCTATTTTGGTATCATCTGCAAACTTAACCAGCTTGTTACTTATATTCCTATCTAAATCATTTATATATATTAAAAAAAGCAGCAGCCCTAGCACTGACCCCTGTGGAACACCACTCTTAATATCGGCCAGTTTTGATGAGGTTCCTTACACCATCACCCTCTGCTTCCTGTGTCTGAGCCAATTCTGCACCCATCTAAAAACATCACCCTGAACTCCCACTTCTTTTAACTTGATGCCCAACCTCTCATGTGGCACCTTATCAAATGCTTTCTGAAAGTCCAGATAAATAATATCATAAGCTCCACTTTGATCGTATGCTTTTGTTGCAACCTCATAGAATTCCAACATGTTAGTAAAACACGACCTCCCTCTTCTGAACCCATGCTGACTGTTCAGAATAACTCCTGTCCTTGCCAGGTGTTGCTCAATCTTATCCTTAATAATTCCTTCCATTAATTTTCCTGTGATGCATGTTAAGCTTACTGGCCTATAGTTGCTTGGATCTGCCCTGTCACCCTTTTTATATAATGGGATGATATTTGCCATTTTCCAGTCCTTCGGAATCTCTCCAGTGTGCAGTAACTTCCTAAAAATATGTGTCAAGGGTTTATATATGTACTCACTAGCCTCCTCAAGAACACAAGGATAAATATTATCTGGCCCTGGTGATTTGTTTGATTTCATCTTATTTAATCTGAGCAGCACTTCTCCCTCTACAATTTCCAAATCCCTCAGTACCTCCTTAGTAGTCGTGTTTACCTCTGGGAGGTTATCCACTTGCTCACTTGTAAACACCTCAGAAAAATGTAAGTTTAGGGCATCTGCTATTTCACTGTCTGTGTCTTTTAATTTCCCTTTACTATTCCTGATGAACTTGACCTCCTCCTTAACTGTTCTTTTACTACTAAAATACTGAAAGAATCTCTTAGGGTCGTCTTTCACCTTATCTGCTATATTCCTCTCCAACTGTCTTTTAGCCTCCCTGATATCCTTCTTAATGGTTGCCCTCAAGATCTCATACGTTTCACGGTTCACTTTGCAATCATTAGTCTTATATGCCTTGTAAAGCAGTTTTTTCCTTTGCAACTTCTTTTTTAAATCTTTATTAATCCACCATGGATTTTTTTTAGTTTCCTATTAATTCCAAATTTAGGTATGTATCTGTCCTGCATTACATGTAAAACATTTTTAGAGCTGTTCCACTGCTCCTGAACTGTCTCCATACTTAAAAGCTTATCCCAGTGTATCCTACTTAGACATTGTCGTATTTTCAAGTTCAACTTAACAATTTTAGTCTTTGCATCTGCACTCTTACAAAATACTGAGAATTGTATTATATTATGGTCACTTGACCCTAGTGGTTCAATAACCTCTACACCCTCAATTCTATCCTGATTATTACATAACTAGCAAAATACCCGCGCTTCGCAGCGGAGAAGTAGTGTGTTAAAGAAGCAATGAAAAGAAAAGGAAACATTTTGAAAATAACGTAACCTTTGTCAATGTAATTGTTTTGTCACTGTTGTGAGTGATGAGTGTTGTTGTCATATATATATATATATATATATATATATATTTACACACACACACATAAACATATATATATATACATATTTATACATATACACATATATACATACATATATATCTACATATATACACACACATATATACACACACATACATACATACACACACATATATACACACAAATACATATATATATATATATACATACATACACACACACACATATATAAACATATATATACATATACATACATATCTACATATATACACACACAGCTATTTCGTATCAGTGCAATACGCTGTTTGTTAAAACGGTTGACTCCCGCTCTTACGTGCAATAACAAATCAAATCATTCAGTTGTCTTTGCTCATATGTCATTTTAGAGCTGGACGCCTGGCATCTTTTTTTGGCCACAAGTTCGTTTCTGTTTGGTGTGAGGTTCTGTGTTGTGGAGATTCTCAGGATGGATTGCAGGTGCTCATCAGTGAGGCGACTCCTGTGTGCTGTTTTGTTAGTCTTTATCACTGAGAAGAGCTTCTCACACAGATATGTGCTACCAAACATGCACAAGGTTCGAGCCACATGTAGATGGACTTTTTTTGTTCTTCAAAGTCACCAAAGCGCCGTGCAAACTCAGTGCGCAATAACTCTAGCTTTGCAATAACTTGCAGCATCATAAGGTAGACTTGATTAACGCGGTAAGTGTTCGGCAAGGCAGCTGAAGCGCTGCATTATGGGATCTGTAGTTTATTGTGTTACCAGCGCTTCATATACCCGGGCCATTAATACATACAATACAGTTTATTTTTGTATAGCCCAAAATCACACAGGAAGTGCCGCAATGGGCTTTAACAGGCCCTGCCTTTTGACAGCCCCCAGCCTTGACTCTCTGAGAAGACAAGGAAAAACTCCCAATAAAAACCTTGTAGGGAAAAATGGAAGAAACCTCGGAAAAGGCAGTTCAAAGAGAGACCCCTTTCCAGGTAGGTTGGGCGTGCAGTGGGTGTCATTAATAACAATAATACAGTATATAAAATGATCTCGCGGGCCGGATATAATTACACGCCGGGCCGGATGTGGCCGCTGCCCTTGAGTTTGACACATATGGACTAAATAGAACTTGAAAAGATATATTTTTCAAATGTGATCGCGCAATTCAGATAGAGTTGGCCAGCGCACTACAGCCTGCATGCCTCAATGAGTCATCCTCCTCGCTCTTACTTTTTTACCGTTCATCTAATGAATACACTGAGTATGGCTTTACCAAAACAATCATTGATGGCGAATAAAGTATCCATTATTCGAGTATGTAGATCGGTATATATATATACATACATACAGTCATGTGAAAACATTAGGACACCCTTTGAAAGCATGTGGTTTTTGTAACATTTTTAATAAATGGTTATTTCATCTCCGTTTCAACAATACAGAGAGATTAAAGTAATCCAACTAAACAAAGAAAACTGAAGAAAAGTCTTTTCAAGATCTTCTGTAAATGTCATTCTACAAAAATTAGTCAGTATGCCGTGCACACTAAAATGAGACTCCTGTAACACAATTACATTGCGCATGTCATAAACTTAGTAATTCAGGACATTTGTCAGTTTTCCAGTTTTTTACCAGTAATCTCAGTGGGGTGTGTGCACAAGAGTGCATGTATGTGTTTGTGCATGCACATTGGCGTGCAAGTTTTTCTGATAAACACCTGCACGCATTTTGGATTTGTTTACCTCATTTTTTCAAGATTCCTGGATTTTTCCTGACAATGTGTATGTCTCAGATGATTTGCAAATAGAAAAACAACAATTTTTTTCTTGTATAGCCCAAAATCACACGAAGAATGCCGCAATTGCTTTTAACAGGAAGAAAACTTAGAAAAGACAATTCAGAGAGAGACCACCTTCCTGGTACATTTGGAGTGCCACAAGTGTTAAAAAATGGGGCAAATACAATATACAAAACACAAACAAAGTAATCCTCTTCACAGAGCTAGATGGCCAATCTATCACTGCCACTTTAGAAATACATTAATACAAACTACAAGGCAAAATGCATGGATTATACTACTCACTAAATTTGAGGGTACAGATTTGTTTAAATATATCTATCAAAAAAGAAGTACTATATATAAATCTGGAAGATACCACCAGGTGGCAGTGCTAGATATCATCACGGTGAGAAAACGTTCGGCTTTACTGTGTTGTGAATTGCCTGAACCATCCATTAAATTCTGAGGACACTTTGCTGGAATATCTCTGAAAAGGATGTTAAATGATTAAATCCATCAATCCAGGGATGCGCCCATTTCAGCTAGCGCTAGGCACGAGGCAGAAACAATCACTGGACAGAGCCTCATCTCATTGCAAGGTGAATACAAGCACTCACATACACTAGCATCATTTTAGCATCACCAAATCCCCAAATCTGCATATCTTTGGAAGGAAGCCAGAGCACACTGTGGAAACCCAGTAGGAAAACATGAAAACTTCAGGCAGGGAACACCAGCAACGTGACTAGCTGCAAGACAGCAGCGCTATCCCTCTGCCACCATATCGCCCCCATATGTGTAATTATTAACAGTAGTCATTATTTAAACGAATTTAACGATTTATCTTTAAAATGTAACATACATACAGGACAGAATATTTATCAACTTGTATGCAAAATTTCACATCACAGCACCGTATCTGAAATTAGTGATGTTAAGAGTCGTGTCCCTCAGGGGTCAGTGTTGTGGCTGCGGCTGTTTTTAATATTTATAAATTATTTGTTGGATAGGAATATAAATAATAATCTGGTTACATTTACACTTGATACCATCCATCCATCCATTTTCTAACCCGCTGAATCCGAATACAGGGTCACGGGGGTCTGCTGGAGCCAATCCCAGCCAACACAGGGCACAAGGCAGGAACCAATCCTGTGCAGGGTGCCAACCCACCGCAGGACACACACAAACACACCCACACACCAAGCACACACTAGGGCCAATTTAGAATCGCCAATCCACCTAACCTGCATGTCTTTGGATTGGAGTGCCCGGAGGAAACCCACACAGACACGGGGAGAACATGCAAACTCCACGCAGGGAGGACCCGGGAAGCGAACCGGGTCTCCTAACTGCGAGGCAGCAGCGCTACCACTGCGCCACCGTGTCGCCCCACTTGATACCAAGCTAGGTTAATTGGCACATAATCTAAAATCTGATGAATAATTACATTGGTACTAGAACAGCATACAGGCTTGAGCAGATTTGTACCAGGTGAAATTTAATGTAAAGTTTTATTCATAGGAATGAAAATGTTAGGTTTGAATACACAATGAGAGGTCTGAAAGCTCAAATTACACCTTATGAGAAGTATTTAGGTGTCAGAGTTGACTCAGCACTATCAACTACCAGACAGTGTAAAACAGAATGTTAGGTTATATAGCACAGTGTGTAGAGTACAACTGCAAGGAGATTATTATCAAGCTTTATAATGCACTGGTGAGGCCTCATGGGCAGTTTTGGTCTCCAGGCTACAGAAAGGACATAGCAGTGCTGGAAAGGTCCAGAGAAGAGCGACTAGGCTGATTCAAGGACTGCAGGGGATAATTTATGAGGAAAGATTAAAAGAGGCAAGACTTTTCAGTTTAATCAATAGGAAATTAAGAGGAGACATGGTTGAAGTGTTTAAAATTATACAGGGAATTAGTGGACTGGATCGAGACTGTTAATTTAAAATGAGTTAAAATGAAATGAGTTAAAATGAGTTTGGAAACTTGTTAAGGTTCAGCTGCACAAACTTTAGGATGTTTTTCTTCACACAAAGAACCATAAACACATGGAATAAGTGACCAAAAAGTGGGGTAGATTTTAGAGTCTTTCAAAACTAGAATTGATGTTATGTTGGAAGAATTAAGTGGATAGGACTGGCAAGCTTTTTTGGGGTGAATGACCTTGTCTCTTCTAGATTGTTCTTATACTCTAATATCCATGCCATATACAAATTTAATTGTACAGCTTTAACAGTGTTTAGCTTTTGTAATGTTTGTATTTTCTCATCTCCTATCAAATAAATCAAAGTGGCCACATTACAAGGAATAGTTGCAAGTGGCAGTATCCACAGTGACGTGCAGTTAAAGAGTTAAATCAATCTTGGCTCTGATATCACTAATTTATGTTAAGCATCTAAACATCTTAGCCATTACACATAATCTATTTCATGTGACTCAAGTAGATTACGGTACATCAACGGAATTTAAATTAAAAGAATGCTATTTGAAAAATAATAATTGTGGCTCTATAATGTGAGACTTTGTAAGTCATTTATCTTTTATCATTTATCAGAATCAATTGAAAGTAATCAATAAGCAAGTCATTTTTTAAATATTGACTAGCATGTCACAAGTCAAACTAAAAGGCTGTTTTCACACTTATAGTCAGTTTGCTTTGTTCCGAATCAGGGGACATTTCGTTACTTTCTTTCAATTTGCAGCTAGTTCAGTTGCATTTCAAGCAGTAAACTTTCATGCAAACTAAACATATCAGTAAAGATCCCTCCAGTGTGTCTTGCACTTCTTTCATTAACACAGCTGTTTGTGCACCACTGCATTTTCCATAATTATTAACTAGGTTGACTACTTGAAAAGTATGCGCTACTAGGTTTATGCACTGAAGAATATGTTTCAAATAGCTGAGTGTACAACAGATAACAAGCTCTGCTGATAGGATACACTAATGTGCTACAGTTTTATGACAGTAGACTTATCATGCAATTTTCATGTACCTGTATGATGTCACAATATGAACGTAACCTTAATATATCTTCAATCACATGTCTGCTGTCTTAATTCTTGTACACATTTGTTACTAATCTTTATTTTGGAATGCTTGATTAACATTGACTAACATGTTAATGTTAGCGTATGCATTGAGTGGACTGTGCACCTGCACACATGGTGTATTCACGGGGTAAGGTTAAGACATTTAATTGGCAGTCTCACAGGCTACTGCTTTTCATTTCTTGCCACCTCTGTATGCACAGATTCCATAAATAATAAAAAAAAAAAAATTTTGAAAGTTTCTCCAATTATAACCATTATCCTACATACTTAAATCAACTTTTATATGACGTGTAATTTACTTTATAAGTGTTGAATCAATGCATTCAACATATTTCAGTAATGTTTCTGTTTTTTGTTTTTTTTTTTGTTATTAGCTGAAGATGTGAATTTACTGAATACAGGTGTTAATGAAGAAGAAAAGCCAACTTATACATGGAAACCTGGAACTCTTTTATTTTATGGCAGAGCAGAATTAAAAACATCTGATCACAGGTAAGAAATAGGATACTGAGAGGATGTCTGTGTAGCACATAAAGTAAAAAAAAATCTCATAAGCATTTTACTGTATTGTGAAAATGGATCACAGGAATGAGTATACAGTAATATTATATAAAATTAGACAATATATTGTTAAACAGGTTAAAAAGGTTACCTCTCAAAATCTTATTGTCATTAGGTGTTATCCTACTGTTATTTGTAGCTGCTGTATTGTTTGCTTCTGTAAATCAGAAAAAATAAGCACACAGCAACAAGACAGCCAAATGCAGTCTTGTATATGTATTGTTATAGATATTAAAGGATGTAATTTATTTGGAAAAAGAAACTGATGTTTATGTCTTGTTTAATAATGTTGCTTTTAGTCTCAGTTGAATTGTACATTGGTGCAAATCGCATTAAATGCAGTGAACTATAATAAGAACATTTTGATTACATTCAAGTTTTGAACCCATGCACCCTGCAGTGAACTCACTTCTTATTCAGAATTGGGCCTCTGCAATGACCTTACTACCATATTTTTGTACCATACCCTTGAAGAAACCCTATTTGCTATGCCTTCTGCTGTGCATCTTACATTACCATTCTACTCAACTGTTAGTGGACTTACTGTAACCTGTGCATTACCTACACAAGTTGCATAAGCCTCTGCCTTTTAATCAACTCTCTGTTCCTGACTACAAGGCTACTAGTTGGATGTTTTTGGGTGTTGGCCCATTCTTGACACAGTTGTTCACACAAAAAAAAAGAACAAACTGCAGATATCATGTTTCTGATACATTTATGCTTTTATATATCTACCATTCAACTAAAAAAAGATATAAGTGCACCTGAATTTATATATATATATATATATATATATATATATATATATATATAACAGCTCAAAAATTAAAGGAACACTTTGAAAACACATCAGATCTCAATGGGAAAAAGAAATCCTTCTGGATATCTATACTGATATAGACTGGGTAATGTGTTAGGAACGAAAGGATGCCACATCGTTTGATGGAAATGAAAATGATCAACCTACAGAGCCCTGAATTCAAAGACGCCCCAAAAATCATAGTGAAAAAATTATGTGGCAGGCCATTTTGCCAAAATTTAATTGCAGCAACTCAAAATTATGCAGCACTTTGTATGGCCCCTGTGTTCTTGTATACATGCCTGACAACATCGGTGCATGCTTCTAATGAGATGACAGATGGTGTTGTGGGGGATCTTCTCCCAGATCTGGACCAGGGCATCACTGAGCTCCTGGACAGTCTGAGGTGCAACCTGGTGGCATTGGATGGACCAAAACATAATGTCCCAGAGGTGTTCTATTGGATTTAGGTCAGGAAAGTGTGGTGGCCAGTCAATGGTATCAATTCCTTCATCCTCCAGGAACTGCCTGCATACACTCACCACATGAGGCCAGGAATTGTCGTGCACCAGGAGCCACTGTACCAGCATAGGGTCTGACAATGGGTCCAAGGATTTCATCCTGATACCTAATGGCAGCCAAGGTGCCTTTGTCAAGCCTGTAGCGGTCTGTGTGACCCTCCATGGATATGCCTCCCCAGACAATCATTAACCCACCACCAAACTGCTCATGCTGAATGATGTTACAGGCAGCATAATGTTCTCCATGGCTTCTCCAGACCCTTTCACTTCTTTCACATGCTCAGGGTGAACCTGCTCTCATCTGTAAAAAGCACAGGGCACCAGTGGTGCATCTGCCAATTCTGGTATTCTTTGGCGAATGCCAATCGAGCTGCATGCTGCTGGGCAGTGAGCTCAGGGCCCATTAGAGGACATGGGGCCCTTGGGTCACCCTCATGAAGTCTTTCTGGTTGTTTGGTCAGAGACATTCACACCAGTGGCCTGCTGGAGGTCATTTTGTAGGGCTCTGGCAGTGCTCATCCTGTTCCTCCTTGCCCAAAGAAGAAGATGCTGGTCCTGCTGATGGGTTATGGACCTTCTATAGCCCTCTCCAGCTCTCGTAGAGTAACTGCTTGTCTCCTAGAATCTCCTCCATGCCCTTGAGACTGTGCAGGGAGACACAGCAAACCTTCTGGCAATGACACGTATTGATGTGCCATCCTGGAGAAGTTGGACTACCTGTGCAACCTCTGTAGGGTCCAGGTATCGCCTCATGCTACCAGTAGTGACACTGACTGTAGCCAAATGCAAAACTAGTGAAGAAACAGTCAGAAAAGATGAGGAGGGAAAAATGTCAGTGGCCTCCACCTGTTAAACCATTCCTGTTTTGGGGGTCATCTCATTGTTGCCCCTCTAGTGCATCTGTTGTTAATTTCATTAACTCCAAAGCAGCTGAAACTGATTAACAACCCCCTCTGCTACGTACCTGACCAGATTAATATCCCATAAATTTCATTGACTTGATGCTATACTCTGATTAAAAAGTGTTCCTTTCATTTTTTTGAGCAGTTTATATTCAGAAAGGTTAATATCAAGATTGTGTAAGTGATAACATTTTAAGTGATTTCATAAAACAGTTCAAATATTAAATTTTGTTTATTAAATGTTGTTTTCCTTTGAAACAAGTTATTTTTGTGCTCTATACATACACCACTAAGAGGGGATAGAGAAAGTCTAGTTTTAGAGAGAATGTGGCCATTGTGAAGGTGTTTGTATTCACCACTGTCAATTGTTGTTGGATTAAAATTAATCTTTCAAACACATAGTCTTTTCCTTACACCATCTATTTACTTAACAATCATATTCAAAAGTAACAGAAATAAAATAATGCAATTTGATGTGTTACTAGGATACATAAATTCATGTTTTTTAATAGCACTTTACAATATCATGTGGTTGAAAATGAAGCCTAAATAGTTTTAATAGATAACTGAAGTGATGAGAGAAAAATCTATGCTATTCTAAGTTGTAAATGATCTGTGGGGTTTTGAAGTTCAAACATCTCTGACATAACTATTTTGAAATTAGTACTCACTGGAGATTTAAAATCTCTGTTGAAATCTCAAGGTAAAACTGTTGGCTATAATAGCCTATGATGGATAGAAGGTCATTATTGCACTTTGCTAATGAGTGTCTAAGAAATATTGAATAGCTATGATCAATAGGTAATGCAACCGTGAGGTGGTTTTCAGTGTTTAGGAAATTCTGAGTACATGTTTGTACTTGTTCCCTCTTTCCTAAATTTTTGTATAACTTAAGTTGCTTGTAGTTTCTACTTTTGTCGTCTCCATTATCATATGTTTGACCTGCTATGAAGCATAAGGAGTGAGATGCTATGACAGAGATTTGCACAAGCATGAATCACTGCAACGCACTTGACAGGCATTTTCCAGATTTGCCATCAGCATGGCACTGCCAGATTTAAACATTGGTGTGGCGAGTTGCTCGCATACTTAAGTGACTTTAGCTGAAGATGGAAGTCCCGTTTTACTTACGGTGCCAAGCACCGTTGTGTTGCGGTGCAGCAGTCTATTAGCCAGCTAAAGTACTATGAAGAAGCAGTCTGTTGTTACGGTTCTTCCTTTGTCCATAAATGGCTCTGTAAGCTTTATGATCACAGCCTCGGAAAGTCTTTATCCTGGGTTGTAACTCAAAACATAGTTCTCAACAAAACATTGCCAGATGTCCGAAATCGCAGCAAATCTGTAGGTTTTCACACATTCTGCACTTGTGTCATTGTTGTCAAAGCGCAAATTCCACATGATAGTCTGATAGCGGTCACAGGAAATCATATCTTTGATTGCTGGTACAACAAATAGTTCTGAGCAGGCATCAGCCACAGCACTGCTCTTGGGAAAAGAATGGAGATAAATGCCATTAACTCAGAGAGGGAGAGGCAAGTTCGTTGTACCATGTGAACGTCACTGACACTGAATAAAAATGAATAATAAAAAAAAAAGCGCTAACTTTTACAAGTAGCCAAAATTTACACCGTGTGTTATAGACTCAATTCAAATGTATGTTTTTATTGTATTATAGTAATAATAATAGCAGCTTACTACTCAAAACGCGGAGCGCCCGGACTTGAACCAGGAAAATTTTGGTTATTAGACAGCAATTCTTACCTGCAACATCCAAGAATACATATCAGTTTTCTATCGATTGACATTTGAGCTTGGGTTTTTAAATCAATGACAGCAAAATGTAAATTGAATGATTATTATTTCTTTGGTTATATTCTTGAATAAAAGCACACATTTTATTTGATATTTGGACTAAAGTCTTCACACATTATACACTTCACATCATTATTAGTATAACATTGAAAAAGTTTCAGCTTTAGGTATGTGTTCAACATTTCTTACCTCACATTTCATGCCATCCTACACTTACACAAATCGTTGTAGACACAGAACACACATTAAATGTATATTCTAAATAACAATATATTATTTATCCTATACAACTCCATGCACCTCACACCACTGTAAAGAGACTTGAGTAGTTTGTGACTGACTTCAGCATCGTCAGGGACAAAGATGGAATAGCAGGCTGCTTGGTGCTTGTGCTGATAGACACATTTGCAAAACAAAAGACACTGATGGAGAGGTGCGAAGGAATTTACAGTGCATCCAGAAAGTATTCACAGTGCATCACTTTTTCCATATTTTGTTATGTTACAGCTTTATTCTAAATGGACATCCATTTTAAGATCTCTCCAGAGATGTTCAATCAGATTCAAGTCTGGGCTCTGGCTGGGCCACTCAAGGACATTCACAGAGTTGTCCTGAAGCCACTCCTTTGATATCTTGGCTGTGTGCTTAGGGTCATTGTCCTGCTGAAAGATGAACTGTCGCCCCCGTCTGAGGTCAAGAGCGCTCTGGAGCAGGTTTTTATCCAGGATGTCTCTGTACATTGCTGAAGTCATCTTTCCCTTTATCCTGACTAGTCTCCCAGTTTCTGCCGCTGAAAAACATCCCCACAACATGTTTCTGCCACCACCATGCTTCACTGTAGGGATGGTATTGGCCTGGTGATGAGCGGTGCCTGGTTTCCTCCAAACGTGATGCCTGGCATTCACACCAAAGAGTTCGATCTATGTCTCATCAGACCAGAGAATTTTGTTTCTCATGGTCTTAGAGTCCTTCAGGTCCCTTTTGGCAAACTCCAGGCGGGCTGCCATGTGCCTTTTACTAAGGAGTGGCTTCCGTCTGGCCACTCTGCCATACAGGCCTGATTGGTGGATTGCTGCAGAGATAGTTGTCCTTCTGGAAGGTTTTTCTCTCTCCACAGAGGAGCTCTGACAGAGTGACCATCGGGTTCTTGGTCACCTCCGTGACTAAGGCACTTCTCCCCCGATGGCTCAGTTTAGATGTCCGGCCAGCTCTAGGAAGAGTCCTGGTGGTTTCGAACTTCTTCCACTTATGGATGATGGAGGCCACTGTGCTCATTAGGACCTTCAAAGCAGCAGTAATTTTTTCTGTAACCTTCCCCAGATTTGTGCCTTGAGACAATCCTGTCTCGGAGGTCTACAGACAATTCCTTTGACTTCATGCTTGGTTTGTGCTCTGACATGAACTGTCAACTGTGGGACCTTATATAGACAGGTGTGTGCCTTTCCAAATCATGTCCAATCAACTGAATTTACCACAGGTGGACTCCAATTAAGCTGCAGAAACATTTCAAGAATGATCAGGGGAAACAGGATGCACCTGAGCTCAATTCTGAGCTTTATGGCAAAGGCTGTGAATACTTATGTACATGTGCTTTCTCAATTTTTTTATTTTTAATAAATTTGCAAAATTTTCAAGTAAACTTTTTTCACATTGTCATTATGGGGTGTTGTGTATAGAACTCTGAGGAAAAAAATTAATTTAATCCATTTTGGAATAAGGCTGAAACATAACAAAATGTGGGAAAAGTGATGTGCTGTGAATACTTTCTGTATGTGAGTTTTTTCGGAAGCTTCAGGGATTCTAGTGTTAACTGGATTTCACACTAATCCTGCTTTCAGAAACAGACCCTGCTGATACAGCAGTTTTCGGTGTAGATGCCAATTCATTCAAAGCTTTGAAGGGTGAATGGGGAAAATGGCATTACCATCCATTAAATAAAATTAATGTCATCTGCAGTGTTAAAAGAGAGACATTTGTTGGGGGGTTTAGAAAAGTTAGAGTAAGTGTGAAGCGTTGTAGTATCGGCTTGCCACAGCTTAGAAGTGGGATCCCGTATCGGCAGTTGTCTGGGCAGTAGCTCGGGCAAGGGAAGGAAAAAAAAGGGCTTGCTTTCACTTTTGGGAGAAGCGCAGTTTGTGTGTCAAAGGTCGGCACAGCTACGTGTGCGTGCGCCAGCTGGCCGCATTTTTATAGAAAATTTTGCGGGGCGGGAGACGCCATTGTTGGTAGACACGTCTACGTCATCGCATGCCCGTGGAAGGATGACATTCAGCGACTTATTTGGTTGACACAAAGGCGCCGAATACAAAAGAGAATTTCCGGCCTCTAGAGGGTTTTTTTTGGCTAGAATTTGCTGAGGGAGAAGTACTTGGTAGAATGCTGTCTTGAATTTACCAAGCACTACTGCTTGTGCATTGACTATTGTAAATATATTTTGTCGTCTTATGTAAATATCTCTGGATTTGCTTTGCTGGAGGTTTTTTTTTGGGTTGTGGTTAATGGTGCACTGTTTATTTTTGTATATACACTTTTTCTGTATTTTGAGTGTTTTTCTTAGTAAACCCTGTATTATACACTGTTTGGAGGAGCAACTTCCTGACTGGGATTTCTGTGGAGTACGACGGCTTTAGTTTTGTGCATATATGGGTTTGATTAATTTGTGTGCATTTTTCTTTTTCATTTGGGACTTTCAGTCAGCACTGTAAATACTGTAAATAGTCATAATTTTTGGGCTTCGTTTTATAACTGTTTTGTGAGTCCTTTGTGGTATTGGACTGTGTATTAATATATATTTTCAGTAGGACATTATTTTTGCAGGTGTTCACCTGTAAATAAAAGCTCACTTTATTTTTGTAAAAACCCAACCCTATTGTGTCTTTGTCTCCCTGTCTTGCACCATCATCCTGGTCACTCTCAATCCCACATACTAGACACCTAGAGAGCAGGCTGGTGTCCCACATTTCCCACTCCGTGGAGTGACGCATTACAACATAAATGATAATTCAACAGTAGAAACAACAATTATAATGATGATAATATCAATAATCTTCAAACTTCAATAGCTTTGGAGACATATATAATAAAATAAAGGTTGCCCAAATTTTTTTCCTTCACTAGAAAGACTCTCACATCATGCATTGATGGGATTGTGAGACTGACCTTTTTGCATATCTGTGTGAGGATATGGCAAACAGGAATCATTGGTAAATGTTTAATGTTAATCATTATACTTTCACTGAAGTATCATCATATTTTTACTGTATTTTGTAGTTTATTAGGCTAGTCAGTGTATTTCATGGATCTAAATTAAATGTATATGTTTACAGAAGCTGTGTGGTGAGATAATGATTGAAATGCAAAGAAAATCTTGGCAGTAAAGTCCAATTGCTACATGTTTTCTGAATTGTCATGTCTCAGTCACATATGTTTCCAAAAGAGTCCTACAGAGTGGCCCCCTCTTGTGTCAAAAGGTTTTTGAATACAGAGATAATTAATTCACTTGCCTTTGTGAACTGAGAAACATTCTGCACTATAGTCCGCATGTAGATGGTTGACCATCCATCCATCCTACAAACTTATTATCCAGTGCAGCATCTTGGGTATGCTGGAGTCTGTTCCTGCAAACCTCATGCATAAGGCAGGAACAATCCCTGGAAAAAGAGTCAGGCAATAGCAGAGTGAACACTCACACACACACATACACATATCAGGATCAGATTTAGCATTGCCAATCTTTCTAACATTCATGTCTTTGGACTGTGGGAGGAAACTGGACACACAGAATAAACCCATGTGGGCACAGAGAGAACATCTAAACTCCACGCAGGTAGATTTCATTTTACTAATGAATTGATATATATTAGTTTTGCAGATTTAAGATGTATATTTGTACTCGGTCATATCTGATTTGAATCACTTGCAAAATTAATTTAAACAGTCAAACAGCCTGAATTAAGTCACTTGGAATTGCATTCTGAATGTGGTCCTAGTAGTCTGAAACAACGTAAATACTCAAATGCAGCCAGTGTGTATTTTACAACTCATCTGTAATATTGTAACTTTTCTCATGCATTGCCAATGTTGGTATTAACTTTTTCACACCTAATTTATGTTATTTTTATCAGTTAAGTTATGTATATGTTAAATGAAAAAATCATATTATACGGACTGCAAATAAAAGGTTCAAGCTTAATGTGACAAAGTAACTTTTCATCCCTATGCACACTTAAACAGACTGCAACATCTCCACTCTCCAACCATTTTATTTTACCATTCTTAACAACCTTATTCAGATTTCTTTTTAAAACAAATTACTGAGCACAAAAATGATTGTGTCATGACATCCTTACTAGGAATCAATTCAAATTCCACATTAGCAGCATTGGAACTGAAACCACTTTTTATTGTTGGATTTATTTATAATAACAGGGATTCATTTGTTTGTTTAATAGTATTCCATAAATATTTTTCTTATCTCTTTTTATTCCATGCCCTTTTAAATATAAAATATTAACTTCAATAATAATCTTCTAGGTCTCTTATGCATTTAATTTTTTAATATTATACTTCTATATTAATGTTATGGATATGTTCAAAGTAATTCACTCAATCTCATACTGAATAGTGGTTGAACAATATTTGAGTCAGTTTTTTTTCCCAAAAGATCAGCATTAGGCATCCATTCATTAATTCTGTTGTCCTTCTAGATGGCTAATTTCATGTTTGCATAGAGTAAAATTATATTTGGCCTCTTAATTACAATTGAGGGTTTCTGAGAGAGATCTATGAGATGTATTCAGAGTTTAAAAGATCTGAGTAAATTTTGACGTGCAAGTCCCTGTCTTACACCCCAAAACACGAGGCTGAGCCTCAATACTTTAGCAAAATCAACTTTATTCAGCTTGACACAGGAACAGCACAGTTATTTATTGTAGCAGGATCTACCACTCTCCTATATACAGACACAACAATCAGACAGGGTCATAGCCACGTTAGTGGCCAAGTAATACTGTTGACTACAGTTATAATGTTCCTTGCATCACCCGTGCTCATAGTGTGACAGTGATCTTTTCAGATTTGTTTTTTACGGTAAGCTGTATTTTCCCCAGCAACCAACAGGCTATCTTCCACAGACGCAGCAATCACACTTTGGGATGGTCATCGGCGTGTCGTCCTATTATGGGAAGCCCCAAAAACATTTATAAACCTTACAAAATAAATTAATTTGTAAAGACATTTATTTAACAAACCTATCATTTGCTAATAGTAGTGCATTTAATTAACAGGCATGATCAGAGGTAACTGTAGCATTACAGTTACATTATTTAACTAACAGTTACCGTGTTCCCCTGAAAATAAGACTTACTCCAAAAATAAGCCCTAGCATGATTTTCAGGCTGCTCTGTAGTATAAGCCCTACCCCAAAAATAAGTCCTAGTCAAGACCATCAGCTGAAAAGTAAGGCGCCTAACGCCAGGTTTATACTACACAAAATGCGACACGTGTACCCGAAACATCCGTTAAATTCCGAAGACACCTTGCCACAATATCTCTGAAAAAGATGTTTAATGATTACAACCATCAATTCGGGGATGTGCCCATTCCAGCAGCATCAGCGCAACATAGAAACAAAATCCCTAATAATAATAGTTATGTGTAACTATTAGCAGTATTCATTATTTAAACAAAGTTAACAATTTATCTGTAAAATGTAACATAAATATTTTAATGCATTTCATCATGAAAGTGATATCAAGTATAAGTCTAAGAATTCTAAATGTGCAGAGAGCTGGACAATCATAAATGTAATGTGTTCTGTGGGGCGATGCTATAGTTCAGGAGGAATCCTTAGAAGCGCATAGCGATTTAACAACTGGGTCGGTTTTAAGATGACGTTTACAACAGTCTGCTTTAATGATAAAAGTAAACTACAAGGTTAATGCCGAAATTTTCACTTTAATCACAAAATAGACATTTTCATTATGTCCTCATTTTTATTCTCTGTGGCTCAAATAAGCTGCCGTACATTCTGATGGTATATTGTAAAGGCGCAAAAAAAAAAGACGGTACAGAAGATGGTTTGTGAGACTTTTAAAATGTATTGTGTCATTACTTTGAAGAATATGCGACTCTTGAATATAAAAGCACCATGAATGCATTTGTATGTCGGCATTTTGCTTTACTACATCGAACCATTCATCAAACGCACAACGATCCTGGAGGATCCTAAAAGCGGCTGGAGTAGCAAGAAATTCAGGCTGAAATCCAGGGTTTGAATGTGGAGAATTATGACAATATTCCAGAAGAAGATGACATGACTATATTTGAATAAATGTATATTTTTGTACATGAATAAATATAAGACATCCCCTGAAAATAAGCCCTAGTGCATCTTTTGAAACAAAAAGTAATATAAGACCCTGTCTTATTTTCGGGGAAACATTGTAGTTATTGTCAATAAATATGTAGTCAGTTTGCCAGTATCTGTAAAACCCAGAAGGAATAATGGAATGTAATAAAAAGAAAGAAATAAAGAATCCAACCATGCTTCCATTCATTTATTTCACAATTCTTGAAGAAGTCTTGTATTACTGAATTTATTGTACATAGCAGTCACATGGCTGGGGAGAAACAATCCACCACAGTTAACCTCTCCAATGTAAATTTATGAGTAGATATATTGGTAAATGAAGAGAAAAAGTTGCATAAAGTTAGTTTAATTTGCTCACATACATGTTGGGTGCATATATTTTTACAAAGCACTGTTGTGAAGTTATCACTTAACTGAACTGTATATACGGAAACCCTTTTCATTTGTACACTTTTAATTTTTACTTTGAGTTAACACTGCTAATTTTGCTGTGTAAATTACAGAATCATAATTTTCCCCAAATACAGTAACACAGAGATTCCTGGAATCAGAAATAAGAAATTGAATAGATTTGGGTATCAGGATTTATGTATCTTTAGATTTAATGCAGAAGCTATTCTTTTCAAAATAGCAGTTTTTTACTATATATATATATATATATATATATATATATATATATATATATATATATATATATATATATATATATATATATATATATATATATATATATATATATACTGCTCAAAAGAATTAAAGGAACACTTTTTAATCAGAGTATAGCATAAAGTCAATGAAACTTATGGGATATTAATCTGGTCAGTTAAGTAGCAGAGGGGTTGTTAATCAGTTTCAGCTGCTGTGGTGTTAATGAAATTAACAACAGATGCACTAGAGGGGCAACAATGAGATGACCCCCAAAACAGGAATGGTTTAACAGGTGGAGGCCACTGACATTTTTCCCTCCTCATCTTTTCTGACCGTTTCTTCACTAGTTTTGCATTTGGCTACAGTCAGTGTCACTACTGGTAGCATGAGGTGATACCTGGTCCCTACAGAGGTTGCACAGGTAGTCCAACTTCTCCAGGATGGCACATCAATAAGGGTATGGAGGAGATTCTAGGAGACAAGCAGTTACTCTACGAGAGCTGGAGAGGGCCATAGAAGGTCCATAACCCATCAGCAGGACCAGCATCTTCTCCTTTGGGCAAGGAGGAACAGGATGAGCACTGCCAGAGCCCTACAAAATCACCTCCAGCAGGCCACTGGTGTGAATGTCTCTGACCAAACAACCAGAAAGACTTCATGAGGGTGACCCAAGGGCTCCATGTCCTCTAATGGGCCCTGAGCTCACTGCCCAGCAGCATGCAGCTCGATTGGCATTCGCCATAGAATACCAGAATTGACAGATGCACCACTTGGCAAAGGCACCTTGGCTGCCATTAGGTATCAGGATGAAATCCTTGGACCCATTGTCAGACCCTATGCTGGTACAGTGGCTCCTGGTGCACGACAATTCCTGGCCTCATGTGGTGAGTGTATGCAGGCAGTTCCTGGAGGATGAAGGAATTGATACCATTGACTGGCCACCACACTTTCCTGACCTAAATCCAATAGAACACCTCTGGGACATTATGTTTTGGTCCATCCAATGCCACCAGGTTGCACCTCAGACTGTCCAGGAGCTCAGTGATGCCCTGGTCCAGATCTGGGAGGAGATCCCCCACAACACCATCTGTCACCTCATTAGAAGCATGCACCGATGTTGTCAGGCATGTATACAAGAACACAGGGGCCATACAAAGTGCTGCGTACAATTTTGAGTTGCTGCAATTAAATTTTGGCAAAAAGGACTAGCTTGCCACATAATTTTTTCACTCTGATTTTTGGGGCGTCTTCGAATTCAGGGCTCTGTAGGTTGATCATTTTCATTTCCATCAAACGATGTGGCATCCTTTCGTTCCTAACACATTACCCAGTCTATATCAGTATAGATATCCAGGAGGATTTCTTTTTCCCATTGAGATCTGATGTGTTTTCAAAGTGTTCCTTTAATTTTTTTGAGCAGTTTATATATATATATATATATATATATATATATATATATATAAGAGAGAGAGAGAATATGTGTGTTACATAGTTTACTGTCAAATAATGCAGAGTATCGCAGTAATTACATTCATAGCATCTGTAGTCTGAGTCTCGATCTGATTGTATGGGTGGTTATACTCCTGGCTGTCAGATAAATGAACCACATGCCGTGGCACAGCATAAAGGGACTTTGTCTCTGATGCTGACATCCAAGGTTCGATTACTGCGAGGGGTGCAGTGGAGTGCGTACGCCTGATGAGCCCAAATAAGAGTGAAATACGTGTCGCCTACTCTTTACATTATTTGACAGTAAACTATGTAACATTCTATGATCTGCTTCTTGCAACTGAGAGGGCCCGTGGAGGATGTTTGCAGACTGCAGACCAACCACATGCGTTACCTGGTTGGTAACCACCCATACAATCAGATCGGGACTCAGACTACAAATGCTATGAATATATATATATATATATATATATATATATATATATATATATATATATATATATATATATATATATATATATATATATAATAAAAAAAATATCCTGGGAGGGAGACTAGGGAGACGAGACTTGACCTTCTCGGAAGACAATTTGACGATCCGTGAGACAACATTTAAATCAAGTTCACGGACATCTAACCAAGCAGTTGTTGGAATGCATTTGGCCGACAGACATCATGTGCTCCCAGTTCTTCAAACAACGACAAGCAGAACACTCAGCTTGCCAGCAGCAGCAGCAGGAATTTAGCAGATGATTCGACTGCTTCTCCTTAGCGTGCGTTCAGCCACACCCCCCCCACCCCCTTTCACAATGCAAGTGGCAGAAATGCAAAGTGGTAAAAGGACAGCTGCTCTACAGGCTTTGAAATGATCAACGCAAAGCTCGACAAGCAGAAAACACAGCTCGCCAGAAGCAACAATCCAACAGACGATCCGACTGCAGCTCCTTAACGTGCGTTCAGCCCCCCCTTCACAATGCAAGTGGCAGAGACACGAAGTGGCAAAAGTACAGCTGCTGTACAGGCTTTGAAATTATCAACTTGCAGCGCGACAAAAAGAACACACAGATCACCAGCAGCAGCAGAAAGACAGCAGCATGATCCAACGGCATCTCCTAAGCATGCTTTCAGCCACACACCTTCACAACACGAGCAGCGTTATATGTCCTGCAAGAAAGATTTAATCACACCCGGAGCCGGAAATAAAAGGCAAGTATTGTTTTTACAAAAGTTTTAAAGTCAAAGTTAAAATAATGCATATGTAACAATTCCCATGAAAATAACAATCTCTTTAAATTGTGTATCCAGTAAACCAAACCCAGGGGTGGACGAAGCAAGCAGGGAGCAGAGCCCCCTAGTGTATATATATAACAGCCAAATACCAGTGACTCACTCATTACAAAATCTCCCAAACCATAAGGACTTGGGACTTGAAATTTGGAATGTAGGTTACCCTTGGCCCATAGGTGTTCACTAAGAAGCGGTTTTAAAAATTTCGTCGTCCATGCGTGTTCTGTCTGTGTGGCTGTCCGATTTTCACGAGAGAATTACTTAACGGATTTAGATCTGGTTGTTTCCTATAATTTGCTTGAATTTTCCGGTTGATTTTGCGACTTCTCTCATCACACTATGTACCATAGTTTGCTTGCTGTATCGATGTATTAATGCAAATCCAACAGAGTGACTGTGGGCTGAGAGCACCGGGGCCTTCCTCATTCACTCGCTAGCCTCTGTTCAGGTTGGTCTACGTCTCGCCACGTGTTGGAGTACATCTTGCTTCCACTTAACTAGCGATACCTGTTTGTTTAACAGGCATTATCATTTACAGATTTTTAAGGAGCAACGTGTGATGTTTTTGAGAGAGAGATCAGAGCTCCATGTGTTTTAGCGATTAGCTGCTGATTGCCAGAGATATAATGCCCATGTGCTTTTCTCCCCACGCGGGGAATGCTCTCTCATCAGAGCTGAACAAAATCAGATATAGTGTCAGCGTCTATTGGTTTTTAAAGTTTGTCCTGTTTCATTACTATGTGGGCGGAGCCACGGGGTACAGCTAGTATGTTGATATTTTGCCTTGATAATATTTCTAATGGTATCTTCTTTTTTTAGTTTAGCTAATTATACTAATACATGTTGTCTAATTCTTTTAGACCAGTTGTTGCTGCTCTGGATGTTGATGTTCTGGAAGTGGACCCAGAAGCCCGACAGAGAGTTTACAAAGATGTTATTGCTGCACAAGGGCCCCCTGATGGAACTATTGTAGTTTCACTGAGTAGTCCCAACTCCGAAAGTGATTTCTTTAATGACAGTCTAATTGATCATCTCCTTCAGCAATTTAATGAATATGGTGACGTAATCCTTGTAAGGTAAAAACAAAGCATTTTAAGTCACATTTTATTTTGCCATTTTGTATTCTATTTTAATTTTTCTGAATGTAAATATTTAAATGTTAAAAGATGTATCCTTTTAGGTTTATTAAGCACCAGCTTTTCAATAGTAAATTTTATGTTTAAAATAAAAATACACATGGAATCCTGTTATAATGAAACTTGTGAAACCATAATAATATTTGTAACGGAAATTTCGTTAATTTTCGAAAATGCTAATCAAATTATGACCAGGATCACCGTCTCCAATGCCAGCAGCACAAGGACAGCTCCATAGCTGCTCTGCTGCATCTGGTAAACAATAAACCAGGAGCAAACTATTTTGTTGTCCATTTCAGGCTAATGCTTACTGTGTAACGTGCTGGTCGCACAATGTTTAGAACATTTACCTAATTGTAAATCGTTTAGAACGATTACCCCTATGTCTTGGCTCCTAACTACTCCTTTGACTTGTCATTGACTTCCTTGAGTCCACTTGGCCACTACATTCACAGTAGTATAACTCAATTAGTCTCAAAACATTTAAAGTAACCTTCTATTTGTGTACATTTACACTACTAGCTCCATTTTTCTGCTTTTTATTGAAATTTTACAGTCTTACAAAATGCCTTTTTTAACATCTTATCTGCTGGGTGTTGGAGGGAGAGAAGGGGACACTCTTGCCTTATAATCTTACCTTGGTTCACATTTTTTTATATATATATATATATATATATATATATATATATATATATATATATATATATATATATAATTTCCTTCATGTGCATTGCAACAACACAAAAAACAGGGAAAAAAGCCCAAATCTGACATTTCATACAGAACTCCAAAAAGGGGCTGGACAAAATTATTGGCACCTTTTCAAAATTGTGGGTAAATTGTTTTATTTCAAGCATATGATGCTCGTTTAAATTCACCTGTGGCAAGAAACAGGTTCTGGCAATATAGTAATCACACCTGAAGCCAGTTAAAATGGAGAAAAGTTGACTCAACCTTTCTGTTGTGTGTCTGAGTGTGCCATACTAAGCTTGGAGAACAGAAAGAAGAGCAGAGAATTGTCTGAGGACTTGAGAACAAAAATTGTGGAAAAATATTAACAATCTCATGGCTACAAGTCCATCTCCAGAGATCTTCATGTTCCTTTGTCCACTGTGCACAACATAATCAAGAAGTTCACAACACATGGCACTGTAGCGAATCTCCCTGGACGTGGACAGAAGATAAAAATTAATAAAAGACTGCAACAAAGGATAGTCCGAATGGTGGATAAACAGCCCCAATCAACTTCAAAACATATTCAAGCTGTTCTGCAGACTCAGGGTGCAACAGTGTCAGCTCGAACTATCCGTCAACATCTGAATGAAATGAAACGCTATGGTAGGAGAGCCAGGAGGACCGCACTGCTGACACAGAAACATAAAGCCAGACTGGAGTTTGCCAAAATGTACTTGAGGAAGCCAAAGTCCTTCTGGGCGAACGTCTTGTGGACAGATGAGACCAAGGTAGAGCTTTTTGGTAAAGCTCATCATTCAACTGTATACAGAAAATGGAATGAGGCCTACGAAGAAAAGAACACAGTACCTACAGTCAAACATGGTGGAGGTTCTAAGATGTTTTGCTGCCTCTGGCACTGGATGCCTTGACTATGTGCAAGGCATCATGAAATCTGAAGACTACCAAAAGATATTGGGGCACAATGTAGGGCCCAGTGTCAGAAAGCTGGGTCTGTGTCAGAGGTCATGGGTGTTCCAGCAGGACAATGACCCCAAACATACCTCTAAAAGCACCCAGAAATGGTTGAAGACAAAGCACTGGAGAGTTCTGAAGTGGCCAGCAGTGAGTCCGGATCTAAATCTGATTGAACACTTAGAGAGAGAGCTCAAAATTGCTGTTGGGAGAAGGCGTCCTTCAAATCTGAGAGACCTTGAGCAGTCTGCAAAATAAGAGTGGTCGGAAATTCCAGTTGAGAGGTATAACAAGCTTGTTGATGGTTATAGTAAGCGCTTGATTTCAGCTATTTTTTCCAAAAGGCATGCAACCAAATATTAAGTTTAGGGTGCCAATAATTTTGCCAGCCCAGTTTTTGAATTTTTGCGTTAAATGATGTCAGAGTTGGGTTTTTTTCCTGTTTTTTTGTGTTGTTCCAATGCACATAAAGGAAATAAACATGTGTATACCAAAACATATTGTAATTGTATATGTGTATATTTATATGTATATGTGTATATTTATATGTATATATGTGTATGTATGTGTGTATATATATTCATGTATGTATGTGTATATGTATGTATGTATGTATGTACAGTGCATCCAGAAAGTATTCACAGCGCATCACTTTTTCCACATTTTATGTTACAGCCTTATTCAAAAATGGATTAAACACCCCATAATGACAACGTGAAAAAGGTTTACTTGAGGTTTTTGCAAATTTATTAAAAATAAAAAAACTGAGAAATCACATGTACATAAGTATTCACAGCCTTTGCTCAGTACTTTCTTGGCACACCTATCCTTGGCCAGTTTCGCCCATTCCTCTTGGCAGCACCTCTCAAGCTCCATCAGGTTGGATGGGAAGCGTCAGTGCACAGCCATTTTAAGATCTCTCCAGAGATGTTCAATCGGATTCAAGTCTGGACTCTGGCTGGGCCACTCAAGGACATTCACAGAGTTGTCCTGAAACCACTCATTTGATATCTTGGCTGTGTGCTTAGGGTCGCTGTCCTGCTGAAAGATGAACTGTCGCCCCAGTCTGAGGTCAAGAGTGCTCTGGAGCAGGTTTTCATCCAGGATGTCTCTGTACATTGCTGCAGTCATCTTTCCCTTTATCCTGACTAGTCTCCCAGTTCCTGCCGCTGAAAAACATCCCCACAGCATGATGCTGCCACCACCATGCTTCACTGTAGGGATGGTATTGGCCTGGTTTTCTCCAAACGTGACCCCTGGCATTCACACCAAAGAGTTCAATCTTTGTCCCATCAGACCAGAGAATTTTGTTTCTCATGGTCTGAGAGTCCTTCAGGTGCTTTTTGGCAAACACCAGGTGGGCTGCCATGTGCCTTTTACTAAGGAGTGGCTTCCGTCTGGCCACTCTACCATACAGGCCTGATTGGTGGATTGCTGCATTGATGGTTGTCCTTCTGGAAGGTTCTCCTCTCTCCACAGAGGACCTCTGGAGCTCTGACAGAGTGACCATCGGGTTCTTGGTCACCTCCCTGACTAAGGCCCTTCTCCCCAGATCGCTCAGTTTAGATGGCCGGCCAGCTCTAGGAAGAGTCCTGGTGGTTTCGAACAACTTCCACTTACGGATGATGGAGGCCACTGTGCTCATTGGGACCTGCAAAGCAGCAGTAATTTTTCTGTAACCTTCCACAGATTTGTGCCTCGAGACAATCCTATCTCAGAGGTCTACAAACAATTCTTTTGACTTCATGCTTGGTTTGTGCTCTGATATGAACTGTTAACTGTGGGACCTTATATAGACAGGTGTGTGCCTTTCCAAATCATGTCCAGTCAACTGAATTTATCAGGATGCACCTGAGCTCAATTTTGAGATTCACGGCAAAGGCTGTGAATACTTATGTATATGTGCTTTCTCAATTTTTAAATTTTTAATAAATTTGCAAAAATCTCAAGTAAACATTTTTCACGTTGTCATTATGGGGTGTTGTTTGTAGAATTCTGAGGAAAGAAATGAATTTAATCCATTGTGGAATAAGGCTGTAACATAACAAAGTGTGAAAAAAGTGATGCACTGTGAATACTTTCCGGATGCACTGTATCTAGAAACATCCATCCATCCATTAAAGGCAGGAAATAAACCCCGGGCAGGGCACACACACACCAAGCACACACTAGAGACAATTTAGGATAACAGAATGTTGTAAATTCTTAAGTTTGGTGTTTTATTTTCTGAAGCACAATGCAGTAATGCCTCCCTAACAGTCTTGCAAACTTTGAGACAATGCCTGTGAATTTCATGTCTTCTTGTGATATTTCTTCTTTCCCTTGACAGCTGCACTCTGGAAACATATGCAATGTACTGTTTATGCAATGTTTCTTCTATTTGTATTACTGACACGATTAGCTGTATGTTTTTGAAGCTTAGCACCATCTGTTGCAATTTCATTTATTTCCTTGTATGGCCCACTGACCATCCATCCAAGTATAGACTTCACATCATATGGTCCCTCTCCTCTGCTAGGTATGACTTGCAATATATTTGAGACTGCATGCTTCCAAATCTGATAAAACAGAAAATTTGGTTAATATTCTGGGATCAGTATTACAGTTACTTATTTTTTGAGGAGAACATGAATCCTTATTCTGTGAAATTTTTACTGTTGTTGAAGATTTTCAGTGCACATTGTTAGTCTACTACCAAGATGTACAGTATAAAGGTATATATTTCTACATACCTTTCACTCTTCTTAGATTTTATATTAATAGGCACCACTTGTAATGAATCTTCTTCCTGGCCCCAGTGAATGCAGTAAGTGATTTCTTGGTTTCCTCTTTATTCACACAGTATGCAGAATATCTGGGTTCTGGAGAAAACATATCAGACAATTTTTACCATGGTGCCTCTGTTTGAGACATCAAAAACATAAACCTTTAGAACTGAAATAGTCCATCCTGCCCTTTGTATGAGAATTCTTTGAGTTTACTACATTACGTGAAAATGTATTTGTCACTTTAACATACAAAAGGTTTTCTGAATGGACAAATAGGTGTTACAAGGAAGGTTTTAAGGAAGACTTTTTCTATTAGTGTTTTCTCTCTGTGTATGTTCATCATTGTGGAATACTTCTATACACCTGGTATAAGGCATTTTTGGTATGCTGATGCAAAACATCTACTGAAACAGCAGATCCTGTGGGTCTTGGGGGGGACCCAAGCTGGGCCGGTTCTAGACAGGCATATATGAGGGGGCAGACAGAAATTTGAAGGGGGCAGATGATGGAAACGGAGGCGGGAAAGGGGTGGGGTGGTGATGGTGGTGGTTGGAGTGCTCTGGATAACTGTTTTAGCCATGTAATTAGATTGCACTTTGTCAGGCCTCTACCCTAAGACCTGTCCAACTTGGGTGTCTCACCTGAAGGCTAAGCTTCTGCTGGTGTAGCTCTTAGGGTCACTGAGGCACGCAAACCCCCTGACCACGATAAGGTGGCAATCCCTCAGGAGGAAAACTGAAAAATAAAACAACAAAAAATAAAATATTCCTCATCAGATTATAACAACTAAAAACATGACATTTACCTTAATGGGATGGCCTATATCAAATATATTCAAACCCAACAATAACACTTTTCAATATTGCCAATATTAAAAAAACTAAAAAGGGTAGGCCAAGTTATAAAAAAAATCAATTCACCAAGTCTTGAAAAATAAAACTGAAAAATAGAATAAAAAATAAAATAAAGAATAAAATAAAATATCCATCCAGATCTTTACAACCAACAACATAAAAAATTATCTTAATTGGATGGGCTAATTCTCAAATAAATGTGCAAAATAAAGTAAGAATATAAGACCTCTCAATATAGCCAATATTTACAAAACTAAAAAGGGTTGGCATAGTAATTAAAAAAAAAACAATTCACCATGTCTTTTCCTACAATTCTCAAACTAATTTGTAGAACACAACAGATTTAGAACAGAACATTTGAACTTTTTCTTCTTTTTTTTGAATTTTTGTCTTGTTTTAAACTTGTTTGTTTTGCAAGCAACTGAATTCTCTGTTTGTAACTGAATAGCTCCACTCTCCTTTCTCCTCAATCCACTCTACAACAACAGTATCCTGTTTCCCTTTGCAAAAAACTCTTACAAATTCATCCATATCCAAGTTATATTTGTTATGGACCTCTTATGGGCCAAGATCACCAAATTCCTCTTTCTTTTATGTAACATGGTGCGACGATAGGGGGTTAGGACCCGTGACAAAGTGGAGAAGGAACTCTCACACAATGCTGAAGACACACCAATTACCAGGGCTGTTACATACAATTTATGCAACTCAGGAAAGGCTTCCTTGTACTCCTGCAGGAGTTTACACACAGTGGACAGGTCTGTTTCCTTTGAACATGTTTTGAGCAGCACCTGTTTTGCCACAAGAACTTCATTTTTCATGCTTACATCATCTGCTACAGTGCCAGTCATCACAGCCAGAGGTGCAACAGGGTGGGATCTAGAAATGCGCTAGATTTGGGTGCAAGACTAGATATGGCTCTCATCAGGTCAATATTCTTGTGTGAAAATCTAGTTTCCATTTCTGAAATGGCCCTGTCAAGGATTTTGAGCAGGGATCTTTTCAGAGACTGATGGGGGGAAATGGTAGGGTCACCAGAGTCTGTATGGCCCAAAGTTGAGAGCACAACACTTTGACCCAGGTGTTTGCTCATTGTTCTCCTTCTCTTTGTTGGATGTGACTCATCCTCAGCAGGAGATGACACTCCCCAACAGTCATCCTCACAGATGTTTTTTAAGGAGTCCAGTGCTGCACTAACAACCTCAGAAGCACTGCACAGATCAACTGACTGAGACTGTAGAATAGCATTTGCTGGTTTCAAGACACCAAGCACCTGCACTAGGAACTTTCCAATCTCAAAGAAGTGATGCCTCTTAATTTGGCATAGCAGGCCTATGCCTCGGTGCACAGGTCATCTGCAGCATCATCATCCTCTGTCATCTCAGATAGGATACTAAGGATTTGCTCACAGTGCACCTTGTCACCTCACCTCATAGTGGCTTGTCCATCTGATCTCAAGCAGCCTTTTTAGACAAGGTGCATCATGTTTATTGAGCACATAGTGGTGGTGAAAAAAGTTGTAGAGTGAACTAGGTAGGCTAAAAAAATCTTTTTGCACATGGCTCACTCTGCATGGCAAGTGCAATTGGTGGTTGTAGCAGTGGATGTGTGGGACATATCCGTCAAGCCTCTTTTGGAACAGACCTTGTACACCACCTCTAACCCCACCTATCACAGAAACCCCATCATAACACTGGCTAAGTATACTGTCATCACTGTAGCCAGCATCAGGAAGGTGTAACAGTATCTCAGAGGTGATGTACTCTGCATCAAGTTGTTGCAAGTCAAGCAACCCAATAAGATGCTCCTCTGGCATGGAATTTCTGACAAACCGTATTATCACAGACAAATTTTCCACATTGCACCTATCCCTGGTCCCATCACTTTTGAGGCAAAACCCTGCAGAATCAGCACTTTCATATTTTTTCCTGACCTCTCCAAGCACCATGTCAGCCAGTGTTTGGATAATTTCATTTTGGATATCCTTAGATGTGTATTTTGCATTTTTTGGGATACCCTTAGCAATGCTTGCTAGCTTCTCATCCTTCTCTAAGGTATATTCCATCAGTTTTAGAAAAATTGTTGAAGCAATGTCATCATCATTACCCGCTGCATCATGTCTCAAGGTTTCTGCAGTTCCACGGAGCCCCAACTCATTTACACAGAGAAACCTTATAGCACTACCAATACTCTTGATATAGTAATGTTTTTTTCAAGTTGTGTTTTACCAACCAACATTGAATCCACAGTCGCCCCTGTGGCCTTTCTGCTTTTATGCTCAGTCCTGATGGTTGAAGCATGTACATGGCTGTGGCTGTACACATGCCTCTATAGCCCCTTGTCTCGATCAAGTGCTGCTTTCCAGTTGTTAAAAACAGTTAAGGTAAAAACTAAATGCCTCTCATTAACAGTGTTGCCATTTTTCCAACAGGGAAACAGAAGCATGCATCCCACACAACAGAGTACACCAGCCATGGTCGTGTGCGGTACCAGGCAGGATTGAATGATCTTAATGTTGTACTGCCAAATACACATTTGGGGTAACTACCCAGTATTGGCTGGGATGGTGTATTGCCATTTAAGTCACTGGGTAGCAAAGCGGGTTGCTATGAGGCAGCAATTGTTGGCAGAGGTACAGGAGAAGCAGTGCCTGTTGATGCAACAGGAGTATACTTGCTAGCTGCTGTCTCTGATGTACCAGCAGCATCATTGCTACTGCTATTGGTACAGGCAGGAGCAGTGCCACTCTTTTTAAAAGCTTGGAAAAAAGGTGCATCTTACAGCATTAACTTTCCCTTTGTGAGCTGCTGGAAGCTGGGGTGGAAAGTAAATAAGCTTTACTAAAATCGCTGTGATTACATCAGTATATGAAACGAGAAAGTGAGTGCAGAGTTGAAAGCTGGGGCGGGGCTTTGTGTCGGGGTCTGACAGACACAGGTCCTCCAGTCGGCTCTATGCAGCAGACAGGCTCACAGTGGTGCTTATGGGATCGAGAAAGAAATACTTCTCTACCAGACTGAAACTGTGAGAACAATGGACTAGTCCCCCATTGACTGTACAAATATCGATGTATTTTTTAGTTGTTGTTAATTATCTCACAAGTCGCTATGATTTTGACGACCGAGATTTGCTACTTCCTCAAAGTCTCCAGCTGCTGCTCAGACCTGCCTACTGAGAAACCCGACACGGGGTCATTTGCATATTAACAGTGATTGGTTGTTTAGCTGGGGGGAGGATGAGTGGGGGATCTCTGCCAGGTGCTGTGTGTGCCTGCGCACAAACAGAGCACAGAGGGAAAGAGCGAACAAGAGGTGAAACCTATCATCTCATTTGTGCCTTTTCCAGTGGATTTTAAAGCTACTGTAGTAAATCCTGTCCATATTCAGTTTGTGAGTAATCTATTATTTTCTTTCTCAAATTCTAAAAGTTTGATTTAAGGGGGCAGGGCGTTTGTTTAAGGGGGCATTGCCCTCTCTTTCCCCAGCGTAGAGCCGGCCCCCTGACCCAAGCCTAGGTCTAAATTGGAAGGCCTACTGTGGGGCCATGGAAGCAGCAAGGACCCAGGCCTGTAGATTGCAGGAGAAAGATGGCTGTGTTTGGAGATGATCCGAGCCAGTCGTCTAGCTATCACAATTTTGCCATTGTCAAAGTTGTTCATATCCTTATGCTTGCCTATTTTTCAAAGTATTACCTTCAAAAACTGACTGCTCATTTGCAACCTAATATATCTCCATCTTTTACAAGTTACCATTATATCGGGATGACCAATGTTATTTACTTAACCTGTAAATGAGTTGTTTTGATGCTTTGGCTGATATATGTGTTTTTATTACAGGTTTATTGAAGAGAAAATGTGGATCACATTTTTGGAAGGTTATTCTGCAATTCATGCTTTGAGATTAAATGGAACTGCAGTAAGTGTTTATTTTTTTGAGATACTATTTTTGAAGAAGAAAGCTTGAGTATCTCATTATTTTGTCATAGAAAAAAAAGGATTTTTAATTTATTTCTATCACTGTGTGCCTGCTCAGTTTCTGGAAATTGAGCACTAAAGCTGTGGGGGGGTGTTTTCCAAGCAACATGCTGAACAGGGCTGACTAGGTCTTCCAGGAGAATACCCAGATGGTAAAAGACAATTGAGAGGGTTAATCTCTCCATTGTGGAATGAGTCTGCCTATTTGTGTTGGCAAGCTCCTCCAGATGCAAAGAAGTAGTTCAACTCCAAGTTTCTGCTGCATTGCAAATTATATCATCATAACACAGAAAGTGAGCCCCGCAATGCAAGATCATTTTGGCTGTGTATACTTAAAAACTAATTCTTTTCTGTCACTACCACAGGTTAAGATGGTGGTTTCACCACCACAATGTTCACAAAACTGCTGCTGTTTGATTGATACTTTGCTCAATTACATGATTTTCTCTACTCCCACGTTTGAATAATATACTTAGGTATCTGAACTACTCCACCATTGAGTAGCTATTCATCTCTTACCTGGAGGAAACAAGCCACTTTTATCACAGAGACAAAGTCGCATCACCTAACACTCAATTGTAAAATATTTTCAGTGTCTACCAGAAATTACTATCTATTAAGACCAAGGGGATGTCTTCATCTGCAAAGAACAGAGATGTACCACTTAGGTTATCACCTTGTTGTCCCTCCAGTCCTCGGTTGCACTGTACTACTCTGTCTACATTGAATTGTCTAGATGCAATTTCAAATATGCAAACATAATTCCCCATCTTCAAATATATGGACTAAATGGCATGCAACAGCAGCATCATCCCTTAAATGCTATACCCTTGTAACTAGGCATTACCCTATACCCTTGTAACTAGGCATTAACTAAGCATTTATATGGAATTATCTCTTCAAAGGTCATAACAGTATCTATGTTCCTTTAAATCATTGTTTCATTAAATCTGAGAATGATCTATTGTATCCTAAACATTTTTCCAGATAGAATGAAATATGTAATCCCATGTAATTTCAACATACCTTCTTTTCCCCTTTTTAAGAATGGGCACCATACCATGACTATATTCTAGCAGTCCCAGGTACTTTTATCATCTTCACTGTAACATACAATATGTAATGCTTTTCAGTATTTTTTAGTTGGATATATTCCATCCCTCTCGCCTTGCCATTCTGGAGTTATTTTTTTTATTACCATAACAACCACACAGATACACCAAACTCCCAACTAATGCTTTTAGCAGTGTTTCCTCTGTAGAAGACAGATACAGTGGTTTTAGGAATTCCTCAGAGTCTTCCTACCATCTCTGTGCAACATCCCCATTTGATGTTAACGTTTCTCCACCCTTGCTAAGAACAGCCACATTACACCTGCACTTAGCGATAGTCTGAAGGTTATTTTATGTGGCTTCACCAAACAATGTTCATATTGACCTTCACTTCTGCCGGAATAGTTGCTGTCTTTTTTTTTGATCAGCTGGTATCTCTCAGCCAAATCTGAGAACCACCTCCTAACATAACATAGAAAGCCTCTTATTTTCAACTTCACAGCTTCCCTTTTCACTGTCGTCAAAACAGCTTTCAGGTGTCTTCTGGCATTCTTTGTCGAGTTCTTTATTTATTGGTAGAGGCTATTGATGTCCACTGTGTGACCCAATTGATTGCTGCTATACTGCTTTGCTGTGAGCCAGGTGCCAAGTCAGGGGTCCACTTAGTGTCAAGTGAAACTCCATAATGGAATACTGGGTCTGGCTTTAGTCATCCAACTCACCATCAAAACTCTAATAAAATTACTCCTTTTTCAACCATTTATGTACAGACCATTTTCTCCTAGTATGTTTACAGTAAAACAAGCATAGCATGCATGTTTACCCATTAGGGTAGGAAAGAACTATGACTAAATACGATCAAGTGGAAGTAAGAGTAGGTTCATAAAAAGCCTTATTTTTTTAGATCATGGTTTAGCATTGTGCCGCTTCTTGAATTGTCATGGTTATAATTTATCTACTACTTTTCATATTCAAAAAAAAGTTGCCATATCTTAACTGAAAATTCTTTTGATTATTAGGTCTTAGTTCAGTTTTACTATAATCTAGCAAAACTGAACAGTTTTGTTTTTTTTTAAAACTAAATCAATATATTTTACAGTGGTGTGAAAAACTATTTTCCCCCTTCCTGATTTCTTATTCTTTTGCATGTTTGTCACACAAAATGTTTCTGATCATCAAACACATTTAACCATTAGTCAAATATAACACAAGTAAACACAAAATGCAGTTTTTAAATGATGGTTTTTATTATTTAGGGAGAAAAAAAAATCCAAACCTACATGGCCCTGTGTGAAAAAGTAATTGCCCCCTGAACCTACTAACTGGTTGGGCCACCCTTAGCAGCAATAACTGCAATCAAGCATTTGCGATAACTTGCAGTGAGTCTTTACAGCTCTGGAGGAATTTTGGCCCACTCATCTTTGCAGAATTGTTGTAATTCAGCTTTATTTGAGGGTTTTCTAGCATGAACCGCCTTTTTAAGGTCATGCCATAGCATCTCAATTGGATTCAGGTCAGGACTTTGACTAGGCCACTCCAAAGTCTTCATTTTGTTTTTCTTCAGCCATTCAGAGGTGGATTTGCTGGTGTGTTTTGGGTCATTGTCCTGTTGTAGCACCCAAGATCGCTTCAGCTTGAGTTGACGAACAGATGGCCGGACATTCTCCTTCAGGATTTTTTGGTAGAGAGTAGAATTCATGGTTCCATCTATCACAGCAAGCCTTCCAGGTCCTGAAGCAGCAAAACAACCCCAGACCATCACACTACCACCACCATATTTTACTGTTGGCATGATGTTCTTTTTCTGAAATGCTGTGTTCCTTTTACGCCAGATGTAACGGGACATTTGCCTTCCAAAAAGTTCAACTTTTGTCACATCAGTCAACAAGGTATTTTCCCAAAAGTCTTGGCAATCATTGAGATTTTTCTTAGCAAAATTTAGATGAGCCCTAATGTTCTTTTTGCTTAACAATGGTTTGAGTCTTGGAAATCTTCCAAGCAGGCCGTTTTTGCCCAGTCTCTTTCTTATGGTGGAGTCGTGAACACTGACCTTAATTGAGGCAAGTGAGCCCGGCAGTTCTTTAGATGTTGTCCTGGGGTCTTTTGTGACCTCCTGGGTGAGTCGTCTCTGCACTTTTGGGGTAATTTTGGTCGGCCGGCCACTCCTGGGAAGGTTCACCACTGTTCCATGTTTTTGCCATTTGTGGATAATGTCTCTCACTGTGGTTCGCTGGAGTCCCAAAGCTTTAGAAATGGCTTTATAACCTTTACCAGACTGATAGATCTCAATTACTTCTGTTCTCATTTGTTCCTGAATTTCTTTGGATCTTGGCATGATGTCTAGCTTTTGAGGTGCTTTTGGTCTACTTCTCTGTGTCAGGCAGCTCCTATTCAAGTGATTTCTTGATTGAAACAGGTGTGGCAGTAATCAGGCCTGGGGGTGGCTACGGAAATTGAACTCAGGTGTGATACACCACAGTTAGGTTATTTTTTAACAAAGGGGCAATTACTTTTTCACACAGGGCCATGTAGGTTTGAATTTTTTTTCTCCCTAAATAATAAAAACCATCATTTAAAAACTTCATTTTGTGTTTACTTGTGTTATATTTGACTAATGGTTAAATGTGTTTGATGATCAGAAACATTTTGTGTGACAAACATGCAAAAGAATAAGAAATCAAGAAGGGGGCAAATAGTTTTTCGCACCACTGTATATTCAGTTTTGAAGCAAGATGCAAAGTATTATAGTATGTTCCAGTGACTAACTGATAAATGAAGCATTTGCAGATATGTATATTAGTGTCGAGTGAAGTACAAAAGAGTTTCTTTTAAATTACTAAATATTTATAATTACTAAAACCCTTTTACTCTACAACAGTCAACCTTTAGATCAGTCCTTATGCTATATTGTAATCCCTCCTCTACTCTATTCCCCATAAATGATAATGTGAAAAATATGTAAATAATGATACTTAGGAAAAGAGTGAAGGGAAGCAAATAAACATTATACCAATAAACATTTATAGAGACAAATATGTTACATGTATAAGCTGTTTCTAAACACAAGGATAAATTGTCCTTCACTTATAAGAAGTAGAAGTAATCCACACAAAATTATGCCATGTCCTATAATAGAAATGTATCTATCAATTTAAAGAAGAAAACAACAGCAGGGTCCCCAAAGTCAGGAAATTATTATTATTATTTTTAATATGTTTATTGATTTTAATTAGAAACAGATAACATTCCATGCAATCAAGACAAATTTAACAAATCAAAGCAAAATTCAACTTCCACCCAAGAGAAAGAGAGAGAAGCCAGCAACTGAAGCTACTCTATAAAAGGAGCAAGAGATGAAAGGATTCCTTTTCCCCAAAATAAGAGAAAGTAAGATGAAATGGCACCTTTTATTGGCTAACTAAATAGATTACAAATGCAAGCTTTTGAGGCAGCTAAGGCCCCTTTTTGGAAACTTAATTCTAAAATATTATTGATTAGATCCTGCCATATTTAAAAAAAAAAGTTTTGAACAGATCATTTAAGCGAGAATTTAATCTTTTCCAATTTCTAGTAGTATAGAATATCGGTTACCCACAGACTTAAGAGTGATGGGATGGGAATCGTCCAATTGAGCAAGATAAGTCTACTTGTTAGTAGTGTGGTAAAGGAAATTACAGTTTGTCCTCCTCCACTTGAAGGTCGTCTGGGAGTACACCAAACACAGCTCTTAATGGGTTAGGAGTGATTGTGACACCAAGGCAGTCTGACAGGCATGCAAAGATTTTTATCCAAAATGTTGTTAATTTGGTGCACACCCAGAACATGTGGCCCAGTCAGGCAGGAGCTAGGTTGCAACATTCACAGGTTGAATTTGCCCTGGAAACATTTTGGACAATTTTAAACAAGAAAATTCGCTCAATAGAAGATTTTAAGTTGAATTACTGAATACTTTGCACATTTAGCACTCGAGTGTATTCTGTGTATGGCTGCCTTCCGCTTATTTTCTGAAATATTGACTGACAGATCCTTCCCCCAAATATTTGGTGGAAGATGAGGAAAATTGGGCAGGTTCTGTTTAGCAAAGTTCTAGTTTGAAAGTAGTGGAGGAATTGTGTTGATGAGAAGTGGTATTTGAAATATAATTGTTCATAGGATGCAAAGATATTATCTATGTTGTGAAAAGCACAGAGACACACAAGTGCAAAACACCACACGGTTTACTTCTTGCTGGGACAGCTCTGTTTTCCACTCCCCACTTCAGGGTACAGTACACAATTATCCAGCACAACACTGCTCAGTCCCTTCTGTTTTAATTCTTTCTTTCTCTCTCTCTTTTTCTTCTCTGCCACCTCCACTCCTCTTCCAGCAAGCTTTGTCCTCCACCTCCCGACTCTGGCTCCCCAAACGATGTGAGGTGGCCTCTTTTAAAGTGCTCCAGGTGCTTTCTGATCTTCCGGCAGCACCTCCGGTTGTGGCGGAAGTGCAGCAGTCCAGGGCTCTGGAACTGTCCAAGCACCCCCTGGCGGTGACCATGGGTCCCAGCAGGGTTGTAAGCTCTAAACCTCTGGCCCTGATGTAATCCATGGGGGTTGCCCTCTTGCATTCTGGGGGAGGTATTGCTGTGAATATGTCCTATCCCCCAGCCCTTTCATCATAGGGGCATCCTGGTCATTTTCCAGACATTGAATAGTATACATATATGTTTGAGAGGGTGGAAAAAGATGGTTGTTATGTAGACGTGCAACAGGTAAAAGCTTTTCTGTCTTAAAGTGCTTTCTACATTGGTTCCATGTTCTGAGAGAATGAAGGGTAATTGGATTTTTAGTGTAATGAAGGTAGTAGTTTATAGTAAATGGGGTACAGAGCAGGGAATACTGTATAAAGTACTGCAAGTTTTTATTTCTGTTGCAGTCCAGGTTCAAGACTTTATAGCTTGTATATTTGCCGCCCAGTAATAAAATTGAAAGTTGGGTACTGCTGTGCACTCTTCTGCTTTAGGTCATTGTGGAGTTACCCTTTGGTTGCATGGATGTTTCGAATTCCAAATAAATGAAGTTATCCATCCATCCATAAACCCACTGAATCCGAACACAGGGTCGTGGGGGTCTGCTAGAGCCAATCCCAGCCAACATAGGGCGCAAGGCTGGAAGCAATCCCGGGCAGGACGCAAACCCCACCGCAGGACACACACCCACACACTAGGGCCAATTTAGAATTGTCAATCCACCTAACCTGCATGTCTTTGGACTGTGGGAGGAAACTGGAGCCCCCGGAGGAAATTCACACAGACACGGGGAGAACATGCAAACTCCACGCAGGGAGGACCTGGGAAGCGAACCCGGGTCTCCTAACTGTGAGGCAACAGCACTACCACTATGTCACCGTGCCGCCCTAAACAAAGTTATGATTTAGTCTAATTTCTTAAAGAAATATTTGTTACTGTATATGGGGTTGCTTTGAAATAGGAAGAGCAGCTTGGGAAGGATGGTCATTATAAAAATTTTGCTTCTCCCTGCTTAAGTAAGCTACATTAAGTTAGGAAATGAAACAGCTCACAATTTATTATCTTCCACAGGTCAGCCAGGTAAACATATTTTTAAACAAGTATTAATATTCGACTTGCTCAAATTTTCCTCTGAATTCACAGGCATGGGAGACTTTTGGAGCATAGAAATTGATAAATGTATTTCAACCAAAACATGCTATTCATCAGGTGGATATGTCATTTCTATAACCAATAAAGATGTGTTTTACAGTTTTTTCACTCAGTATTTTATGTGGTGAATGTTCCTCTTCACTTTGGCTTCAATCCCCCGTTGAATCCAAAGAAAAAATAAAATTATCCTTCTTTTTGCTGGCTGGTATTTTAGCTCTTTTCTGGTGATGTGAAGCATAACTAGGATGATGCATGCAGGCAAGCTCCATAGGAATCCCCCTCTATCTCACCTTCTGAGAGTGAAAACACAAGGCTTTCAAACAGCAAACCCAAACTATGGGTAAGGGACATCTACAGCATAAGTAACCATTACAAATACCCCCTGTAATTCAACAACCACTACACCATTTGGTTGATTATCACCATCAGACGATGGGATGGATGAGGCTGTCAAGCTGAAGTCACTAATGATCAAAGTCGGGGTTGGATATAGAAAGCAGAATATACAGTGAAATGGACAAACTGAGCCAGGACTTGAAGAATCTGAAAGTACATATGTTCAACCATTAATTTTGACATTACATTGAAAGAAAACAGCAAAAATGAATGAAAGCATAGTGAATAAAATGAAAGCAAATTAATAATAAAATAGTTGGAGTTCACATGTAAGAGTAAAACACATGGTCACTAATTGTATTGAGGAACTATAACAAATGACAGTCTGCTAATAAAAGAATAACTACCCTTGAATCTGAATGCAGCGTCCTTCAAAATAAACTTGTGCTGTCTGAAGATAAATACAGAAGGAAAATCATTAGGATCAATGGACTACCTGAACAACTAGAAAGTTCTAACCCAGTAATAATTGTAGTAGTACTCATTTCTAAAATAACCTTAAAGCCATCATAGAGATCTTAAAACCTTATTGCCTGCACTGATCAAATCCTTTTAAGCCTAGAAGATTAATGGTTAGATTTGATAAACTGCAAGATAAAGATATTCCACCATAGACGGAATAAGAATATCGTATTTGAAAACAGTCAAATCCATATATTCCCAGATTTGTCTCCAACAACTGCTGCAAAATGGGCTGCATTTCATAGCATCAAACAACGGCTATTAAGAGCGGAAGTAAAATATAGTGTTTTGTTGATGGTTGGACTTAAAGTAATGATTAACAATCAATTCTGTCTTTACCTCTCTAGAAGAAGTAAAACAGAAGTTAAATAAAAATGGAGTCCAACAACCTTTAAAGTGAAATGAGTAGTCTAAACACAGGAGTCAAATAGTGTATGTGGAATGCAAGGAGGAACATTAGCAATATGTAAGTAAGTATACTGCTCAAAAAAATTAAAGGAACACTTTTTAATGAGAGTATAAATGAAATTCAAGTCATTTTCATTCAAGTCAATGAAATTTCTGGGATACTGATCTGGTCAGTTAAGTAGCAGAGGGGGTTGTTAATCAGTTTCAGCTGCTGTGGTGTTAATGAAATTAACAACAGATGCACTAGAGGGGCAACAATGAGATGACCCCCAAAACAGGAATGGTTTAACAGGTGGAGGCCACTGACATTTTTCCCTCCTCATCTTTTCTGACTGTTTCTTCACTAGTTTTGCATTTGGCTACAGTCAGTGTCACTACTGGTACCATGAGGTGATACCTGGACCCTACAGAAGTTGCACAGGTAGTCCAACTTCTCCAGAATGGCACATCAATATGTACCATTGCTAGAAGGTTTGCTGTGTCTTCTAGGACAGTCTCAAGGGCATGGAGGAGATTCCAGGAGACAAGCAGTTACTGTAGAAGAGCTAGACAGGGCCATAGAAGGTTCTTAACCCATTAGCAGGACCGGTATCTGCTCCTTTGGGAAAAGCAGAACAGGATGAGCACTGTCAGAGCCCTACAAAATGACCTCCAACAGGCCACTGGTGTGAATGTCTCTGACCAAACAACCAGAAAGACTTCATGAGGGTGACCCAAGGGCCCCATGTCCTCTAATGGGCCCTGAGCTCACTGCCCAGCAGCATGCAGCTCGATTGGCATTTGCCATAGAATACCAGAATTGGCAGATGCACCACTGGTGCCCTGTGCTTTTCACAGATGAGAGAAGGTTCACCCTGAGCACGTGACAGAAGTGAAAGGGTCTGGAGAAGCCATGGAGAACATTATGCTGCCTATAACATCATTCAGCATGAGCACTTTGGTGGTGGGTTAATGATTGTCTGGGGAGGCATATCCATGGAGGGTCACACAGACCGCTACAGGCTTGACAAAGGCACCTTGGCTGCCATTAGGTATCAGGATGAAATCCTTGGACCCATTGTTAGACCCTATGCTGGTGCAGTGGCTCCTGGTGCACGACAATTCCTGGCCTCATGTGGTGAGAGTATGCAGGCAGTTCCTGATGGATGAAGGAATTGATACCATTGACTGGCCTCCACACTTTCCTGACCTAAATCCAATAGAACACCTTTGGGACATTATGTTTTGGTCCATCCAATGCCACCAGGTTGCACCTCAGACTGTCCAGGAGCTCAGTGATGCCCTGGTCGAGATCTGGGTGGAGATCTACCACAACACCATCTGTCATCTCATTAGAAGCATGCACCGATGTTGTCAGGCATGTATACAAGAACACAGGGGCCATACAAACTACTGCGTACAATTTTGAGTTGCTGCAATTAAATTTTGGCAAAATGGACTAGCCTGCCACATAATTCTTTCACTTTGATTTTTGGGGCGTCTTTGAATTCAGGGCTCTGTAGGTTGATCATTTTCATTTCCATCAAACGATGTGGCATCCTTTCGTTCCTAACACATTACCCAGTCTATATCAGTATAGATATCCAGGAGGATTTCTTTTTCCCATTGAGATCTGATGTGTTTTCAAAGTTTTCCTTTAATTTTTTTGAGCAGTTTATTTGCATTTGAAACTTGTACCAGTTTCAATATAACACATTTGTTGCTATTTCACTACTTTTTTTTCCTCAATACTGTTATTTTTTTTCTATCTGAATGCATTAATATGTTACTGTGCATGCACACACATTAATACTGTACATGAAAACATCACTATTTAAAAACACTATGCCATTTGAACATGAGTTGTAATTTGAATATATTTTTTTTTTCGATCTTGCCCGTACTCCACATTATGGTACATGGTATTAAATTTGGACAGTTTAACATCTGTGGCAGAGCAACTGGCACTAAGCAAACTCCTGTCAATCATGAATAATCCACTGCATCCACTTAACAGTGTCATTTCCAGGCAGAGGAGTAGCTTCAGTGACAGACTTTTGTCACTGTCCTGCTCCACTGACAGACTGAGGAGATCGTTCCTCCCCCACACTATGCGACTCTTAAATTCCACCCAGGGGAGTAAATGCTGAACATTAATTTTATTTTAATTTTTTTCATTTTTATTACTATTTAATTTAATATTGTTTCTTTGTATCAGTATACTGCTGCTGGATTATGTGATTTTCCCCTTGGGATTAATAAAGTATCTATCTATCTATCTATCTATCTATCTATCTATCTATCTATCTATCTATCTATCTATCTATCTATCTATCTATCTATCTATCTATCTATCTATCTATCTATCTATCTATCTATCTATCTATCTATCTATCTATCTATCTATCTATCTATCTACTTCCAGCTGATTTAAATAAGAAATGTTTATTGTGACACCTAATGTATTATTCTCCTTTTTGTCAGGCATTAGGAAGAGTACTGACAGTTTCTCTAAAAAGCCCAGACTGGGCAGACTGTATTGAAGAGGAAATGAATGCAGAGGACTTCTCTGCTTGCATGCCCACCTCTGGCAGTTCAACTCTTTTGGGAGAAGATGCAGAGATTACTGCAGATTATGATATGGAAGGTATGTATTTATCTGTTTGAGAGAAAATACTAGATACTATAGAACTAGAAAATACTAGTTTTACTTATATTGTAAAGTATTGTAAAAAAATGAAAACTTTATTTGAATAGAGCACCTAATAGGTAATTATTAAACATTTTAAATTTTTTACTGTATATATTATTTATAAAGGGACCAGAAACACACTTTGAAAATATAGAATACTTCATTGTAAAAACATCTTTTTGAATCATCTGAGAGTGATAACAAAGGTAAACCTTAATTCAGTCACCAGAGGACCAGTTTGTCCTTTAATTTAAATATTGTCAAGTTTTATTTTGTTCATTGAAATTATTGTGTGTGGCTTAAGTCAAAGTTGTAGCATTTGAAACATGGGACAGGTTTATTGTAGAATTTTCACCTTGTTGGAAAAAAAAAAACTTTCTGAACAAATAAATGTAAATGCAAAATATTGTAGTAATTATCTACTGTGTCCTTTTGGCTTCAATGTGTTAGCGTTTGTTAAATCATTACTCTGCATGATACCAGAACAATTGTTGTCGATTCAAGTTAGTAATTGTTAACTATTAGTAAGTGATTTTTTTTAACAAATAAATATAACTTGTAAATTAAAATGTAATTAATACAATTAATACTTTAAATAACTGAAAATATTCATTATATTCAACAGAAGTTGTTTATATTGTATTAAAATTGTTTTTCTGGATTACAGGAGATGTAGATGACTATAGTACTGAAATAGAGGAGATCTTTCCTCGACATCTACAACCTGCCTCCAGCACTGGTCCTGGAAAATCTCCTCGTTCATCTCCAAGAACAAGTCCTTGCCCCTCACCTACAATGCCTGATGTAGTACTTCCTATCATTCCAAGTAGGCCAAATCGTGCTCCACGTGCTGTAGTGCCACCTTCATCTGTTCAAGGTAGGTGTTAAAAGATTTCATCATTTTGACCTTTTTTAGCCAACTATGTTTGCTTAGTTTCACAGCAGGAGGTCATTAAAGACAATGTAAGTCATAATATAAGCTCTGTTGCAAGGTTTGAGGTTCCCTAGCCCACTAGGGGGCATTGTGTTGTACCCTCACAGTCATACTGGGGAGAACAACCAATCTGGTCCTCTTCAGTGCACTTCTGTAGTGAGGGCAACATGCAGAAATCTCTAGTGCTGCCATGGAGTTCTACCCATACTATACGAAGTTCCCAAAAATACACCTGGAAAGTGGTTGGGGAACAATATAAAAAGGCCTTGTTTTCTTGGTTTTGAGAGATTAGAGGGTGAAGGCAGCTGGTGACAAGGGCTCAGCTGGTCGGATTGAGCAAGAAGAAAAAAGTAGTGGAAGGTGTGCCAGAGAAACGTTAAACAGAATAGCAAAGTGTTACTATTATTTAGTTAGTCCCTGGGCAAAGAGTTTAGAGTTTTCTGTTTTTGTTTTTTTTCACAGTTTCCATTATTACTTTTTGAGGTTTTATTATTATAACCTGTTTTTGTCGTTTTGAACTCCTGGATTGGTGTTTGGTGTCATGAGATGACTCTACACTGTGGATGTCTCCACACTGTGCAATGTATTGTTATACTGTAGATTTGATCTTAAACTGAAACATTTCAGTATATCAATATAATATCAATCTACACTCAGTAATCCTTATTAGGAAAGTGAAAGTATTTTTTCAGAAAAGTTTGCAAATTTATCAAAAATCCAAAACTGAAATCTCTCATTCATATAAATAGTTAGAACCTTTGCTGTGGCACTCCAAATTGTGGCTAGAACACCTGTGGCAAATTAAATTATTTGGACAGTTTAAAAAGGTGCACACCTGTGTATATAAGGTGATCAGAGCATGACTATAAATTCATTTCCAAACCTTTGAGCGTTCCCAGGGGCACAGTGGTCTCAGTAATTGTGTAACAGAAGAAGTTTGAAACCACTAGGACTCTCCCTACAAGGGCCTTGTTCAGGATGCTGACTAAGAACCCAATGGTAACCCTAAGGTCGGAGTTATACTTCACGCGACGCGATGCATGCTGCAGAGGACACTCCTGCTACGCAAGCGTTGTAGTGTTCATACTTGCGCAGGTACTTTACGTAAATCTGGAGGAATCCACCAGGTGGCAGTGCGAGATATTATCAGATATTATCACGGTGAGAACATGTTCGGCTTCTCTGTGTTGTGAATTGCCTAAAACACCTATTAAATTCTGATAACACCTTACCGCAATATTTCTAAAAAGGATGTTTATTGATTAAATCCATAAATCCAGGGATGTGTCCATTCCAGCAAGCATTGGGTATGACTGAGAAACAATCCCCGGATGAGGTCTCAGCTCATCGCAAGGTGAATACAAGCACACACATACACTAGCGTCATTTTAGACCGTCTGCTTTAATGATAAAGTAAACTACAAGGTTAAAGTGGACAATTCGAGATTAAGGCCAAAATTTCCACTTTAATCACAAAATACACGTTTTCACCGTGTCCTTTATTTTTTCTCAGTGGCTCAAATACAGCTCTATACATTATGTTGCTGTTGTGAAGTTGCAAAAAAAAATAACATTGTTTTGCCGTTTTTTTTTTTTTATGTGAGACTTTTAAAATGCATCGTGTCATTACGATCAGGAATATGTGACGCTTGAATATAAAAGCACCACGAATGCATCTGTATGTCGGCATTTTGATTCACCACATCGAACCATTCATCAAACAGCGAAGCACGCACATCGATCCCCATAGGATCTGCATAGAAGGCTTTCTGTCACATATAGATAGTAAACAGAGACTCTGACGTCACATTCCGACTTTTAGCACACTGCGCCCCCGACTTTTTGCTGGTACTGTAACTCACACATTCGTCACGTTAATTTCTGAGGACCTGCTCAGACGCGTGAAATGAACACTGGGAACCCGTGGTAGCCATGATGCCGTCGCGTACGTGTCCTGAGCGTGAAGTAGAAATGAGCCCTAACACAGCATCCAGAAGTGTTCTGCTTAGTGATGGGCGGAGTGAAGCCTCATGAAACACTGAAACATCTGGAGTATTTATGTCTGAATTTGTTTTTAGGCTTTGAATCCTTTGACACTGACCTCTCTGGTGACATGTCTTGGCCATTTGTGTTAACATTACACAAACTGAATAAAGTTCAATTATGATCTGTGAAACTTTGGAGATTATTAGCCACAGATGAAATCTACTCATTGTTGCCAATCCTTAGTGTTGAAGTATATAACTAATAAAAAAACATAACTAACTCTGTCAGGTGGAATGTACCATACAACAAACAAGAGTTTTAATGAACAGTATATACTGCATAGGCTCTCCTAATAAATTCTTCTACTTTTACATTTTATTATTATCATCACCTGCTCACATCTGCGTTCACTCAGATTGCTCTTGTGGTTCCAGCTGTGTCCTTTGGGTTGTGGGCACTCAGTCCAAAGGTGAAATTACAATTTACTGTTAGAGATATGTTTACTGTGAAGGATTCACCACTGGCTTATTCAGTTCTTATGGGTTCAAGAACAGAGAAGGACATTCCACTTCAACAGCGCTCACAATTAGAGTTATCAGTTTAGAAGGGTAATTTACAGTTTGTTCGTAAGAAGCCTGCATACACCAATTGTAGATGAATTGTTAAGTCTTTGCTATTACATGATTTTTCTTTCTGCACAGAAACTAGACCACCATTAGGGTCTGATTTTTAACCTGCTTGCCTAGCTTCACTACCTGTGCTTCAAAAGCAATCACCTTGATGTCTTTGTAGAGTGGCTAGGGTGTCTAAATAACAGTTGGGACTGTCTCAGTGTCTGCAGAAACCTATGACTCCTAAAGACTATTTTTATTGTGACACCTTCTACATTTCACTCCCCTCCCCCACACTATAATTGTTGATGTCAGGCCATTGTGCTTTAACACTAGAATTACCAAAGCCTACGAAAAAACTTTTTTTCATGTTTTAGTACTAATGACAAAATTTTCACATGAAGTCCACATATCAAATAAGCACTTTCACAAAAGGTACAAGTATAACAAAACAAGTAAGCTTTTATTCAAGACTATAACCAAAGAAAAAAGAAATCGGGTTAGTATTCCTCGTTGTTACGACTGGTTTATTAGTACAGAGGTAAGAGCTGCTGTCTTATAATCAATATGTCGCAGGTTTGAACCTTGCCGTGTCACAAAATAAACGTTTTCAGCAGTGAGCTGCTATTATTGTTACTATTATACAATAAAAACATACATTTAATTTGAGTCTGCAACAGCTGGTGTAAATGTATGGTACTTGTAAAGGTTAGTGTTTTTGACACTGTTAGTTTTCAAATAAAAACGTGCTACAACAGAGGTGAACTCAGATGAAGTTGAGGGTTCTACATCAGAGAAAGAGAACAGAAGCCCTCCAGCTCTAGGTACTACCTGACTAACAGATAAACAAGGAGTTTTTTTGTAGGCTTTGGTAGTTCTAGTGTTAAGCTCTAAACACATGAATGCCTTACCTTTGTCATTTACCAGGAAACTTGACTTGAGGTTCAGTAGAACATATAGTTACCTCTGAAGTATTCTGGATCCTCAACCATTAAGCATCAAGGTACAACCTGTAAGGTTTTAGTAAAACTGGCCATTTCTGAAACTGTTTTGAAGTTTATGAATGCTTGATGTGGACACAGCAGTTTCCTACAAAGCATGGTGTTAAACGAGATGATTTAGTTTGGAAGCTGGGCTTTATGCCCTTTTTGTGCATTTGAATCTTCTTGGTGACAGACCAGCTATTTTCTTTCTTTCGCAGATGGTTGTTTCTGGAAGCCTGTGCTTTCTTTGAGCTAGATGTCTCATTTTAATACTGCAACCCCTTGCATCACATTATTCGATCCAGAGAGAGTGGGGCAGGAAGTCCTCCTTAGTCATGCCTTTGGGGCATGGCCCCAGTGGCTTTTGCCTCTTTGTTTGCCTTTGAACCTTTGTGAAGGAATATTCTAATCATTTTAGTTATATTTTCCAAAGGCAGCAAGCAGTTTTACTTTGTTAGGAGTCTGATTCATTTTGGAACTTTCTTTATTATTCTCTTTTAAAGGCTGGCTTGGTGATTTATCACGCTATTTCCATGTTCATTAAGTCTTGATTATTCCTTTTCTTAATGATTTCTTTCTCTTGTTGTTCAAGCATTGTGAAGCAAGGCATTTTGTCACCAACACCTTTTCAGCTAAACTCCATATTTCTGTTACATACGTGTGCTCTAAATCTACATGCAGTATGGTCATACATGTAATTGCAGGTGATGCATTTAGAACAAATGACCCCTTGAATCCTGTGTAGAAAGTTTTTTCTTTCCAAAATAGGTGATTCTCAGTATTTCAAAATATTACCTGGGCCACCAGCCATGTCTAGGTTGTGTCAATTGATATTTGGGCTTCAGTTTTTACACATGTAAATTGGATAATTTCTTTTTATTCAGTTATATTCTTGAATAAAGGTGCACTTGTTTTATTATACCTCTTGTGAAAGTGTTTATTTGATATTTGGACTTCAGTCTTCACACGTTATATACTTCACCTCAACATTTTGTCAATTATTACTATAGTTTGAAATTAGTTTCTGTTTTAGTTATGTGATCAACATTTCTTACCTCAAATTTTCTGTCATCCTACAATTTACCCAGATCATTCTAAACGTGGAACACACATAAAATATATGTATTCCAAGTAACAATATATTATTTAACCCAAGGGTGTCAAACTCCAGGCATGGAGGGCCACAGTGGCATCAGGTTTTCATTCTAACCCTTTTCCTAATTAGTGACCAGTTTTCACTTCTAATTAACTTATTTCCCTTCATTTAAATAGCCCTGTTTTTAAGGATTCAGTCCACTAAATGTATTCCTTTCTTCATTAAATGACAGACAAACAGAAATGAGATGTGAAACAAGACAACAGATGACCAGCTAAATTGGGATTTCAAACTCCAACCAATCTCTTAATGAGAAGCTGATTCTTGCTGTCAATTAAACCCATTATTTAATTCCATGGCTTGTTGCTGCTATCATTCTGCAACAGCAGACATTTACAAAACAGTTTATATTTCTGTTTTTTCTAAGAACATTGTGAAAATGTTTTGGTGACCTGTAAGATCACCCTTACTGAGACCATCACCTTTTTTATTTTCAGATATTGTGTGATGGGCACAGGTTAGCTGGTCATATGCCGGCTTGTTTTGTGTCTCATTATTGTTTGGCTGCTAATTAAGAAAAAAGAGGCAACTAAGGGGCCTGAGTGAAGTTAATTAAAACTAAGGCAAAATAAGTTAATTAGCAACAAAAACTTGTCATTAATGAAGAAGATGGTTAAAATGAAAACCTGCAGCCACTGCGGCCCTCCAGGACTGGAGTTCGACATCTGTGATTTACCCTATACTGTAAATTCCAGACATCTTACACTCAGATAAACAGACTGGAGCTTTGAGACTTTTGCATCTGACTTCAGCTACATCGTTGGGGGATGGGATAGCAGGCTGCTCATAGTGCTGATTGACACATTTGCAAAACAAAGATGGTGATGAAGAGATGTAAAGGAATTTAAGGTGGCCTGGCATTACGACTTGTTTTAGGCTTCAGGGATTCTAGTGTTAAAGATGATGTCGGTGTGCCACTAAATCCTAGATCAGTGCTTCCTAAACTCGGTCCTAGGGACCCACTGTGGTTTTTGTTTCAACCAGCTTCTGTTTTTAATTGAACTCCTGGGCTATTTAACTAACTGTTATTTCCTAAATTCTGTGTTTTGGGAACAATACAGAAATTAGGAAATTAAGTTTGGTAAAAATATACGCCCCTTCGCTGTATATTCAGGGGGAGCAGCCCTGGACTGTACAGTGCCTCCCCCTGGATCCTAGATGGCCGCCCCCCTGCTCAATGGAGCAGTCAATAAATATTCAATTAATAAATGTTCATAAAACACAGTGCATGAAAAAGGAAAGTTTTAAATAGTAAAGATCAGTTAAAATTTGGTAGCAGAATCTCTGTATATGTCCCTTTGTTTTTCCAGCCAACTTGCAGTCAATAAGCGGAGAAAACATCACTTATTTCACCAGCTTCACAGCAAAAACACAAGGAAAGATCTGTTCACCCTGTCAACTCCATCATTATGCTGTACTTCCAATGGCTGCACTGTCCTCGCCATATGAACTACACTTGTTTCCACTCCTCTGAGTCAATAGTTTGATGCCATTTGCCCTTGTACGTGATTGTGTCTCCAGCTCCTTCACTGCTAACTCAAGTCAGCACCCACAGGGAGCTATTTCTGCCATCTCCATTCGGTACCCTTAATCTGGATCCACTGCCTCCTCTACCACATCAGCCCCATCACATATTCAACACAAGAAAGGAAACTTCATGCTATCTGAGATTGCTCCGACTGTCTTCTCTGCTCTCTCATACCCAAAGACTGGCCCCTTTTTTTCCCTGCTCTGGCAATTTCTCTTTTGCAGTGCAGGTGTTGCCCCAGTTAGCTCCTGGTGCAACTAATGAGAAGTGACTACAATAATTACTCTGTTGCATGTGCCTGTTAACTGGCCAAAACTCAATCTTTCCATGTCTTTCAGTCTGCACTGACTCTTATTTGCAGAGTTGCGCTGTATTTTAAATCTGCACCTGTCGTTTTCTTTATTCTGGTTTAATGTAAATCAACTATTTAGAAATGAAAGCTTTTAAACCTTTATTTTGTTTTAAAGTAGGTTTGCACTTTTTAGAAAGAAGATGAAATCCTTAAATTAACATAGGACACTATTACATCAAGTAATGAAATATTATAATTATTAATGCAATATACAAGTATGAGTTATAAAGGGTGGTCCACAAAAAAGTGGCCTGCCTCCCCCGAAATGAATCCTGTCCCGTCTGCCGCTGAAAACGAGCATGGAGATGTATTAATACGCAAGGAGATCACTTTCAGCATCTTCTGCAATTGTGAGTACCAAATTTGACCACATAATGCAGTCATCTCGGTAGAGACAGGCCACTTTTTCATGAGCCACCCTGTATTTTCTGGAGCTCAGAATTAATGTGCTTGCTGTGTCACATACACATGCACTCCAATATGAGCATTGTTAGTATTCAGTGATCTACACTCTGTATTTGATATGTACTGTAGATTTAAAGTGTAATGTGAATACAATTGTGCACTACGCAACTAAGTACAATTGCCCTTCAAACAGAAACGGTGCCATGGACATCAACAGCAGCAGCAGCTGCCAAAGAGCAGTAGATGTTCACATCTGGACCTTTCAAAATAGCATCTAACTTTGTCAACAACATCCCTCCGTTGTAAACACATTATTTCAAAGTCCAGAGACATTGAAAGTTGAAAAAAAAAAAAGTAATCTTAGAAACAGCACAGCATGATGACTTATTTTCTTAAATAAAAATAATGTCCTGTTGTGTACTATTCATAATCCATGTTCCATGTTCTCGGTCACCAAAACATTTACTGATTCCCTTGTTCCTTACCAATCATGTTGCCCAAACTGAGCACAAATTCCTCTTTATGAATTTAACCTATATATATCTATATATATGTAATTGGACTCGCCCATCAACAAAAACATTATTTCCCATTTAACTAAAAAACTGAAATTTGTCAGAATGATGCATCTATGGCAGTAAGTATCCTCTATGAAAGGACATTTCGATATTTCGGTTTAAAAAACCCACCACAATAGAAAAACTATATACCACAAAATCTCAAAAATGATTTGATGGATTTGATTTAAATTTGGTGACAGTATAAAAAAAATTAACACTTTTTTTTTTATTTGTTGATATTTGTCATTAATAATACATTAGCAAATGGAACATTCTAACGCAACACATCCCCACAGTGCTGACAGCGATTGCATAGAAAAATGGGGTGTGGGAGTAGGAAAGTTCAGCAAAGCTCAAAAAAGATTAATTTAGTAAGTAGCGTCTATGCTATTGCCAGGCACTGTGGCTGTGAGCATAGTCAGTTTTGCATACCTGATCCAGTAAAAAGGGTACAGTATTTGACATATATTTCCTTGCCCCATCTTATCAGCAACCTTGTGGCAAATGGTGACATGGTTACTACAATTCCCATCAGCCAGTGCCCTGATCCAAATTATTTTATCAGCGCTCACAAAATGTAAGTATGAGCACTGATATGTACTGCATGTTATCAAAGATAGGATGTGCTCCTTTACTTTTTCTCTGCTTCTTTGGGATAACAATTTCAGTGTCTCACTGGATTACAACCTTCATTTTAGAATAACATCTTTTTGTCTCCTCTTGGATTGTGTTTACACATTTTAATCTGGACACTTTTCTGAGAAATGTGTGGCAGTGTTGCCATAGGAGCAGCCGGCTATTCCATCCCCACCAATTTTAGAGCGTGCGAACCTCTCTCAGCTCATGCCTTGATTGAGTATCTGGGGTGAAGTGGAGTTTTAGAGTGGAAATAATAGATTGATGTTTGGAACACCGCATTTTCATGTCTGTTCCGTTTCTACAGTAATCTGTGTCAACACATTGTTAAAACAGAAACTTTTTTATATTCTAGTAGTAGATGACAAAATGTAGGCATAAACTATATAATGTATGAAGCCTGAAGTCAAATAGCAAAGAAACATTTTCACAAGAATAACACAATTGCACTTTTATTCAAACATATAACTGCAGAAAGAAAAAGCCGCCTTAACATGCGACATTGACACCAGTTTTCTATAACTGACTCAGTGGTTTAATAGATACAGCCCCCGCATGGAAATCAGGGTCACGGGTTCGATCCTGCGTCATTTCCTTTTGAGAAGTAAACTGTTCCTAGTCTTATTGAGTGTTCCTGCTGTATACTTTTTCTTTTGCACCCAGGACATGCAGAAGAAAGAATGGTAAAGACCAACGGCTATATGCAATCATCAGACACTCCCCATCTGCCCGTGTCGTTCAAACACAGGAACATATATTGGTGTAAAAGTATAACAAAAGTGCACTTTTATTCAAGTGCACTTTTTCCATCGCCTTTTCCTGTAAGAAGCAGTGTACACACTTCTCTCTATGCTGTGGTTTCTATTACACACCTGAAAGAAAGACAATATATGTGAAAATATAATCGCACTAATGCAATATTATTTGAAAGCGAACAGCGTCAGATCGGGTGTGAATTTATGCAGGAACTGGAAATTCTCTGATGCGGGACCTTCCCCCAGGGAAGAAAGTACAGTGTCAGGTGCTCATTCAGTGTAATAGAAACCATAGCACAGAGAGGTGTGTACACGCAACAAGTACGTGTAAGTAAATGTAGGAAGGACGGTCCTTGGGTGTGTGGGAACTGTTAATATTTGAATGTGATGATTTTATATAGCACGGAATGAAAATCTGCACTTCTTAGCATTGCACCATGCAAGATGTCGTATCAATCGCCTACTGTATCTTGCTTTTTTTTCTTGGTTATACAGGTAGTTTTGAATAAAAGTGCACTTGTTTTGTTTGCGAAATGAAGTGTCGTGCGCACTTTTCGTGGCATTACCGTGTATTTTTGAGCATGCCCGTTTGAGCAGTATAAAAGTATAACAAAACAACGGGCAGATGGAGAGTGTCTGATGATTGCATATAGCGCCGAACTTACTGCTCTTTACTATTCTCTCCTCTGCGTGCCCTGGAGTACAAAAGAAACAGAATACAGACGCTATAGCTCTGTGCACCGTACCGATGCATACTAACGCCCCCCACACCGGTTCTGACACACAGGCGCTGGCGAAGCTGTCTTCTTCGTATCTCACCGTCACTTGATTTTCTTTTTATTCAGTTTTATTGAGTGTTCCTGCCAGTTCCCGCATGTTGCTGTATGCTGGATATGTTCATATGTATTGTCTCTTTCTTTCAGGTGTGTAATAGAAACCACAGCATAGAGAGAAGTGTGTACACTGCTTCTTACAGAAAAGCGATGGAAAAAGTGCACTTGAATAAAAGTGCACTTTTGTTATACTTTTACACCAATATATGTTCCTGTGTTTGAGCGACATACGGGCAGATGGGGAGTGTCTGATGATTGCATATAGCGCGAAGTTGGTCTTTACCATTCTTTCTTCTGCATGTCCTGGGGTGCAAAAGAAAAAGCATACAGCAGGAACACTCAATAAAACTGAATAAAAAGAAAAGCAAGTGACGGTGAGATACGAAGGCAGCTTCGCCAGCGTTTGTGTGTCAGAACCGGGGCGTTAGTATGCATCGTGGTACAGTACAGAGCTATAGCGTCTTTAGTGAAAACAACCGTGTCAGATGGGGTTGTATGGATTGATTCTGAAAGCGACTGAGAGTGAAAAGTGAATAAAAAAAAAGCTAACCTTTACAAAGATCATAAATTGCACCGGCTGTTACAGACTGAAATCAAATGTATGTTTTTCTTCTAAAACAGTAAGACTAAGAACAGTTTACTTCTCAAAGGAGAGGCGAGGATCGAACCCGTGACCCCTTGATTCCAAGCGGGCTGTATCTATTGAACCACGGAGTCAGTTATAGTAAACTGGTGTCAATGTCGCATGTTAAGGCGGTTTTTCTTTCTGCAGTTATATGTTTGAATAAAAGTGCAATTGTGTTATTCTTGTGAAAATGTTTCTTTGCTATTTGGACTTCAGGCTTCATACATTATATAGTTTATGCCTACATTTTGTCATCTACTACTAGAATATAAAAAAGTTTCTGTTTTAACAATGTGTTGACACAGATTACTGTAGAAACGGAACAGACATGAAATGCGTGTGTTCCAAACAACGATCTATTATTTCCTCTAAAACTCCACTTCACTCCCAGATACTCAATCAAGGCATGAGCTGAGAGAAGTTCGTGCACGCTTCTAAATTGGTGGGGGATGGAATAGCGGCTTCTCTTTATCAGCACATTTAGAGAACAAAGGGCTGGCTGGAGAGGTGTGAAGGGATTTAAGAAGCAGTTTAAGGTGGGACGGAGATTACAGTTTTATACTCTTAAGGAACAATCTTCCTTTCTTTCTACACCACCCTCAAATCCCCCGCCCAAACACAAATGCTTGGTTTTAATAATATTTTCTATTGCAAACTTGCATCTTAAAAGTAACATTCTCAAAAGGAAGCTAGACAGTTTTGTTATACATCCATCCATTATCCAACCCGCTATATCCTAACTACAGGATCACGGGGGTCTGCTGGAGCCAGTCTCAGCCAGCACAGGGATCAAGGCAGGAAACAACTCTCTCTGTCCTTGGACTGCCTTTCCTTTCTCCACAGGAGCCTCGTCTTGCTCCCACTCCCAACTCTAGCTCCCAGACTGTAGGAAGGAGGGCCCATTTATTTTCACCCGGATGTGCTCCAAGTGCTCCCTCTGACGACACTTCCTGGTGTGGCGGAAGTGTGGGGAGAGCACTCAGAAGCACTCCGGGCGTCCCTGGAGGGATCCTCCTCCATCTTCCCAGGTGTGGCGGAAGTAAATCATTCCCGGCCCTCTGAGACTCGGGGCGCCCCCTGGCGGTGGTCACGGGCCCCAATGGGCTTGAGCCTCCTTGGTCTTCCCCAGTGGTCCTCCTCTGATCCAGGGCGGTTGCACCCTTGTGACCCGGAGGACGTATATGCCACCTTCCGGTCCTTCCAGGTGTCCCGGCCGGGTCGCAGCCCCAGCGACGCGTCACAGTGACATTTGGAATAATTCATTTGATGACCTGTATAGTACATTTCGGAAAACATTGTTGCACTAATGCAACATTATATTCATTCGCATACCTTCATGCGATTGTAATCAGTGACATTTTTTCTTTTCCCGATCTTGCCCAGTCTCTACATGTTGGTGCATGGTGGTATTTCTTTTGTACTCCAGTAGAAGCAGAGCACAGAATAGTACAGAGAGGTCAGTTCCTGGTTATATACAATCAACAAATTCAAATGTTAACAGTTCCCACACACATAAGGATCGTTCTTCCTACATTACAACATGTTGCAAATTGACACCTCTCTATGCTGTGGTTCCTATTGCACTGAAGGAGCACCTGACCATGAACTTTCTTTCCTGGGGGAAGTGGAGGTCTTGGAATAGAAGCTTGTCGATGTTGCATCCTCTTTTCTTTTTTCATCGCCTTTTCTTGTAAGAAGTGATGGCGAAGTTCCTCTACAAGGTGAGCCATGAATACTCTTCTTTTCTTAGTGGACCCCGTGCATGCCTTGTACAGTACATATGCGTTCATCGTCGCCAGGTTAAGCATGTTGAACACAGCAACCGGCCAGTGTTCCAGTTCGCACTGAATAAGCATGCACCTTCTGGTCCATGATGTCAATGCCACACTGGGGGGAAAAAAAAGAAAGACCAAATATATGTGACATTTTGAAGAAATCGTTTTATGACCTGAATAGTACCAATCAGAAAACATCATCACACTAATATTATTTTCATTATCATACCTTCATGTGGTTGTAGTCTGTGACTGTTTGTTTTTTTTTTTTTCGATCTTGTCCAATCTCCATGTCATGGTGCATTGTGCTGAGATTGCAGACAGACTTCTTTTTTTTGGGCATAAACTGTATCAGCATGGCACTGGCAGAACTAAACACCAGCATGGAGAATTGTTTGTGTACTGAACTGACTTTAGCTGCAGGTGGAAATTCCCATTACACTTTATTCATGGTGCTAAGCAGAGTTGTGCTGCAGTGCAGTAGTCAATTAGCCAGCGAATGTGATATGATGAAGTTGTCTGTTGTTAAGGTTCTGCCTTTGTCCAGAAATGGCTCCATAAGCTTTATGACCATAATCTCGGAAAGTTTTTCTCCCATGGGACATCTGGGAAGTTTTCCTAAAAAAGGAGTGGCATTGCACATGTACTTTGTTTCCAAATCTGTCATAATCCAAAATTTTATGATAAATTTGTCAGGCTTGGTCGAGATGTATTGTAAGAAAGCACAACGGACCTTGTTTGGAAACGGTTGCTCATCAACAGTAATATGTTGCCCTGGGTTGTAACTAAGAGCACAGTTTTCAACAAAACGTTGTCAGATGTCTAAAATCGCATCAAATCTGTAGTTTTTCATACGTTCTGTACAGGTGTCTCTGTTGTCAGAGCGCAAATGCCACATGATAGTCTGATAGCTGTGACACGGCATCATATCTTTAATTGTCGGTACAATAAATAGTTCTGACCATGCATCAATGACAGCACCAACTGTGGCCATCGCTGCTCCTGTGAAAAGAATGGAGATAAATGCCATCAATTCAGAGAGGGAAAGGCTTCAGCTGAGGTCTGTTCTGTGGCCTTCATGGACTGTGCAGTCTCTAATGGCCAACAACATGCCTATGTCGATCAAACACAGGAAGCTCTGTACTCTACTGGTGACCTTAAGCTGTAGAAAGATACGTAAATAAATAAAGGTAAATAGGTAAATAATATTTGATCTGGCTTTTATATAAGTAACATATAAATGTTTTTTATATAAGAAAATGTCATAAAACATAATCACAAACATGATTTTGCACAATACCTTGGTGAGCTCTGTAGGCCCTGCTGTTTCATTGAAGGACATGTGCCTGGGAGATTCACTGGCAGGATGACGCCCAACCTCTTGCTGCATCCAAATGGTTCCATCTTTCTCCTTTACACCTGGTGCAGCTGCGTTGTTCTTATGTGTGAGTGGACATTTCTTGTGGGGAGGGCTTCTGCTCTCTTTCTCAAACATAGAACCCTCATCCTCATATGAGTTCACCTCTGGTCTAGCACTTTTTTTTTTCCAAAAAACTAACAATGTCAGATTGGGGGAGCATGAATTTGACTGAGAGAAAAGTGAATAATTAAACAAAATGCTAACTTTTGTTACACAGACTCAAACAAATCAAATGTTTGTTTTTATTCTATAATAGGAACAATAAGAGCAGCTCACTACTCAAAATGGTAAATCTAGGAAGAGCCCGGAATCAAACCCACAACCTCTTGATTATGAGTCAGCAGTTCTTACCTCTGCACAACCCAAGCGTTCTTTTCAGCATCATACTCCAAACGAATTTCTTTTTCTTTGGTTATATTCTTGAACTAGCAAAATACCCATGCTTCGCAGCGGAGAAGTAGTGTGTTAAAGAAGTAATGAAAAAGAAAAGGAAACATCTTGAAAATAATGTAACATGATCGTCAATGTAATTGTTTTGTCACTATTATTAGTGTTGCTGTCATATATATTCCACATTTTGTTATGTTACAGCCTTATTTCAAAATGGATTAAATTAATTTTTTTCCTCAGAATTCTACACACAACACCCCATAATGACAATGTGAAAAAAGTTTACTTGAGGTTTTTTCAAATTTATTAAAAATAAAAAAACTGAGAAATCACATGTACATAAGTATTCACAGCCTTTGCTTAATACTTTGTCGATGCACCTTTGGCAGCAATTACAGTCTCAAGTCTTTTTGAATATGATGCCAAAAGCTTGGCACACCTATCCCTGGCCAGTTTTGCCCATTCCTCTTTGCAGCACCTCTCAAGCTCCATCAGGTTGGATGGGAAGCGTCGGTGCACAGCCATTTTAAGATCTCTCCAGAGATGTTCAATCGGATTCAAGTCTGGGCTCTGGCTGCGCCACTCAAGGACATTCACAGAGTTGTCCTGAAGCCACTCCTTTGATATCTTGGCTGTGTGCTTAGGGTCGTTGTTCTGCTGACAGATGAACCGTCGCCCCAGCCTGAAGTGGTCAAGAGCGCTCTGGAGCAGGTTTTCATCCAGGATGTCTCTGTACATTGCTGCAGTCATATTTCCCTTTATCCTAACTAGTCTCCCAGTTCCTGCTGCTGAAAAACATCCCCACAGCATGTTGCTGCCACCACCATGCTTCACTGTAGGGATGGTATTGGCCTGGTGATGAGCAGTGCCTGGTTTCCTCCAAACGTGACACCTGGCATTCACACCAAAGAGTTCAATCTTTGTCTCATCAGACCAGAGAATTTTGTTTCTCATGGTCTGGGAGTCCTTCAGGTGCCTTTTGGCAAACTCCAGGTGGGCTGCCATGTGCCTTTTACTAAGGAGTGGCTTCCTTCTGGCCACTCTACCATACAGGCCTGATTGATGGATTTCTGCAGAGATGGTTGTCCTTCTGGAAGGTTCTCCTATCTCCACAGAGGACCTCTGGAGCTCTGACAGAGTGACCATCGGGTTCTTGGTCACCAGTAGTTATATGCATGGGGTTTATGTCACAATGATTTATGACCCTTAAGCCCCGCTGCTTTGGACTTTGGACCGGAAGTCACGCCCTATGATTTATGACCCTTAAGCCCCGCCCCTATGACGCAATACCGGAAGTCCATCCCTGCTGTTGCAACACCGGAAGTCCTGCCCCTGCTGACGTCACGTCTCTAACAACGTGACCTAGCCCCCGCCCTCTGGCACGTGATTGGTTCAGGAAACTGTCAAGGGTCCTGACAAATCCAGGCCAGTTACAGACCTGTTGGTGCCCCGCTTCTCTCGAAGACACATGCACAAGCGTTTCAAGGGGCAGAGCTGCCTTACTTTACGGTTTGGGTAAGAACTCCTGTATCTATTATTTAAAATAATCTACGACTTTAAAGATCTAAACCTTAGTTCAGCACTTGTAAACCGTTTTTTTATTTTATCTAATTCAAGCCCCCAGACATTCTCTGCACTGACAAGCTGTCCCTTCACTCACTCTACACAGTTGACGCGTGAGAGCTGAGAGCGCCTCTGCTGGGTCGAAGCTCCAAGCGCACATGCAGTCAAGGTCGAAAGACACTTCCCCCACACGTCCCAGCCAGTTCTGAAAGGCCGGTATAAAAAGCGAAGCATTTTGTTCTATCTACGATTTTAACACTAGAATTACCAGAGCCTACGAAAAAACTCATAAATCCGTCCCACTTAAATCGCTTCTTCAAACCGTTCTCACCTCTCCGCCAGTGTCTTTTGTTAATCTAAATGTGCTGATAAAAGAAAAGCTGCAAGTAGCCGGCTATTCCATCCCCCACCGACTTAGAATGTGCACAAACTTCTCCCAGATCATGCCTTGATTGATTTTCTGGGAGTGAAGTGGAGTTTTAGAGTAGAAATAATAGATTGTTTTTTGGAACACACACATTTCATGTCTGTTCCGTTTCTACAGTAATCTGTGTAAACACATTGTTAAAACAGAAACGTTTTTTATATTCTAGTAGTAGATGACAAAATGTAGGCATAAACTATATAATGTATGAAGCGTGAAGTCCAAATATCAAAAGAAATATTTTCACAGAAGGTACAAATCTAACACAACAATTGCGCTTTTATTCAAAAATATAAATGCAGAAACAAAAAGCCGCCTTAACATGTGACTTTGACAAGTGTTTATTATGACTTCCTCCGTGGCGCAATTGACTCAGCTCGCACGTTCGCACAGCTATTCAGTCCGGGAGAACAAGTTACGTGTGTAACTTTTAAAGTTAAAGGATTTAAAAATCACCCACACAGTTAAATAATAGGCAACAGGGACCTTTTAAAGAACATTTGAGACGCTAGCCTCTGATGTATATTTTGTATATCTTTAAAAAAAGCCCTGTTCCATCCATCACCTGCCATTTTAAATAATCAGCTGCCCCTAAGGAAACAGATCGTGAAAGCATGGCGAATAGTTTTCTAAAAGTTAGAATTGTATTCAGATAATCCCAGAGTGAACGAAGCACAAATATTTACCAGAAGCGGGATTCGAAACCACGCTGGCATTTGTCCCTTGAATCTTAAAGCCATAGGCTTAAACAGATCGGACCTCCGGGGATACAGAAATGCGCTTCACAGCCCAGAGATGGCAGGTGTTTGTGTGACCTGTTAGGGAGGAAAGGAGGGGAGCGATTCATAGCTCCTAGCAAAAGATTGCGTCCGATGTGAAAAATTGCCTTACTTTGTGGAATGCAGCTTGTAAAACAAAGGATGTTTCTAGGAGACATTCAAAAGACGCGGTGCAACGAGCGTGGCTTGTGTCCAGTTCAAATGATTGGCAAACATAAAGCACTTCCAAAATACCGCTTTATAAAGAGAGATGCTTTAAAATTGTTCTAAAACCTTTTTTCATCCCCATTTAAATATATTCCGGTTCAAATGATTGGTAAACATTAACATAAAGCACTTCCAAAAATACAGCTGTATAAAGAGAGATGCTTTAAATTTGATCTAAAACCTTTTTTTTTCCATCCTCATTTAAATATATTTTGATATAAAAATGTAAAAATCACACAGTTAAATAATAGGCAACAGCACCCTTTTTAAATGGCTTATTTTTAAAAAAGCTATCCTCGATGTATAAAAAGTGTTTCCCCAAACTTAGATTTTATTTTTTAGACATTTACTGTATAGGTCTAAAAGTTAGATCGCCTTCAATGTGTCATTCTGGGAAAAGGTAAAGACGCTTTGGCAAGTCACGAATACGAAGGACATTTTCCCAATACATGCCGCGCTCGCCTGAAGCTAAAATGGTGATGGGGGGTGCGCTTCACAGCCCAGAGACGGTAGAGTAGGGAGGAAAGGATGGGGAGCGATTCACAGCACCTAGAAAGATGCTTTAAAATTTGTCTAAAACCTTTTTTTCCCCATACTCTTTTAAATGTATTTTGATATATAAGCCTTGTAAAAATCACACAAACGTATGCCACAGTTCCCTTTTAAATCATGTTTGAGACGTCTAAAATACCTAGCCTGGGCTGATTGGTGGCTGATACCAAAAATGTTCTCATTTATACAGAGCTTAACTTTAGGGTTTATTTTCCTGGGGGTTGTCTAAAATCAGACAAAAGAGAGTTACTAAAAAACAGCAAAACCCTAATTTCCTTAATTACATTGTCCTCCTGGTTGAGTAATGAACCATGTCTTATACATGTCAAGATGTCAGCCCATGTCTGCCGTCCCTTACAAAATGAGTAACCTAAAATGGTTATATAGTGTAAGTATAATATAATGAAGTTATTTTTAAAAGTAGCTCATTTCTATCACCTAGAAGCCTTTTGACAAAGGAAAACTCTGTGCATTTAAACAGAACTTTATAAGGAAGCACACGAGGCTCTACTGGAGTGTGTTGGTTTAACTAGAGGCCTTTAAAACACCCTTTGGCAAGCCACAAATACGTCGGTCATTTTTTCAACTGTTTCCAAAGCACATAGCCCCCAGCGTCTATATGAACTTCTTAGAAAAATTATTTCTTTTATCTTTGTATAGGATGAAATGAAATATAACTAATCAACATTTATCTACCTCTATATTTATTTTTCTGTATTAGAAGGTAATTTAAGTTAATTTGTTTTGGGTTCAATAGATGTATTTTTCATATTTTCGATTCTTGTTTTCTTTTTTTCACATCTTCGTGTCCCCTTTTTGTTACTTAGCCCCCTGGGTATCCATGAGTTTGAGAACCACTGTGTAGGGTTTTATTTGTAAAGCACTCTGTGGCATTTCAAGCTAAGTTAGATTCCCTTGTTTATTAAGCCGTCCATCGATGTTCCATTTTTATTATAAATTGTATTTAGTCTCTCTTTATTTACTAAGCATGTTATACGATGATTAGAAAACAGTTATCTTGTTCATGTTTTATTTTAAAACAGCATTTTCATCAACTGGTTATAAACACTTTGGTACCTCCTTTGTATAATACAACGTTTTAGAAATTCTGTGAACGCTTGGTAAGAGCCTTCCATTTTACATCAGTTATGAACCCCTGAAAATAAGAACGGTTATAGGAGCCTGTACACTACAGGGCTGATGAGGATTAGGCTTTGGACACGTTAGGCCAATCAGGATGGAAAATGTTTTAGTGAATAGTTACATCATATCTATTATATGTGTTAGCACAAGGATTAAAATTTTACTAAAACTGTGAGGTTTTATTCTTTCTTTTAGGTAGTCCAGGTGACATAGGACAGCTGTCATTGAAAACTGCTTTTCCCTCTGTTTGTGAAAAAGCGCCCTTGGTTTTAGTAGCATTCAGGGTGAAGGGGATGTAAGTTTGAACTGTGATTCCAAGAGTCAACAAGTGTCTGCAAACGTCTTGAGTACGAGTCAAAGGACCAGGGTTTGTGCAGGGATCATAGTCAAAGGCAGAGTTACGCTAGACATTATTATTCCAAAATGAAACAATGACTCGTCCCTGTCACAAAGATAAGGCAGTAAAAACTAAAATGTACAAATACTAAGTCACAGAGGAGATTAAAAAACATCTTAAGACCGGATCAACAAGGGATCATTCCAAGCTCACCGCACACTACAACAGAACCTACGTGTTCTGCGATATATTATCAGCTAAACTGTCATCTATGTAGGCAGTTCCACGAGATTGCAAAGAGTTGGGGAAAACATTCTTGAACATCGGCTAGTATGAGGCTGATTAACATTAGCGGTTATTGTTAGAATCTTACCTGGCACTAAAAGTGAGGCTTGTGTTCCTCCTGATTCAGGAAGAACATTAAATATTGGAGTTTAGAATATGAACTAGACTGGTAGTTATGATGGTAAGGACATTTGTGCCAAATTAAATAAATGAAGTTATTTATGAAGTAAATAACCTCATGAAAAAGTGGAGTGATTACAATTTGAAAAACTGCCGTTATGTATAAAAACATTTGAAATAAATAAGAAGCTTTTTTTGACATGCGCAGTCTGGAATAGTCTGAATGTGTTCTAAAGAGTTCATTTTTAAATAAAGCTTAAAAAGGCAAATTAAAAATATTAAATCTGAATAAAACACAGAAATATCATTTAATGATATCAATTAGGGTTAAGTATTATCAAGCACCGGGATCTATTTATAAGGTTTATTTAATTTAGTTATAAACAAAATGATTGGTGGCATTTTGCTTTGAAATTAACAATAGTTTGACAGAGCTTTAAGAATCAGAATGCAAGGGCTGACAAAGAGTATCTCGGATCTAGGTTTTATTTTAACCTTTTGACAAGAAGCCCCTGGTCAGGGAAATATACCACCTATATTGAAAATGAACAGTGACGACATGCTAACTAAATAGATGTAATCTAAGATATTTTAGAATATGACCTAAATAAATACTAAAGGGTCTGCACTTTATTGTCCAACTTTCTGCGGGTGCTATGGATCTTGTAATGGAGACTGAAAAAGATTCTCTAATCTTTACTCTGTAATGGTCCATATGACGGAGATCTAGCACCTGTGTCCGCAGTGTTAACCAGTCATAGGACATAATGTTAAAAATTCACCTAGGGTTTAGAGATCGGACGAGTGCGGCGTATGTTCTGTATTCTCTTTTCTGTATTCACCATTCACAGCGACCATACCCCCGAGACCTTTCACCTTTCACTGACCCGAATAAGAGACATCAATCAAACTGCCCTTGACAGTTTCCCTAACCAATCAGGCCGGTGGGGCGGGAGTCTCTTTTCAAAGAGTATTAAAAACTTTTTCCACAGCCCACTATCCTCGACGGTGAAAGAAATTAGGGTTTAAAAATTAAATGGTCCTTTATTGGTCATTTTCAAAAACAATATTCAAATTCAGAGAGTTTTTACTAACCACTTAACATTACAACTAAACAGCGTGATTAAAAGCCGAAAAAACGTGATCTCACCGGGACATTCAGTTCAGACGCTTCATCTGATTTTCCAGGTCGTATACCCGTAAAACCTTAAAAGGTCCATCACACCTATCAGGTCCAGAAAATGGCGTTTAGAGAGAGCCTCGGCAATTTCACGTATTTTTTGAGTAAGAGTCAGCGTCCGTGTGATGAAAGGCTTGGACGATCGACTCCTGAATACAGTGTTCATTTTTCTGGTCGTCAGCAGCATATTGTACAAAAGTGATGAAAAGGCAGAAAGATGTGGAAGCAGCCCAGAGTCTTGATGACCGGGCTCCTGAGCCATGGTTTGCGGAAAACAGACAGTTGCTGCTGAGCCGATCAGTCTCAAACAGACCTATAGGCTGTGTCTGGCTGGGTCGTTCTGTACAACATCCCTGCCAGTACTTTTTAGGTACTGATCCGTTATTCTATCCGGCAGAGCCGACCTCCAACACTTGCCCGGCTTCTGAGCCTTTCGAAATGTTTCACCCAGGGACCGTCCGTTTGTTCAAGGGCCATCCCCGCATAATCCCATCCTTGGTTGGTATGTTCCAAACGGCCGGCGCCTCTACTAGGTCGTCCACGGCCTCTTCTTGTTGCACGGCCTGAATGGCTATCTCCTCAGGCCCTGCTAGGAATCCCGGAACATCATGAGCAGGTACAAAAATGTCAGGTACTGCGCAGTTCTCCAGGAAACTATCCGACTGATATAGATCACCAGGGGCAGATACCTGAGGCTCAGGCCCCTAGATCTGGGCAGTTGAAGGCATAAGAAGGTCCGGCCGAGAAGGCCGGTCTGCAGGCTAGCTGTTAGGCACAGAGTACTTGGAGTTGGGCACGATAGCCTCAGGTCAAAACAGGCCATCGTAGGGGACTGTCTGGTCCATAGACCATCGTGGCTGATCAGGAACATTGCTGGAGAGATGCAGATTGTTACGCATTCAAAACAAGTCGTTGAAAAAGTTTTTAATACTTTTTGAAAAGAGACTCCCGCCCCACCGGCCTGATTGGTTAGGGAAACTGTCAAGGGCAGTTTGATGGTCTCTTATTCGGGTCAGTGAAAGGTGCTTCGGCATTAAAAACCTAAGATCTCGGGGGTATGGTCGCTGTGAATGGTGAATACAGAAAAGAGAATACAGAACACACGCCACACTCGTCCTATCTCTAAACCCTAGGTGAATTTTGAACATCATGTCCTATGACTGGTTAACACTGCGGACACAGGCGCTAGATCTCCGTCATATGGACCATTACAGAGTAAAGATTAGTGAATCTTTTTCAGTCTCCATTACAAGATCCATAGCACCCGCAGAAAGTTGGACAATAAAGTGCAGACCCTTTAATATTTATTTAGGTCATATTCTAAAATATCTTAGATTACTTCTATTTAATTAGCATGTCGTCACTGTTCATTTTCAATATACAGTGGTTTGCAAAAGTATTGAACTTTTCCACATTTTGTCACATTACAGCCACAAACATGAATCAATTTCATTGGAATTCCACGTGAAAGGCCAATACAACGTGGTGTACACGTGAGAAGTGGAACGAAAATCATACATGATTCCAAACATTTTTTTCAAATAAATAACTGAAAAGTGGGGTGTGCGTAATTATTCAGCCCCGTTTGGTCTGAGTGCAGTCAGTTGCCCATAGACATTGCCTGATGAGTGCTAATGACTAAATAGAGTGCACCTGTGTGTAATCTGTTAGTACAAATACAGCTGCTCTGTGACGGCCTCAAAGGTTATCTAAGAGAATATTGGGAGCAACAACACCATGAAGTCCAAAGAACACACCAAACAGGTCAGGGATAAAGTTATTGAGAAATTTAAAGCAGGCTTAGGCTTCAAGCGATCATTCAGAAATGGAAGGAGTATGGCACAACTGTAAACCTACCAAGACAAGGCCGTCCACCTAAACTCGCAGGCCGAACAAGGAGAGCGCTGATCAGAAATGCAGCCAAGAGGCCCATGGTGACTCTGGACGAGCTGCACAGATCTACAGCTCAGGTGGGGGAATCTGTCCATAGGAGAACTATTAGTCGTGCACTGCACAAAGTTGGCCTTTATGGAAGAGTGGTAAGAAGAAAGCCATTGTTAATAAAAAAAACCATAAGAAGTCTTGTTTGCAGTTTGCCACAAGCCATGTGGGGGACACAGCAAACATGTGGAAAAAGGTGCTCTGGTCAGATAAAATCAAAATGGAACTTTTTGGCCAAAATGCAAAACGCTATGTGTGGTGGAAAACTAACACTGCACATCACTCTGAACACACCATCCCCACTGTCAAATGTGGTGGTGGTAGCATCATGCTCTGGGGTGCTTCTCTTCAGCAGGGACAGGGAAGCTGGTCAGAGTTGATGGGAAGATGAATGGAGCCAAATAGAAGGCAATCTTGGAAGAAAACCTCTTGGAGTCTGCAAAAGACTTGAGACTGGGGCGGAGGTTCACCTTCCAGTAGGACAACGACCCTAAACATAAAGCAAGGGCAACAATGGAATAGTTTAAAACGAAACATATCCATGTGTTAGAATGGCCCAGTTAAAGTCCAGATCTAAATCCAATCGAGAATCTGTGGCAAAATCTGAAAACTGCTGTACACAAACGCTGTCCATCTAATCTGACTGAGCTGGAGCTGTTTTGCAAAGAAGAATGGGCAAGGATTTCAGTCTCTAGATATGCAAAGCTGGTAGAGACATACCCTAAAAGACTGGCGGCTGTAATTGCAGCAAAAGGTGGTTCTACAAAGCATTGACTCAGGGGGCTGAATAATTACGCACACCCCACTTTTCAGTTATTTATTTGTAAAAAATGTTTGGAATCATGTATGATTTACTTTTGCAAGCCACTGTAGGTGGTATATTTCCCTGACCAGGGGCTTCTTGTCAAAAGGTTAAAATAAAGCCGAGATCCAAGATACTCTTTGTCAGCCCTTGCATTCTGATTCTGAAAGCTCTGTCAAACTATTGTTAATTTCAAAGCAAAATGCCACCAATCATTTTGTTTATAACTAAATTAAATAAACCTTATAAATAGATCCCGGTGCTTGATAATACTTAACCCTAATTGATATCATTAAATGATATTTCTGTGTTTTATTCAGATTTAGTATTTTTAATTTGCCTTTTTAAGCTTTATTTAAAAATGAACTCTTTAGGACATATTCAGACTATTTCAGACTGCGCATGTCAAAAAAAGCTTCTTATTTATTTCAAATGTTTTTATACATAACGGCAGTTTTTCAAATTGTAATCACTCCACTTTTTCATGAGGTTATTTACTTCATAAATAACTTTATTTATTTAATTTGGCACAAATGTCCTTACCATCATGACTACCAGTCTAGTTCATATTCTAAACTCCAATATTTAATGTTCTTCCTGAATCAGGAGGAACACAAGCCTCACTTTTAGTGCCAGGTAAGATTCTAACAATAACCGGCTCATGTTAATTAGCCTCATACTAGCCGATGTTCAAGAATGTTTTCCCCAACTCTTTGCAATCCCGTGGAACTGCCTACATAGATGACAGTTTAGCTGATAATATATCGCAGAACACGTAGGTTCTGTTGTAGTGTGCGGTGAGCTTGGAGTGATCCCTTGTTGATCCGGTCTTAAGATGTTTTTTAATCTCCTCTGTGACTTAGTATTTGTACATTTTAGTTTTTACTGCCTTATCTTTGTGACAGGGGCGAGTCAATGTTTCATTTTGGAATAATAATGTCTAGCTTAACTCTGCCCCTGACTATGATCCCCGCACAAACCCTGGTCCTTTGACTCGTACTCAAGACGTTTGCAGACACTTGTTGACTCTTGGAATCACAGATTAAACTTACATCCCTTGACCCTGAATGCTACTAAAACCAAGGGTGCTTTTTCACAAACAGAGGGAAAAGCAGTTTTCAATGACAGCTGTCCTTTGTTACCTGGACTACCTAAAAGAAAGAATAAAATCTCACAGTTTTAGTCAAATTTTAATCCTTGTGCTAACACATATAATAGATATGATGTAACTATTCACTAAAACATTTTCCATCCTGATTGGCCTAACGTGTCCAAAGCCTAATCCTCATCAGCCCTGTAGTGTACAGGCTCCTATAACCGTTCTTATTTTCAGGGGTTCATAACTGATGTAAAATGGAAGGCTCTTACCAAGCGTTCACAGAATTTCTAAAACTTTGGTAATACAAAGTGTTTATAACCTGTTGATGAAAATGCTGCTTTAAATTAAAGCCTGAACAAGATAACTGTTTTCTAATCATCGTATAACATGCTTAGTAAATAAAGAGAGACTAAATACAATTTATAACAAAAATGGAACACCGATGGACAGCTTAATAAACAAGGCAATCTAATTTAGATGCCACAGAGTGTTTTACACATAAAACCCTACACAGTGGTTCTTAAACTCAGGACCGCCAGGTGCAAGTAACAAAAAGGGGACTCAAGATGTGAAAAAAAGAAAACAAGAATCGAAAATATGAAAAATACATCTATTGAACCCAAAACAAATTAACTTAAATTACCTCCTGATACAGAAAAATAAATATAGAGATAGATAAATGTCGATAAAAGTTAAGTAGGTATAATAAAATATGCAAATAAAGTGTCCTGAGAATAAAATCTGATGTTTTTTTTTTTTTTGTTTTTTTTTGATTAGCATACCAAAGGTTTGGCCATTTGAGAAAAAATAATCGTACATTTGTGTTGTAAGCAGAATCTGAAAGACTTGGACTGGCAAGAAAAGATATAGGATAGAAGATATTTGATGTCTCCAGTTCCTTTAGGGACTTTATACTAGCTATTATCATTTAAAATGAGTACAGAAATTAAGTTCTATGCTATGTTTGGGGTGGATGTGATCAGAAAGGCACTGATGATTCCAATGACCGGTCAAGAAAACTGTTGGAAAAAGGGATTTTCTTATAATGCTTTATTTTCATGTTAAAGCAACTGGTCATTTTACTTGGCTACTGAAAATGTATTTTGTTCACTAATGCTTTAGTGTTTAATTAAGAATTACCTGAATATTTGATCATTAGTTTAAGCAGAAAGAGTAATTAGCTCTGCTATTTTAGTTCAATGAACTTCAGATGTGCAACAGAGCCCCCCGCTGAATCCGAACACGGGGTCGCGGGGTCTGCTGGAGCCAATCCCTGCCAACACAGGGCGCAAGACAGGGCAGGACACCAACCCACCGCAGAAACAAAAATCATAATTGGGCTTTTCTGTTTTGAACTTTTTAAATAAAAATAGTAAAATGATTTCTAATTATCCCCTGTGTTAATAGAAATAATTTTAGTTTTGAGCAGACAGAATATATCAACATTTTGTGCTAGTGTAACAGTGAGTGCTTTTAAATGCACGTACAAAATTGGGATAAGGTGTGCAACCTGCTTTCTTATAAATCTCCGTTTAAATGCACAAGTGTACTTACAGAGTTTTCCTTTGTCAAAAGGCTCCTAGGTGATAGAAATGAGCTAAGCAAAAATAAAAACAAAATCACTGAGCGCTGCAAATCCTAAAACACACGTGGAATCAGTCTCTCTTGTGCGGTATGGGGTTACTTTTAAAAATAACTTCATTATATTACTCACACGTCTAAAATCACCCGGAATCTGGGCTACTATTCTGTATTAAAATAATTACATTTAATGAAATGAATGAAAACACCGTTACAGTAAGCTCCTGGAGTCTGTCTCTAACCGGTTGTTCAAATGAGAGTTTATAAAGCAAAAATGTTTCGTTATCTCGGCCTTTAAAAACAGGCGCTCCGTACAGAGAGAGGCCGTTTTGAATCAGTAGGCATTTCACAAGCGGGTCCTTTCTGCAGGTAGTTCAGAATACTTTTATTATGTCAGAGTTAATGCACCACCGGCCTGCGTATTAAAGCCAGTCCTAAATATTCTCAGAGGAGATGCCCCTGTTTGAATTTTCAGACGCCGAGACAAAAACTACTGCGATTGGTCAACCCTGAGGAAGCCCCTTGAGAAACTTCTTCACTGTGTAAAGGACTAGCTTCTAAAAAACAAAAATAAAAAGTCCTAAGCTTCCAAGGTTTGCCTCGGTTCATTAAAAAACACGCGTGCTCTCTCTTTAAATCAATCCATCCACATATGCAACCACAGCTCATGCGCTATCACCCTGCAGACTCTATTCCGCTAGATGCTTGTCCATATAAAAAATTCTATTTTATGTTAGCTAAACAGAATCTCGAACTAAATAGGTTATTTTGTAACTACCTGAAACCTCAATTCCTACACCAAGATAAAAACTTTATCAAAACAGACACCCTAGTTCTTAATCCTATTCATTTACACATGAATAAATACACTGGAGACGTTTACAAGTCACCCGGACTTTGGACACAAGTGCGTGCCCAAGCTCGCGTACACACGCACGAGTGCTCTGAAGCATCTTGCAAGCCTAAAGCATTTTTAAAAAAAGGGTCTTACCTGAATCCGTATAATAAATCGGAGACTCTACGGGGATATAACCCTCTAAAAATATATAAAAAAAAAAAGGATTCAAACTTCCATTTTTAAAAATATGTTTGTTTAGCGCTTATAAGAATCATGATTAGTCTACATGAAGAATAGTTATATTTCATTTCATCCTATACAAAGATAAAAGAAATAATTTTTCTAAGAAGTTCATATAGACGCTGGGGGCTATGTGCTTTGGAAACAGCTGAAAAAATGACCGACGTATTTGTGGCTTGCCAAAGGGTGTTTTAAACGCCTCTAGTTAAACCAGCACACTCCAGTAGAGCCTCGTGTGCTTCCTTATAAAGTTCTGTTTAAATGCACAGAGTTTTCCTTTGTCAAAAGGCTTCTAGGTGATAGAAATGAGCTAAGCAAAAAATAAAAAAATTACTGACCACAGCAAATCCAAAAACACATGTGAAATCTGTCTCTCTTGAGCGGTATGGTGTTACTTTTAAAAATAACTTCATTATATTATACTTATACTATATAACCATTTTAGGTTACTCATTTTGTAAGGGACGGCAGACATGGGCTGACATCTCGACATGTATAAGACATGGTTCATTACTCAACCAGGAGGACAATGTAATTAAGGAAATTAGAGTTTTGCTGTTTTTTAGTAACTCTCTATTGTCTGTTTTTAGACAACCCCCAGGAAAATAAACCCTAAAGTTAAGCTCTGTATAAATGTGAACATTTTTGGTATCAGCCACCAATCAGCCCAGGCTAGATATTTTAGACGTCTCACCAATGATTTAAAAGGGAACTGCGGCATACGTCTGTGTGATTTTTACAAGGCTTATATATCAAAATATATTTAAAAGGGTATGTGGAAAAAAAGGTTTTAGACAAATTTTAAAGCATCTTATGTTGTGGACATATATATATATATATAGCAAAATACCTGCGCAGCGGCGAAGTACTGCCTTAAAAGTTTTATTAAGAAGAAAATTAAACCTTTTTAAACTGAGGGAAAATATACCAATAATTATTTGTTAAGGATCTCTTTGTACAGTAATCCCTCGCTATATAGCGCTTCGACTTTCGCGGCTTCACTCTATCGCGGATTTTAAATGTAAGCACATCTAAATATATATCACGGATTTTTTGCTGGTTCGCCGCTTCCTGCGGACAGTGGGTCTTTTAATTTAGGTTACATGCTTCCTCAGTTTGATTGCCCAGTTGATTTCATACAAAGGACGCTATTGGCGGATGGCTTAGAAGCTACCCAATCAGAGCATGTATTACATATTAACTAAAACTCCTCAATGCTATAAGATATGCTTCCCGCGTGGCGCTTGTTTTGTTTGCTTCTCTCTGTCTCTCTCACTCTCTCTGCCTGACGGAGGGGTGTGAGCAGAGGGGGCTGATTACACAGTGGCTGTTTGCCTAGAAGATAGGACGCTCCTCTACAAAATGCCGCTTTATCGCGGTGCTTCTGTATGCTTAAAAGTACGTATTGATTTTTTGATTGTTTGCTTTTCTTAGCTAGCGCTCTCTCTGACATTATCTGCTCTTCACGGTGCTCCTTTGAACATAAGATATGTTTGCATTCTTTTAATTGTGAGAAAGAACTGCCATCTCTGTCTTGTAATGAAGCACAGTTTAAACGTTTGACTAAAGGGTGTTATTTCATGTCTAGAGGGCTCTAATAATGTTAACAGTGTGGGAGAGTTTATAAGGGCTTAAAATATATAAAAATAACAAACATATGGTTTCTACTTCGCGGATTTTCACCTATCGCGGGGGGGTCTTGAACGCAACCCCCGCGATCGAGGAGGGATTACTGTATTTAGAAGGTCGTAAACAGGTTTTCTATGCTCTAACTGCGAAAATATTCGATTTATAAATAAAGAATCCTACTTCGCGGAAATTCATTTATCGCGGCAGAGTCTGGAACGGATTAGCCGCGATAAACGAGGGTTGACTGTATACCACATTGTGAGTTCGGCCCTCCAGTTGTAATATGACCAAGCTGTGCGCTGAGCTTAGTCTTAAGCATGCAAGTACAGTTGGCCATGTGAACAGTAATCTTGTTTTAAATCTCACAGCTTGGATTGCTGCTGTCATAATCGGTTTGAGTTTCATGGTTTGTTTTAATTACAACAGTATTTGTAGGACTTGTGTTGAAGTGACATTCGGCATCTGTCAAGCGTTGTAAGTATACAACCAGTTTCATCAATAACTTTACATCCAGCTTTTGAGAGTTTAAACATTCATAAACATCAAAGTGTCCACTACTGAAATCGTCACCTGTGAATCTAAGATGTTTAAGAGGCATTGGTGGTTGTCCAAAGGTGTAAAATATTTGGCTATTTCGGTACACTTGAAAGTGACAACCGAATAATTCAGCGGCAGCCATCAACTCACATGCAGATGCATAGGTGAAGGGCTTAAGCATTTCACTCTTATAGTGCTCCAGTGTAGTATAATTATCTCCTGTACCGTCATCAGTCCACACCTTGAACCTGTCCCAGTCATTCAATACATAAGGCACAATGTTTCTCCAGATATCTAGAGTGAGCCTGAAATGGCTGTGCAATATGTAACAAAGAGAATGGAAAAGATAGGTGCCATCTCCGGGCATGGAAACCACTCGGTAAGTGACAGTTCTTTGATCGATGGTGATCACCTCGATAGACATGTTAATGCGGGTACGGTTGGAATGATAAAGGAAATGGGTACCTGAACAATGTAAAGTAAGTCTAAAATACCTACACAATAACTATAATCATAATAAATGAACAATAAAACAGCGGAGAAGCCGTGGATTAAATAAAAAGGCTGTAGTTATCAGCAGGGAGACGTGAATCCTGTGGCGAAGCAAAGAAGGGAATGTAGAGACTGGAGCGACGGACGGCCTTGTATAGGCAGGCAGCCAACAACGTGGAAGGCGTTGGGATGGGGGACCCATTGCTGCCTCACACGGTGACTGAGCTGCAGGCTATGGACGTATATATGTACGTAAGTAGGATTCAGTTAGCGTTGGGAACCCGCGTACCAAATTTCTTGAAGATGGGCCAATAAGTAACAAAGACTGTTGAAAAGTTCAATATGGAGGCCGACAGTAGCATCATACCACCGAAATAAGTACCAAATTTCAGCCTTTTACCTACACGGGAATTTGGAAAATTAGTGACGTTGGAAAGTTCAATATGGCGGCTGACAGTGGTGTCATACCACCGAAATAAGTATGTACAGTGGTTTCGGTTAGCCCAGTGAAGCTGCCTACCAAATTCCGTGAAGATGGGGCCATAAATAAGAAAGTTCAACATGGCAGAAGTTGTTGACCGTTATGACCGTTACGCGTAGAATTTCTTAACTTTTGTAAGTAAGCTGTAAGGAATAAGCTTGCCAAATTTCAGCCTTCTACCTACATGGGAAGTTGGAGAATTAGTGATGAGTCAGTCAGTCAGTGTGTCAGTGACGGCTTTGCCTTTTATTAGTATAGATAAAAGTGCACTTGTTTTGTTATACAGTACTTGTACCTTTTGTGAAAGTGTTTATTTGATATTTGGACTTCAGTCTTCACACATTATATACTTCATATCTACAATTTGTCAATTATTACTAAAACATGAAAAAGTTTCTGTTTTAGCCATATGTTCAGCAATTCCTGCCTCACATTTCTCATTATCCTACTTTTACATAGATCGTCATAGACACTGAACACACATGAATTTATGTATTCCAAAAGACAATATATTATTTACCCCATACAATTCCAGGCACCTCACACCCAGATTAACAGACTTCAGCTCTGAGAATCTTCTGTGCAACTTGAGCTGCGTCGGTGAGGGGATGGGATAGAAGGTTGCTTGATGCCTCTGCTGCTTGACACATTTGGGAAAAAAAAAGGAGCTGATGACCAGGTGCAAAGGAATGTAAGGTAACCCAGGATTATGAGTTTTTTCATAGGCTTCAGGGATTCTAGTGTTAATACATCAGATTTGAGTGTTCCATCCCTACTTCCGCTGAGATGGGAAAACATGTCAAAAAGATCTCAGCTGCACTCCTATCTGGTATGAAAAAAAAGATTCTGTGGTCTAATAAATAAAAAATTGAATACTTTGGGCCATGTCTAACAAAACTGCCTCCTTCAGGTTTGCACGCAGATGTTTATGGGAATTAAATCTGAGCTTTGTCTGGGTCACTCAAGGACAGTCAGTGACTTGTCCCAAAGCAACTCCAACAATGTTTTTGCTGTATGCTTCATGTCATTGTCATGCTAAAAGGTGAATTGTTGCATCAGTCTGAGGTCGATTGCACACCAGAACAATTTTTCTTCTAGGACTTCTCTGTTTTTAGCTGAATTTATCCTTCCTTTAGTTCTGGCTAGTGTCAATGTCCCTGCTGCTGAGAGGCACAGCCATACTATGATTATGTTACCACCATGCTTTACCATAGGGATGGCATTAGGTAGGTAATGAGTAGTGCCTGATCTTTGCCAGAAATAGTGCCCATAGTTTTTAGTTTTTGTATTATCAGAACAGATAAGCCTTTTCCCTTGCTGTCAAAGTCCTTTAAACTGTCATATGCATTTTATTCAAGAGTGGCATCCATCTAGCCACTCTGCCATAAATGTCTGATTGATGGAGTGCTGCTGAGATGGCTGTCTTTCTGACAGGTTATTTCATCTTTGCAGAGGAATTTTAAAGCACTTTTAGAGTGACCATTGGGTTCTGTGTTACCTCCGAGTGATCATTGGGTTCTTGGTCACCTTCCTTGCCCACTTACTCAGTTTGGCGTGATTTCTGGTGTAGGGCTGGGCCATATTATACCTTTCACGGTAATACCGTTACAATGTTAGGCAATGATAAGAAAATGAAATATCGCGATATAATATGGGTAAAACGCGCATGTGCAGTGCCTTTGTTTTCATACGCACATGGCGGAAAAAGCATGGCGGCGACGGAGAATGAGAAGGGCGAAAGCGCATAGTTGAATGAAACAGATGTAACAGAATTGGTTTGTAAAAATGGTGCAACTTCAGTGGTGTGGAACTTGTTTGGTTTTCGCCCATCAGATACCCAACAAAGCAGAATTTTTTGTAGAACATGCAAGCGGGCCGTCGTGGCGAAGGGAGGAAACACCACAAACTTATTTCATCATTTTAAGCAGAAGCACTTGTTGGAGTACAACAAAGCTGTAAAAGCACGTGAAGTGGCGTCCGCTTCAACTAGCGTGGTGGTGAGACCAAAGAAGCTGACTCAACAAACAATCGGCGTAGCTTTAAATAGCTGCACGCCTTATGACAAAAGTAGCAAACGCTGAGGGGAACTAACTAATGCAGTGACACATTGTTTAGCCAGGGATATGATGCCCATTCAGAGTGTGGAAAGAGAAGGTTTCACAAAGATGCTTGAAAAGTTTGATCCACGCTACAAACTGCCCACCAAGAAAAACTTCTCTTGCCTGCTTTATATGAAGAGGTCCGTACTGAAGTGTCAAATGCATTATCTTCGGTGGAGTTTTTTGCGTCCACTACGGACATGTAGTCATGCTAAACATCAGACCCCTACATGAGCCTTACAATACACTACGTGGACAAAGACTGGAAGCTACAAAACAAGTGCCTTGAAACAAGTTTTTTCCCCCAGGACCATACAGGGGAAAATATAGCCAAAGGCTTAAAAGAGTTCCTCAGCTTGTGGAATCTTCAGAAGGAAAAACAAGTGTGTGTGACGATCACAATGTAATGTGAGATGACAGCCGCAGATCTGCAGGCACAGGCATATCTAATGGTCTGCAGAGATGGCAATGGACGAGCAGGCGGGTGGGCAAATACTGCTAAAGCTAATAACTGGTGTTGAGGCGGAGCAGAGTTCACAAGCAAAGACTATAGGGAGGTGGGGTTTCGAGAGTGGGCTGTACATGGTAATAGCGGGGGTGTAGCAGCTTAATACAGTTGCAAGGAGTATGAGGAGGAGGCGGAGAGGGGCTGTACATGCTAATAGCGGGAGCGAAGCGACAGTTTACAAGCAAAGAGGATGTGGAGGGGGGCAGGCAAGAGGAGGTGTGATAAAATAAAAAAAAGTCCAGTGAAACCAGCCTGTCAGATATCAGAAAAAAGGCGTCAGGAAGTGATATCTCTGGTCTCAGCGTCAGCACAGTCAGTATAGTACGGCTGAGCATACAGCAGCTCTCTTCTTGTAAAGTACAGTACATAGCAAACCAATATATACACATACAGTTGTTTAAGCATTAGGTGTGTTCTGTGTGCAAAAATCCTTGTAGCACTCACTGTGGTTCCTGTTTAAAGTGACCCCATCTGCCGTTCTTATATTTAGACCTGTGTCCATATTGCAAAAAGTGTGCAGAAACCCTTGCAGCACACACTGTGTCCTGAGCAAATGTTTTGTCACTGAATTGCTGAGGGTTTTGTATGGAAGCGTATTAGGGCCACGGTGAAGAAAAAAAAAAATACGGACAAAGTGAAGAAAATAACTATATGTCGAGAGTAAAGTTGAGATGTTGACTTTATCCTCGACATTTTCAATTTAATCTTGACGCTTATGACGAGAATAAAGTCGATATGTTGCTACATAATTTATGACGGGGGTTTGAGAAAATCTAGTAAATTAAACATTCATTTTAAGGTGGTTTAGTTTATGATGTTCTACTTTAATGACAAACTACGAGAATAAAGTCAACATGTCGAATTTAATCTCGAGATAAACGGCGAGATTAAAGTGGAAATGTCGAGAATGCGCACCTGCCGTAGTGCAAGTGTGAATTGAATATCCAACAGGCTCAACCTTTACCTCTCAAAAGTCTTAATGTTGGTAAAAATGCACATTACACCTCTGAAAGAATAATGCAAGAGCTGCTGGATGTCTTAGCATCAGAAATAAAATCTAACATACTGAAAAATATACACACAGAAAAGTTTTTCAGTATTCTGTGTGATGAAACCACAGTTATCTCTGATGTAAAACAATTAATTATTTACATTAAATATGTTTGCCAGGTCACTAAAGAGGTCAGAGTTAGTTTTGTATCAACCCGCAATATGATTGACTGCATAGTGGAGACTATAACCAACACACTGAGTGAGACTATGGACACTCTAGGCTTGAATTTTTTTTGCTATGTTTTATGTTGCAAAGCAATTCTTTTTAAGTTTTGTGGATATTATACATGGTTATGCTCAGGATATTTCAGCCCATTTCCACTGGAAATGCCTTTTGGTTAAACTGTCAGCAAGGAATTTGCATTTGCACTGTTACATTTTTATATAGCTTTAATGCACATAAAAACAGCTGCTTGTTAAAGTGAAAATAAATTGAAGGTTTTTTTTTTTACACTAATAAAGTTGTGGAGTTGTAAAGTATTTTGTCTCGCGTCAATCATATCGTCAGTTATATCGTTATCGTAAATGTTCAGATATATATCGTGATAAATATTTTTGGCCATATTGCCCTGCCCTATTCTGGTGGTTACAAAACAAACTTTTTTCTACTTCACAACTTTTGAGGCCATTGTGCTCCTGGAAATACTCTTAAAACTGTAGAAATAGTTTTTCCCTTGTCCTTATCAATATTTCGCCACAATTTGAGTGCAGAGGTCTACAGAGAGGTCCTCAGACTCCTTGGTATGGTTTTTGTCCAGTGTTATACTGTAAAATGCGGGACCTTGTTTATATGGGTGTGTGCCTTTCTAAACTGTGTCCAATCAGTTAAATTTGCCACAAATTCTAGACACATCTCAAGTAGAATTAAATCAAATAGGATGCATCTGGCCAAAATGTGGAGTTCTCCAGCAAAGTGTCTGGATACTTACATGAATTGAGAGATTTCATTTTTTAATAACTTTTAATGAATTTGAAAACCCATCTGAAAACATGTTTTCACTTTTTCATTATAGGTTATTGACTTTAGAATGATTGGCAAAATGGTAAATTTATGTCTTTAAAATTAAATCTACAGAGATTAGGTAGACTTTATTATCCCTAAGGGAAACTTGTTTTTAGCAGGAAACTACGAAACCATAAGGCATTGTTACACAAATACAAGAAAATAAGCCAAAACACAACAGATGACAACTACAGTACACACACTTAGCGTTAGTACAAAAGTGAATTTGGTAGTAGGCCTTTAACAGTACACAGAACAATAATTCAGAATTTAGCAGAATCCCTACAAGTAACCGAATTCAAAGTATATATATCAAAGAAATGAGGATAGGATAGCTACTGTCTGATAGAATTTAGTCTGCCTTTTTTCTAACTTGCTTGTGATACTGTTCAGTGACAGATGTCTGCTGCAAACCAATAATTTTACTTTTAGTTTTGACAATGTTGAGGTGGTTTATATTCTTAATACTGAGGTTACCAAACCAACATATAACAACAAATGTAACAGAAGATTTAATACATTCTTTTATAAATAGTGTCATTTTGGTTTGTCCACTTTAAAACTGTTGAGTTTCCCAAGAAAGTCTTCCCCTTCTTACAGATATATTCCTGTTATCAATGATTGTACCTACATAATTGTAGTATTTTACAATGTTCACTATCTCCTCTTTAATTAAAGTTGAGACAGTGGAAGGCCGGGAGCACCTGCATTACAATAAATTGTGCAGGAAGTGAAAGAGTCTGAATACTTTATGAATCCACTGTGTATAAGTCTTTGTAAATATTAACAGTAATAAAATTGAATAAACCCAAAAAACACAGCCAGCTAAAATAACCCCTGTTTTTTATTATTATTCTAATTATTAGGTGTGGAAAATGCAAGGGGTCCCATCTAGGAATGTGTGGTAGAGCAGAATCAGTTGATTAATTAATCAATGATTAAATAAGGGGTTTTACTTATGTCAGAGTCAATAATTAATTAGATAATTTGAGGAGGATCCTAGTTTATGTTCCTTAGTTTTCTCTGTAGGTGGAGCTTCAAGCTGTAAGATTTATATCAAGGTTTATTGAAGAATAATCACTTCAAGAAACAGAAGAATATATTTTATTAATAAACCTTAGCATTACAGAAATGTGATAATTTCCATTATACCAGTGCAGTGAGATATAATTAAATGAAACAGACAAGCATAACTTTAGTTTAGCTGCTGGTAAGTAAGGCAGGACCAAGCACTGGTCAAACACGTGCCGAAAGAAATCTCTCAGTCCACAAGTTTTTGTTTTAAGATTTAGTAAAAATTCAAAGCAAATGTTCCACACAAGAATAAAGAAAAAAGATTGTTACACACGTAGAATTAAAGGTAAAAAAAGTTGGAAAAATGTCTTTTTTTGTCAAACTCCAGTTGTTTCTATACTTAAAGATGCTTTACTTCACCTCCAGTACACTCTAAACGTACAGCACTGCACATTCAATAGAGCTTGTCGTGTTGCATACTATTGGGCACGTTAAGGTACAGTTTAAAACCTTGTGTCTTCCATGCCTTACTTACAGCAAGGCAGGTCACTAACTGAGATTAATCTGTAGTCAGAGAGACAAGAAATAGTTAGAATATACCAATTTAATTTGGCTTGTGGGGGTAATAAGAACCTACCATAGACTGTGCACTAATATATAGGAAAAACATTTAGTATAACTTAAATAACTAGCAAATGGCTCTTACACATCCGGCCCCTAATTTTTTATGCTAATGACAAAAATCAATTACTTCAACGTTACTAGTAAGAGCCTTAATCTTTCAAGAATATTTGTATAAAGTCTTAATTTAAAATTTAAATGTAAACTTGTACTTAAATGTTAAATCATGAACACAATTAAGCTAATTAAGCTTGCAAAATATTAGATTAATCGCTGTTTCTTGGAGCAGGCAGTTTGTTTTGCTCAGTGCTGGTTTTCTTTAAGGATTTGCTGCAAAGTAAAAAGAGCAACATGTGAGCATTCTTTGGTGAATGAGTCATTCTTTTGATCAAAACTTTTTAGCCACTCATGTTCTGATTCAGGCCTTGAATCCATGTCTTTCTTTTAATTAAATTTTCTATGATCGATCCTCTTAATGCCTGGTCTGCTTAGAGCAGATGTAACATACCTCCATGGCAAGGGCTGTGAGTGCTTCCTTATCACTACAACTCTTTTGGCAACAAAGGTTTTGTATTGATAGATAGATACTTTATTAATCCCAAGGGGAAATTCACATAATCCAGCAGCAGTATACTGATACAAAGAAACAATATTAAATTAAATAGTAATAAAAATAAAAAGAATTAAAATAAAATTAATGTTCGCATTTACTCCCCCGGGTGGAATTGAAGAGTCGCATAGTGTGGGGAGGAACGATCTCTCAGTCTGTCAGTGGAGCAGGACAGTGACAAAAGTCTGTCACTGAAGCTACTCCTCTGCCTGGAGATGACACTGTTAAGTGGATGCAGTGGATTCTTCATGATTGACAGGAGTTTGCTTAGTGCCCGTCGCTCTGCCACAGATGTTAAACTGTCCAACTTTAATCCTACAATGGAGCCTGCCTTCTTAACAAGTTTGTCCAGGCGTGAGGCGTCTTTCATCTTTATGCTGCCACCCCAGCACACCCACGCGTAGAAGAGGGCACTCGCCACAACCGTCTGGTAGAACATCTGCAGCATCTTACTGCAGATGTTGAAGGATGCCAACCTTCTCAGAAAGTATAGTCTGCTCTGACCTTTCTTACATAGAGCATCAGTATTGGCAGTCCAGTCCAATTTGTCATCCAACTGCACTCCCAGATATTTATAGGTCTGCACCCTCTGCACACAGTCACCTCTGATGATCACAGGGTCCATGAGGGGCCTGGGCCTCCTAAAATCCACCACCAGCTCCTTGGTCTTGCTGGTGTTAAGGTGTAAGTGGTTTGAGTCGCACCATTTAACAAAGTCTTTGATTAACTTTTCTACTCCTCCTCCTGCCCCTCCTGATGCAGCCCACAATAGCAGTGTCATCAGCGAACTTTTGCACGTGGCAGGACTCGAGTCATATTGGAAGTCTGATGTATATAGATTGAACAGGACCGGAGAAAGTACAGTCCCCTGCGGTGCCCCTGTATTGCTGCACACAATGTCAGACCTGCAGTTCCCAAGACGCACATATTGAGGTCTGTCTGTAAGATAGTCCACAATCCATGCCACAGGTGTGAATCTACTCCCATCTCAGTCAGCTTATCCCTAAGGAGCAGAGGTTGGATGGTGTTGAAGGCGCTAGAGAAGTCCAAAACATAATTCTTACAGCACCACTGCCTCTGTCCAGGTGGGAGAGGGATCGATGAAGCATATAGATGATGGCATCCTCCGCTCCCACCTTCTCCTGGTATGCGAACTGCAGAGGGTCGAGGGCGTGACGGACCTGTGGCCTCAGGTGGTGAAGCAGCAGCCGCTCCATGGTCTTCATCAGATGTGACGTCAGAGCAACAGGCCGGAAGTCATTCAGCTCACTAGGACGTGATACCTTTGGGACAGGAGTGATACAAGATGTTTTCCAAAGCCTGGGACTCTCCCTGTTCCAGGCTCAGGTTGAAGATGCGCTGTAGAGGACTCCCCAGTTCCAACGCACAGGCCTTCAGCAATCGTGGCGATACACCATCTGGACCCGCTGCTTTGCTGGCACAAAGTCTTTTCAGCTCTCTGCTCACCTGGGCTGCTGTAATTGTGGGTGGGGATGTCTCACCTATGCTGGTATCAGCAGAAGGATGGTTGGAGGATGCAGTACTCCGAGGTGAGAACCTATTAAAGAAGTTGTTCATTTGGTTTGCTCTCTCCACGTCTGCCTCGATGGCGGCACCCCGCTTTGAGCTGCAGCCAGTGATAATCTTCATCCCATCCCACACTTCCTTCATACTGTTGTTCTGCAACTTCTGCTCCAGCTTTCTCCTGTACTGCTCTTTCGCCCTGAGCTGGACTCGAGTTCCTTCTGCACGCACTTCAGCTCATGCTTATCACCACCTTTAAAAGCCCTTTTCTTCTGGTTCAAAAGGCCCTTGATGTCACTTGTAATCCATGGCTTGTTGTTAGCATAGCAGCATACTGTTCTTACTGGAACTACAATGTCCATACAGAAGTTGATGTAATCAGTTGTGCATTCAACAGCCTCTTCAATGTTCTCACTATGTGACCAGCAATATATCCCAGTCTGTAGTTCCAAAGCAGTCTCTCAGAGCCTGCTCTGCCTCAGGGACCACTTCCTGAATGAGCGTGTGGTTGTAGGTAGCGCCTCACTCTTGGTTTGTATTGAGGCTGAAGCAGAACCAGGTTATGATCTGCTTTCCCAAGCGCAGGCAGTGGGGTGGCGCTGTATGCGTCTTTAACGCTTGCATATAGTAGGTCAATAGTCCTGTTTCCCCGAGTGTTACAATCCACATACTGGGAGAAGGCAGGTAATGTTTTATCCAGCGTTACATGGTTAAAGTCTCCAGCGATTAGCACAAGTGCCTCAGGGTGCTGCGTTTGTAACTTAGCAACTGCGGAATGGATGATGTCACTCGCCATCTCGCGTTCGCTTGAGGGGATGTAAACAATAACAGCAATCACGTGTCCAAACTCTCTGGGCAAGTAATAGGGGCAGACTTACGGCCAACAGTTCGATGTCCCTGCAGCAAGTGGAGATTTTAACGTTTACATGTCCTGAGTTGCACCACTTTGTATTGACATAGAGAGCGAGTCCTCCTCCTTTCTTCTTTCCACAGGTACTTGCGTCTCTGTCCGCTCTAACTGTGCTAAACCCGGGTAGCTCCACGTTAGCATCTGGGATGATAGACGTTAGCCACGTTTCACTAAAACACAGCAAGCTGCATTCTCTGTAGGTTCTGACATTTTCACCAGCACAGCCAGTTGTCGATCTTATTTGGTAGTGAGTTTACATTTCCCAGGATCACAGAAGGCACCACGGTTTATAACGCCATTTTCTCTCAAGTTGTCTCATTTAATCTTATTTTTATCTTTGCGCCGGCTCGGCTGCACCGATATCGTCTTCTTACCTCGTCAGGTAAATAAGGAACCACACCGGCATAAGCATTTCTTCTCAGTGCTTTAAGCTGACTACTTGAATAGGCGATTCTCGGAGTGTAACAATCCATGTCAAATAGTAAAATAGTAAAATGTGTAAAAGTGTCCAGGGAGCAATTCCACATAAAAGAAAGTGGTAGAAGTGATCAGTGAAATAGAGAAAAATAGAGATAAAAAGGTAAAAAGATAGTCATATACGGAGCTGCTGGAAAGGCTGCCACTCGGATGCGGCGCCGGAAATGGAAATTGAGCACTTTCATTTGCAATGTATCTTAATATGGTTGTGCTATCAGACCAAAAAGATGACTTTTGCAGGGGAATTTGCAGTTCATGTTTTAGCATCTTGTCTATTTTGACTGCTATCATAGCTGCTGTTAGTTCTAACCTTGGTATAGCAACAGGTTTCATTGGTGCCACTATTGATTTCCCCATTAGAAATGAAAAATGTTTCTTATGTTCTTTATCAGTTAGGAGACGTTGAGAAACGGTGCCATACCCATCTTCAGAAGCATCTCCAAAATTATGCATTTGTGCAGACATTATATGACCAGATTCAAGTAGATTCAAGTCGTCCATCCATTTTTTACATTGCTGGACATACTTCCACTCATCTGTTTTGTCTTGGTAGAGTAATATTTTATGCTACTTTCCCCTAATGTATTATTAATATGTAGCCTTGGTCAGAATGCCTCAAATTTCACAGACATATCACTGTTTATAAGGTATTATAGTATATAACTTCTCCCCACCTTCCCTTCTACATCTATAACCTCAGGCAATTAGGTGTAGTAAAAGACAAGCAGGAGTTAAGTTACAATTTAGACAATGTATTATTGATAACATTCATAAATAACAATATGCAAAGTACATTTGAATATTAGCAACCATACAACCTGATAAATGGTGATGTGTAGTTTCAAGCGGCTTATAGACTTGTTAGTTACTTAAAATGTCTCTAGTTAAGGCATCATTTTGTGGTCAGCTTTCTTCAGAACAGGCCGTATGCCTGTCTCAATATGGCTGCCAAGCTGTGCTCTTTATTTTGTTGTCCTTTTCAGTTCATGGTGTGAGATGGTCTTTCATCAGTTTGGTGAGAGAGAGGGTGAGGTAAAGCAAGCAAATTTATAGGTTTTTGTGTTCAACCCCTAGAGCCAACAGGGTGTCATGGTACTTAAAGGCTTTTGATACAAGCCAATTCCAAAAAGCCATACTTCAGACCAATGGGGGAATAGAACACCTTCATACCTGCCCTCCAAACCATATGTTAAGATAAAGCGTGGCAGTTAGGCAGTCTGGCTTTCCTGTGGAGGGTGAGAGAGAGAGACTTATAAAATTACACTAAAAGGAGGGTAAACATGAATGCTTTTCACTAATGCAAAACTAATACTCCATTGCTTTGCCTAAATTACAAATAAATGCATGCAAAATTATCAACTTGTATGCAAAATTTCACATCACAACATCATCCCACCCATATTTCTCTTTACACAGTTCCCTTAAAATAACTTAGGCAATATAACTGGCGCTAAATATCCAAGTGGATCATATATTGAACTGACCACTGACAGTATACCTCATCTTGTAACAGGCTAATCTTGCAGCTTTACTGGGACTCAAAACTGTCAATTTGTTTGCACCATTGAACACCTAAGGCTCTTTCAATTGGTAATAAGTCATGACTTAAGTCTAAGTCCTTTTGATCAACAGCCCTCTCTTGTTCAGGAATGGACAATAAGACTGATTGGCTGTTATTCACCCAATTGGTAAGATGGAACCCTCCTTTGAAACAGAGGGCTTGAAGATCTTTAGCAAATTTTATGGCTTGTTCTTCTATAGCAAATGACTTTAAACAGTCATCAACATAGAAATTGTGAAGCACAGTGTTAACTGCTTCCTCAGAAGCTGTGCTTCTGGCATCCTCGTAAAGCATAAGTAAAGCACCCTTTGTAAAGCACAAGTGGCTGTATCCAGCAGTGGGCATTAGCTCCCTAGGAATGAGTTCTTTCGTGATTATGGTGTGTTACATAACTCAAACCTATATAGATATAATATAAAGAGGCGATCGTGATACAGCGGTAAAAAATCACATAGGAGAAATTACTTAGCTTTGTTTAATGATGGCTTATGCTACATAACAGACGAAGGAAGCCAATGGCAAGAACCCAGTTTGGGAGTGGGGGCCCAATGTGTAGAGTCTGCCATTTTTGCGGTGCAATGGAATGATTTTCAGGATCGGATGACGTTATCTTCCATCTGTCCGTTGGCTTCAAAGGTGTGTCGGGCAATGGTCCAAGGGTTTATACTCTTTCTTCATGTGCAGGCCCCCGCTTAGGTTTTATGCTGACTTTGACTCACAAACATAGTATACAATGGTCCTCAGTCTGCCCGTTTTGCAGTTGTCCCTTTCTGTCTTGTCTTATAATGCTTGCCTAGCAGTTCCTATATGGTGAACCCCTGTGGTAAATCTGTCTCTGTTTCAACTGTGCATGTAGAATAAGGCAGATTTATAAAATATATTTGCACAGAGCACAGTGAAATATTAAACTTATATGCTTATTACATCGGCACAACTGGGTGAAGAAGTAGCACCAAAAAGATGTATTGTCGTTTGTATTCCATTGTATAGATTACCTTCAGGCCACCACAGGAAGTGAAGAAGATCAATATTTTCATCTGGTACTTTCACTTGGTAGAACATTGATTTGATATCTGCCATTAGAGTGATTACCTGCTCTCTGAATCTCTAAAAACTCCAATGAGTGTATTAGTTAATTTAGGTCCTTTCAGCAACTGTTCATTTAATGAGAAGCCTCGGCAAGTTGCTGTACAGTCAAAAACCACTCTAATTTTATTTTTCTTTGGATGATATACTCCGTGGTGAGGGATGTACCACACTCTCTTTAAGTGACAGCTGTTCTGATAAAACTTCTAATAGCATGCCCTTCTTGAAAATTTTGTAATCCTCATGAAATGTTGGATTCCTTGTAAGTTTTCTCCTGAGGCTAATAGCATGCTGTTCTGCAATGCAATGTTTATTAAGCACTTTAAGTGTGTCATCTTTAAAGAGCAGATTGATACAATAGTGTCCATCCAATAACTTTGCACACTCTGAGGCTATAAACATGAACATAATGTCCTCCTGTGACATTTCCATTGCGGCACTGCTTGTGTGACTTTGCAAAAATAAATTGTATTGTATTGCTAAAGTAACATTTGTTCCATTTCTATTATTGACACACGATTGACTGAGTAACTTTGCAGTCTTGCGCTATCTGCCCCTTTACTTGGCCATTAACAATCCACCCCAGAACTGTCTTCACAGCATAAGGACCTTCAGCTCTACTGTTTATGACTTATCATGGATCCGTGGCTTTAGAGACATTTGTACCTATCAACAAGCCTACTTCTGCCTTTATCTGGGGTAGATGCATGTCCTTGAGATAAGACCAACGTGTGATATCTTCTTGCATAGAGATGTTCTCTCATTTAACTGGTATAATGTTCAGTATGAAAACCCATGGGAATTCAATACATGTTTTCTTCTACCCCACTGACTTATAATTCCAATAAAACAGAACATTTTATTAGTTTCTGTTTATTTACTTTGTCCCTTTCTACTGTGTTTATATAGACTTGAGCCTTTCTTCCAGGAAAATTTAATTGCTCTTGCAAGCTTTCTGTACAGAATGTACCTGTACTGACAGAGTTTATTAAAGTATACGTTTCTACACGTTCCACTTATTTTAGACTTAACTTTAACTGGGACCACAGATAGTACACACTCTTTACCGGCCCCAGTAGCAGTGTATGTTTTTAATGGTTCAACAAAGACATATGAAGAAGAAAAAATCTTCTTTTCCCAACTTAGCACAATACAATACAATTTATTTTTTTATAACCCAAAATCACACAAGGAGTGCCGCAGTGGTATTGTTATCTGTAAAACATTAATTTACATTAAACATAATCTGTCATATAACTAAGCAAGTCTGAATTTTCTACAGCTATTCCCTGCAACATAATCAGCTCATCTGTTACTTTTTAATTAAGATCTCTAATATAACTTAAATAGAGCAGTAGCTTCAACACTGATGCCAGAGAGTTCCATATACCTTAATCAATTTGTTTCTCAGTTTAACCTAGTCTTGAACCCCTCTGCAATGTGTAATTTGAATCTCTGCTACTTGCAGATTAAAATATTTTTTGAAAATTAATTCACACCTTATTGTATGTGCAAATGCTTTTGTTACTTACTCTTAAGATTCTAGCATATCCATGAAACACAGTTGACCATGTCTACATGAATGTTGAACATTCTCTAATAGTCTTAAAGTTCAGTTTTCTATCTTTATTCCTTCAAGGTCCTCCAGTTAACTACAATAATATGCAAGGATCATGGTATTAAACTCTTCTATTTTTGCTGTAGTCTTGACAAAGATGCTTATTTTTGAACTTGCATTCATTAACAAAATTATATTTCCTGATAGTGCTGTTACAATGTCTGAATTTTAGAAAGCATAGTACAAAAACTAAGAAATCATTTCAAAAACAGCCTTTATGTTTTTATTAAATCTTCTTCTTTTGGCTGCTCCTGTTAGTGGTCGCCACAGCGGATCATCTTCTTCCATATCTTTCTGTCCTCTGTATCTTGTTCTGTTACACCCATCACCTGCATGTCCTCTCTCACCACATCCATAAACCTTCTCTTATGCCTTCCTCTTTTTCTCTTGCCTGGCAGCTCTATCCTTAGCATCCTTCTCCCAATATACTCCGCATCTCTCCTTTGCACATGTCCAAACCAGCGCAATCTCGCCTCTCTCACTTTGTCTCCCAAACATCCAACTTGAGCTGACCCTCTAATGTACTCATTTCTAATCCTATCCATCCTTGTCACACTCAATGCAATTCTTAACATCTTTAACTCTGCTACCTCCAGCTCTGTCTCCTGCTTTCTGATCAGTGCCGTCTCCAACCCATATAACAAAGCTGGTCTCGCTACCATCCTGTAGACCTTCCCTTTCACTCTTGCTGATATCCATCTGTCACAAATCACTCCTGACACTCTTCTCCACCCATTCCACCCTGCCTGCACTCTCTTTTTCACCTCTATTCCACAATCCCCATAACTCTGTACTGTTGATCCCAAGTACAGTGATCCCTCCTCGATCGCGGGGGTTGCATTCCAAAGTTGAAACTGTGCTCCATGACAAGACAGAGATGATAGTTCCGTCTCACAATTAAAAGAATTCAAACATATCATCCTTTTCAAAGGAGTGCGCGTCAGAAGCAGAGAATGTCAGAGAGACAGAGACAGAGAGAGAAAAGCAAACAATCAAAACTCAATAGGTGCTTTTAAGTATGTGAAGCACCGCCCAACAAAGCAGCCGCAAGTAAGGGAGCAATGTGAAGGTAGTCTTTCAGCATTTTTTAGAGGAGCATCCGTATCCTTTAGGCCAGTGTACGAACAGCCCCTCTGCTCACACCCCTCCATCAGGAGCAGAGAATGTCAGAGAGAGAGAGAGAAAAGCAAACAATCAAAATCAATAGGTGCTGTTAGAGCTTTTAAGTATGCGAAGCATGGTGCGGGTAGCATATCTTATATCAGTGAGGAGTTTTAATTTAATACATAATACGTGCGCTGATTGGGTAGCTTCTCAACCATCCGCCAATAGCGTCCCTTGTATGAAATGAACTGGGCAAACCAACTGAGGAAGCATGTACCATAAAGTAAAAGACCCATTGTCCGCAGAAATCCGCGAACCAGCAAAAAATCTGTGATATATATTTAGATATGCTTACATATAAAATCCACGATGGAGTGAAGCTGCGAAAGTCAAAGTGCGATATAGCAAGGGATCACTGTATTTAAACTCATTCACCTTCACCAGCTCTACTTCTTACATCCTGAGCATTCCACTGACCTCCCTCTCATTTACACACATGTATTCTGTCTTATTCCTACTGAGCTTCATTCCTCTCCTCTGTAGAATATATCTCCACCTGTCCAGAGTCTCCTCAACCTTCTCCCTACAATCGCTACAGATCATAATGTCATCAGCAAACATCATATTCTACGGGGACTCCTGTCTAATCTCATCTGTCAACCTGTCCATCACCATTGCAAATAATAAAGGGCTCAGAGCTGATCCCTGATGTAATCCCACCTCCACCTTGAATGCATTCATCACTCCCACTGCAGACCTCACCACGGTCACGCTCTTCTCGTACATATCCTGTACAACTCCTACATACTTCTCTGCCACTCCTGACTTCCTCATACAATACCACAACTCTTCTCAAGGCACCCTGTCATATGCTTTCTCCAGGTCCACAAAGATGCAATGCAAATCCTTCTGGCCTTTTCTATACTTCTCCATCAACACCCTCAGAGCAAACATCACATCTTTGGTGCTCTTTCTTGACATGAAATCATACCGCTGCTCACTAATCATCACTTCACTTCTTAACCTAGCTTCCACTACTCTTTCCCATAACTTCATGCCGTGGCTCATCAATTTTATCCCCCTGTAGTTACTACAGTCCTGCACATCCCCCTTATTCTTAAATATCTGGACCATTACACTTCTTCTTCACTCCTCAGGCATCCTCTCACTTTCCAAGATTCCATTAAACAATCTGGTTAAAAACTCCACTGCCATCTATCCTAATCACATCCATGCTTTCACAGGTATGTTATCTGGACCAACGGCTTTTCCATTCTTCATCCTCTTGATAACTGTCCTTACTTCTTCCTTGCTAATCCGTTGCACCTCCTGATTCACTATCCCCACATCATCCAACCTCTTCTCTCTCTCCCTCTATCTGTCTCTTTCTCTCGTTTTCTTCATTCATCAGCCCCTCAAAGTACTCTTTCCATCTGCTCAACACACTCTCCTCACTTGTGAGTATGTTTACATCTTTATCCTTTATCAGCCTAACCTGCTGCACATCTTTCCTAGCTTGGTCCCTCTGTCTAGCCAATCAGTATAGGTCCTTAGTGTCCAACCTCTCAGATAACTCATCATACGTCTTTTCTTTACCCTTCGCCACCTCTCTCTTCACCTTGTGCCTTATCTCCTTGTACTCTTGTTTACTTTCTGCATCTCTCTGACTGTCCCACTTCTTCTTTGCCATCCTCTTCCTCTGTATACTCTCCTGTAGTTCCCCATTCCACTACCAGGTTTCCTTTTCCTCCTTCCTCTGTCCAGATGTCAGGCTAAGCACCCTTCTTGCTATCACCCTTACTACATCTGCTGTAGTTTCCCAACTGTCTGGTAATTCTTCATTACCACCCAGTGCCTGTCTCACCTTCTCCCTAAACTCAACCTTGCAGTCTTCCTTTTTCAACTTCCACCATTTGATCCTTGGCTCTGCCCTCACGTTCTTCCACTTCTTGATCTCCAACATCATCCTACAGACCACCATCCTATGCTGTTTAACTACTCTTTCCCCGCCACCACTTTGCAGTCTTTAATCTCCTTCAGATTGACTCTTCTGCATAGGATGTAATCTACCTGTGTGCATCTTCCTCCCTCTTCTTAAAAAAAAAAAACCATGCCCATAAGTAGTTATAGGCGGGGGGTATGTGTCAAAATCGCAATTAGAGCTGCCAATCATAATGATTAATGACTTTTAAGCCCCACCCCCTCTGACATCACACCGGAAGTGCCGCCCCACTGACGCAAGACCGAAAGTCCCGCCCGGTTGCCTCCTGATGACGTCACGTCGGAATTCCCCCGCCCCTCCATGTGACCTATCTCCGCCCCTTTGGCACCGGCCCCTGGCTGCGGATTGGTGTAAGGCTCCCTATCCCCGCCCCGACTCCTCCTTGAACCCTTCCCTGGCCCCTGATTGGTTCAGTAAAACTGTCAACGGCCGTTTGACAGATGTCTGACCGCTGTTTGAACTCGGATTGCACCTGCCGGGCGAAATAAACTGTCAAGGGCCGTTTGATGGATGTCTGTCCGCTGTTTGAACTCACCACCGCCCCCCTCTCCCGAAAGACAAGCCCAGGCATGTTACAGCCTTTACCTCGACAAGCTCGGACATGCCTGGGCATGTCGTGAACAGCTCAGACATGCCCGGGGCTGCCTCGGCCCCCGCCCTTTCTCTGGCACACGCCCAGACAGGCTCGGGACGTGTCCTGACCAGCTCAGACAAGCCCAAAGTCGCCCCAGCACCGACCCGAGGATGTTCCGTACCCCGCCGGCCTCAAGGGACTGCCTCGGCCTCTGGGCCCAAGGCAGCACCTGACGGACGGCCTCCCCAGACATGCCAGTCCCCCGATACTTACCGGGCAGTTCTGAAAGGCCATATAAAAAGCCAAGCATTTTGTTCTCATCTTGGCTTCAAAAACTTGCATTTTTCCAGCTCACACACACACAGATAACAAACTGTCAGATCAAAGACACGGTCTGAGTCAGGCCGCATTTAACCATAGGCGCCCCACACTTCCCGGCCACTTATGAAACTGGGCGGCATAAAACAGCCGAGCATTTTCTAAAGACACTGACCGGGAAAAATGGAATCTAGGACCTAGGTCACAACGTTCCAGCCTGGGCAAGTTACCCTATGGCCTGTCCTGCTTTAGGTAAGAACCCTGTATCTATTATTTAAAATATCTATCTCAACTTTGAATCATCTAAACCATGCTGCCTGCTCTGAAAATCTTATAGAGATTCCCAAAAAGAGAAAGAACTGGCATAAGGGTGAGACATGCTCTGAGTCCCGCTGACAGCCCCTAAGAGCATTACTCAGTCAGCTTTAATTGTATCTATTATTTAAAATATCTATCTCATCTTTGCTTTATCACTTACAGGTCCATCCTTTTCCATCTCACAGAAATTCCTCAACCAACACTGAATCAGGTTCCCAGTGACAGACTCTGCAGTAAACACATTCTTAGCAATGGAGCAGGTTTCTCAGAAAGAAATCAAGCAGCCCCGCTTTTAGCAGACCCCTTGCAAGCAGGCCTGTCTCTCTCTCTCTCTCAGAGCGTAGACACGGGCTGAGACAGCCCCTGCTGCAGCGTGGAGCGCGATCGCCTTTGCATAGTTGTGTGCTTCGAGCACCCACTCCAGCTGGGTGAGCCCCTGCGAGATCGCCCGCTTGGCAACAGCTGTCTGTAAACTCCCATACCCCCATAATTTCAGCGGGCTCTAGACCGCGCAGACCCTCTGTCGATGGATCTTTTAAAGTTAAGAGATTTTTAAAGATTAGCTTGTAAAGTTTGAGATAACGGCTAGTTCAGCCCTTTAAAAATCACACATAGTTAAATAATATGCCGCAGTTCCTTTTTTAATCATGTTTGAGACATCTGAAAAATCTAGCCTGGGCTGATTGGTGGTTGATATCAAAAATGTTCACATATATACAGAGCTTAACCTTAGGGCTTATTTTCCGGGGTCTGTCTAAAATCAGACAAAAGAAACCTCTCTAAATACACTTGTGCATTTCAACGGATATTTATAAGAAAGCATGTTTTCTACCTTAACCCAGTTTTGTACGTGCATGTAAAAGCACTTACTGTTACACTAGCGCAAAATTTTGATATTTTCTGTCTACTCAAAAAACTGAAATTATTTCTATTTACACAGGTGATAATTAGAAATCATTTTACTATTTTTAATTAAAAAGTTAAAAACAGAAAACCCCAATTATGATTTTTGTTTTGTCATGGGATGGCCCTAGGGTGACACTTTTCCCCTTTATACTCTTACTTATGTAGACCTTAAAACATTTTCTTACCAAAATAGTTCATCACTTCCCAATTCCTGTAACTTCAGGTAATTAGACAGAGCTCCATGACAGGCAAGAGAAGATTATAGGTCAAATACACAGTGTCATAAAATAAAATAAAGTGTGAACACCGCACAGACCTCTGCCCATGACGGATGGATCTTTTAAAGTTAAGGGGTTTTTAAAGATTAGCTTGTAAAGCTTGAGATAACTGCCCTTTAAAAATCACAGTTAGGTAAATAATATGCAGTAGTTCCCTTATAAATCACGTTTGAGACGTCAAAAAAATCTATCCTGGGCTGTATAATTTGTAATTATATTACTTAATATAAGTTGTATAACAATCGATCTAAAACAAGCCCTTTTCTATTCAAACTCACCCCACATTTTAAATACAGGTGTCTTCAGCTGACCAAAGGAAACATCTTGTGGAAGCAAGCGGCCCGTATGGCTCAGGGAGGGGCTGATGGTTCCAGCACAGACCGATTTCACACTTCAGCTAAATCAGGTTTCCCAGGGACGGACTCTGCAGTAAAAAACAGTTTTAGCAATGAAGCTGATTTCCCAGAGAGAAAGACCAAGTGGCAGACCCAGTCAGCTTTTAGCCGACCCCTCTGCGAGCAGCCCCTGCTCTCTCTCTACACACAGAAAGTAAAGTCAGGCTCTGCAAGCACCCCAATCGGGGGAAGGACTCTGCGAGTTTGCTTGCAAACAACTGAGCCCGCCCGTTTCGAGCACCTGCTGGGTGACCCTCAGAGAGCTCACCGGATGGTAGTCTCAGGAATTTGTTAGGATTAGGTCATGTACAAACCTAAACTTTGATTTATCACCTTTAAAGACATGGAGCAGTCTCGTGCTACAAACGCCTTGTGTCTCTTTTTAACACTTCTGCCTGTTGTCACAAGAACGAGACATTGACAGATAAAGAGTTGGGGCAGCCACCCGTATATTGTGGTATCCTGGCTGCAAAAGTCGTTTTTCTTAGCAAAATACAGAGCACTGAAGTGCATACAACCGAGTCCAAAACAAGACTAAGGAAACAAAGGAAAAGGGGCAGGTTTTAAAGGGGGAGACAGGAAGTGAGGTCGTATGGATCTGGCACGTGGTCTTCCACCATTGGCTCGTAGCCGGAGGTGACATCAGAGGGACTGGAGCTGGTGTGGCCGACTTCCATTGGCTCAGTCCCGGAAGTGATGTCAGGAGATCCAGGTGAAATCCCCCGGGGATGGTCTACAGGCAAGGGAGAAAAAGAGTCCGTGCACTCTGCCACACCCCGGCATGCCTCCGAACTGCCTTCACTCAAGCCCTTTAGCTGCCTCCCATGCGCACGTGTGTGACACTGTAAAAGCTCTCTATTCCTTCTGTGGCCTCAGGTTTAATAGGGGCTTGCACCCAGGCTAATGAACAAGGTCCTGTACATGTCAAGATGCCGGCCCATACCTGCCGTCCCTTAAAATACATAACATTTTTAGGTTACTCATTTTGTATGTATAATATAATGAAGTTATTTTTAAAAGTAACCCCACACCGCACAAGAGAGACAGATTCCACATGTTGCTGCGGTCAATGAATTTTAATTTTTTGCTTAGCTCATTTCTATCACCTAGGAGCCTTTTGACAATGGAAAACTCTGTAAATACACTTGTGCATTTAAACGGAGATTTATAAGAATGAGCAGGAGGCCATAGTGAGGTGTGCTGGTTTAACTAGAGGCAGGGGATGTAAGAAGCCCTTTTTGCACCTCCGAAGTTCATCGAACTAAAATCATGTTTTTAAAATCAGCAGCTTTAGCTCATGTTAGTGACCTCATAAATGGGAGCCAACAGCTCAGCACGCTTGTATAGCTCACAAAATAGCAGAGCTAATTACTCTTTCTGCTTAAACTAATTATCAAATATTCGGTTAATTCTTAATGAAACACTAAAGCGTTAGTGAACAAAAATACATGTTCAGTAACCAGGTAAAACGACCGATTGCTTTAACATGAAAATAAAGCATTTTTAGAAAATAAAGCATCTAAAAGCATCTTTGTAAAGGTCTGATTTTAAAACATTATAAGAAAAATCCTTGTTTCCAAAAGAGTTCTGCCCATTTTTCCAACAGTTTTCCTGACTGATCTTTGGAAGCATTAGTGCCTTTCTGATCACATCCACCCCAAACAAAGCATAGAACTTAATTTCTGTACTCATTTTAAATGATAATAGCCAGTATAAAGTCCCTAAAGGAACTGGAGACATCAGAGATCTTCTACCATATATCTTTTCTTGCCAGCTCAAGTCATTCAGATTCTGCTTACAACACAAATTTATGATTATTTTTTCTCAAATGGCCAGTTCTTTGGCCTGCTAATCATGAAAAAAACAGATTTTATTCTCATGACACTTTTTATTTGCATATTTTATTATACCTACTTAACATGTATCGGCATTTATCTATCTCTATATTTATTTTTCTGTATCAGAAGGTAGTTTAAGTTAATTTGTTTTGGGTTCAATAGATGTATTTTTTATATTTTCGATTCTTGTTTTCTTTTTTTCACATCTTCGAGTCCCCTTTTTGTTACTTCGCGCCCCCTAGCGTGGTCAGCCCCCAGTTTGAAAACCACTGTGTAGGGTTTTATTTGTAAAACACTCTTCGGCATTTTAAGCTAAGTTAGATTCCCTTGTTTATTCAGCCGTCCATCGGTGTTCCATTTTTGTTATGAGCCCCTGAAAATAAGAACGGTTATAGTAGGTTATAGGAGCCTGTACACTACAGGGCTGAGGATTAGGCTTTGGACACGTTAGGCCAATCAGGATGGAAAATGTTTTTAGTGAATAGTTACATCATATCTATTATATGTATTAGCACAAGGATTAAAATTTGACTAAAACTGTGAGGTTTATTCTTTCTTTTAGGTAGTCCAGGATACATAGGACGGCTGTCATTGAAAAATGCTTTCCCCTCTGTTTGTGAAAAAGCACCCTTGGTTTTAGTAGCATTCAGGGTCAAGGGACGTAAGTTTGAACTGTGATTCCAAGTGTCTGCAATCTTCTTGAATACGAGTCAAAGGACCAGGGTTTGTGCAGGGATCATAGTCAGGGGCAGAGTTAAGCTAGACATTATTATTCCAAAATGAAACATTGACTCGACCCTATCACAAAGATAAGACAGTAAAAACTAAAATGTACAAATACTAAGTGACAGAGGAGATTAAAAAACATCTTAAGACCGGGTCAACAAGGGATCACCCCAAGCTCAGCGCACACTACAAGTGAACTTACGTGTTCTGCGGAATATTATCAGCTAAACTGTCATCTATGTAGGCAGTTCCACGGGATTGCAAAGAGTTGGGGAAAACATTATTTAACATCTGCTATTATGAGGCTAATTAACATGAGCCGGTTATTGTTAGAATCTTACCTGGCACTAAAAGTGAGGCTTGTGTTCCTCCTGATTCAGGAAGAACATTAAATATTGGAGTTTAGAATATGAACTAGACTGATAAGGACATGTGTGCCAAAATAAATAAATAAAGTAAATAACCACATGAAAAAGTGGAGTGATTACAATTTGAAAAACTGCCGTGATGTATAAAAACATTTGAAATAAACCATAAGCTTTTTTGACATGCGCAGTCCGGAATAGTCTGAATGTGTCTTAAAGAGTCAATTTTTTTAAATAAAACTTAAAAAGGCAAATTAAAAATATTAAATTTGAATAAAACACAGAAGTATCATTTAATGATATCAATTAGGGTTAAGTATTATCAAGCACCGGGATCTATTTATGAGGTTTATTTAATTTAGTTATAAACAAAATGATTGGTGGCATTTTGCTTTGAAATGAACAATAGTTTGATAGATCTTTAAGAATTAGAATGCAAGGGCTGGACATCTCGGATGTCTGTTTTATTTTATCCTTTTGACAAGAAGCCCCTGGTCAGGGAAATATACCACCTATATTGAAAATGAACAGCGCCGACATGCTAACTAAATAGATATAATCTAAGATATTTTAGAATATGACCCTGGGCGCAAACCCCCATGGTTCTGGCCAACTAAACGGGTCTGCACTTCATTGTCCAGCTTCCTGTGGGTGCTATGGATCTTGTAATGGAGACTGCAAAAGATTCTATAATCTTTACTCTGTAAAGGTCTATATGACGGAGATCTAGCGCCTGTGTCTGCAGTGTTAACCAGTCATAGGACAAGATGTTCAAAATTCACCTAGGGTTTTTCAAAAGAGTTAGGACGAGTGCGGCGTGTGTTCTGTATTCTCTTTTCTGTATTCACTATTCACAACGACCATACCCCGAGATCTTAGGTTTTTTATGCCGAAGTACCTTTCACAGACCCGAATAAGAGACATCCATCAAAATGCTCTTGACAGTTTCCTGAACCAATCCGCCGCCGGGGGCCGGTGCCAAAGGGGCGAAGATAGGTCACGTGGAGGGCGGGGGAATTCCGACGTGACGTCATCAGGAGGCGACGGGGCGGGACTTCCGGTCTTGTGTCAGCGGGGCGGCACTTCCGGTGTGATGTCAGAGGGTGCGGGGCTTAAAAGTCATTAATCATTGTGGTTGACAGCTCTAATTTCGATTTTTACACATACCCCCCGCCTATAACTACTCCCGTCCTTTTGGCAAAATCCACTATCCTCTGACCTTCTTCATTCCTGGCCTTAACACCATACCTACCCATCACTTCCTCGTTCCCTTCACCAACATGTCCATTGAAATCCACTCCAATCATCACTTTCTGTCCCTTGGGTACACTGTCATCACTTCATCCAGCTCATTCCAAAAATCTTCTTTCTCATCCATTGCACACCCAACCTGGGGACATATGCACTAACAACATTCATCAGCGCACCTCCAATTTCCAGCTTCATAAACATTACTCTGTCTGACACTCTTTTCACCTCCAATACACTCTTGACATACTGTTCTTTCAGAATAACCCCTACACCATTTCTCTTCCTAGCCACACAATGATAGAACAATTTGAATCCACCTCCGATCCACCTGGCCTTACTCCCTTTCCATTTAGTCTCTTGCACGCACAATATATCAACCTTCCTTCTCTCCATCATATCTGCTAACTCTCTACCCTTACCAGTCATACTGCCAACATTCAAAGTTCCTACCCTCAGTTCCACTGTCTTTACCTTCCTCCTCTACTCCTGCCTCATTTTACATTGGTAAAATGTTACACTGGATGCCCTTCCTGTTTTTATTAAATAAGTCATTTTTAGTAGTACCTGAATTTCTTAATCATAATATAAAATGAATTGGCTTTTATTTTTTTAGAGATAACCAGTAATTCCCCAAATTAAGGGTTTCTTACTGCAGATAATTTTGATAATAAAAGCTGTTCACTTGGCATAAATAATACTGTCTAAATTCTGCAGAAAATTACTTATTTTTGAAAATTAAAAAGCTAACACAAATTTTAAAAACAGAATTAATCAGTGTAGATATTTTTTTCCAAAACTTAACTATAGAAGCTACTTTGTTGTCCTCTGAATTCAGCACTTCAGCACTTCCATTAACGATAACGGCTTTTAACATAAGTGGAAATGCAAATTTGTTTTCCCTCCAGATACAGTAATCAAGTCAGTGGGAAAAGACAAATGAATTCTGTGGGTCAGTGTTTTCAGTCAGATAAGCCACGGGAAGACCGGTGGCCAATCCTAACATCAGTGCAGCTTTAAAAAGTGAGCAGAGTAGTGGCAGCGACAGGCATGTGTTAAATTGGCCTACCATATCCTTTGTGAGACTTCCACATCTTTGGCATTATGCTAAAACACCAAATTACCTTTTGGCATTGGTTGTGTCACCATATTTCCACTTTTTCTTCTTAGATCATTGCTACCTGCCTGTTCTCATTCTAATAATTTAGGCTAGAAGCTGCAGCACACTGTACTGAGTGAATTACTGTGAGCAGATACTGGAGATGCATTTTAATGGTTAGTGTGTTACAGCTCAGTTATATACGGACACCATCTATAAAATTAACGTTATAGTGGGGTCTTTGAGAAAACTGATAGACACTTTATATTTTGGATAGTTATGAGGCATTCCACTTTAAAAACACAAGTTTAACACCCATGCTATATCTACATTTTTAGTGATTTGAGTATTTTGCTACAATTTTAAAGGTACCTTCAGTCATCTTTTGGGCTCCCTGAACGTTTTCCATGGCACCTGTTTGAATCACTGCTCTTAGCTGATTTGTGCTGTATAATCTTTATTAAATGCTTCCATTAGTTTTCTTGTAATACATAGTAAGGTAACTAGTCTAGAATTACTGTTGTGTAATCTTATATATAATCAAACATACAGTGAATCCTCAACATGCATGTGTTTAACTTTCATGACTTTAAGTATTCACACAATTTTTTTTTTTTTTTTTGTAACCTACTTTTTTACTTTCATGCTAGCAACCTCACACAGTATGCCCAGTACTGTACAGAAAAACAATAAGAGGTGTGATGCATGCAAGTTTGAGGAGTGACTAGTGTCCTACTAGATGCTTCATTGGTGGTTATCACGCTGTTATTGGAGATTTAAAACCTCCCTGTGCATTTGTTAAATATTTTCATTGTTTTGCTTAAAATATCAAGTTGTATTTTACAATTATGCCCCCAAAGTATAGTGCAAGTCCATTGGCCACAACGTCTGTGATGCGGCTTAGTGAGAAAATAGAGGTGTTAGATAATCTTCATGCTGAAAATATGGCTGCCACTATTGGTGGCAAGTTTGACATTAATGAATCGACCATCTGGCTAGGAACCTGAAGGATGCTGTCCCATTACTGATCGCAGCTACAAGGTTAAACATTAACATAACTGAACTGTAATCATACTACTACAAAAACAACAAGGTTCTTAAGAAAAAAAAGAATTTTGAAATGTTTCCAAAACCACCACTTGTGATATATTTGTGTTGCCCAATTTTATATTAAAATTGCTACTAAGTAGAAATCGTCAGTGAATTCCTGTATCATTAACAGAAAGTTATATTCTTACTACTATATAATGTATATTAGAAAAGGATAAAGTATTAGACAGTAACATTTTATGAAAAGGGCAGAATATTTATGAAGGTTGGAATTTGGTTCTTCTGATAGAATATTTGTCTACAGTGTAGATATCATTTTATAGCTGTACAGTATCTTTAAAATGTTTTTGAATACCTTAAAAGGAAAAATTAAATAAAGTATATATGGTTTCTACTTCGCGGATTTTCACCTATCCAGAAATCCCCACGATCGAGGAGGGATTACTGTAGTACTATTACTGTTTGCATTTTCTATAAAACAAATTTACTTTGAATTTTCTCTTTGAAGATGTACGTCTAAAAAGTACATATCACATTTTCAAGCTACAGCATAATAACAGTTTAAAACCAATCAAAGTCTAAACTTAAATTCCATAAAATAAGGAAAGATTGTTGCTAAATCTAGACCTGGATTTGTGCACAGGTTTGTTCTAGATATACACCATAGTGTCAACAGGTTTTCCTTCCAACTGATTTCCTAATTAGAAAACAGTCCTGGCTGATAATGAAACTTAAATGAATTTTAACTATTAGGGGGTTACCCCCTGCTCACTTTGCTCGCCAACCCCCCAGCCTGTGCTACGCGTCAGCCACTTCATGTCGCTGCTGCTCACGTTGTGAAGAGGGGCTGAACGCATCCTAAGGTCGCTCCTCCTTATCCCCCTCTTAAAAGGTGATACAATGGTATACCAATAATTTTATTTTTTTTTACCTCCTCTTTGCTCGATCAGCTACTGGCTTGCTGCTGATGTTCCGCATGATCTGCATCTTGCGCAGTACTTCAAACATTTAAAAGCCTGTGCAGCAGCTGTCTTACTCTTTGTTGTTTATTTCCGGCTCCAGGCTTAGTTAAATCTCTTGGAACTTTTGGTTAAGTCTCGTCTCGGGGGGGTTCTTGATATTTTTTAGTTTATAATTTAAAAACAGAATATGAATCTGAAAATCTAACATTAAACTTATCTAACATTAAAGTTCGATAAATTCTGAAAAGAGTGACACCAAACATATATTTGTAGGTTTTAAAATAAGCCTGATTTAAAGCGTGACATCCAAGAGAATATTTAATTGCAGCTTCTCTGAGAACACTTTCCATGTGTTTTGTGCACCAGAACAGATTTAAACTAAATAGTTCTTCCAATTCCCCTCATTTATTTCTAAACATTTATTTTAACACAGATACTTCATGGTGCATATGCAAAGTTTTAAAAGGAAGCACATTAGCTGGAGAGTATTGATTTATTGGTTTTTCTGCCTTTCATTATTAACTAACTAGTGACTGGGAGCCCGATCGAATTGGGCTGAAAATTAAACCTTTGTGAAATCCATACTTTATCTGCAAAGAATTATTTGTTTTGTTAAGTGCTTGAAATGATTTTGTTTTCATGGCACTGATTTGTTTTTAAAATAGACCTTTTCGGCCGCCGCAAGGCACGGGCTGCTCGATTTCTTTCAACCCATGCTTCATTTGTGGCTGCTTGAGCTTCTTCAGTCGCTTGTGCACGGCGGGCACGATGTCTGTCAACCTTAGTAGCATTCTGTAGCGCATGTTCTTCATCTGTCCTTTGTGTCCGATTTGCACGATTACTTTCAGCGTTAGTAGCATTTGTAGCCGTACGCTGCTCGTCCGTTTGTTGTGCTTGTTGTGTAGCCAACGTGTGGTCGCATTAGCAAGTCTACGTTGTTTCAGTTACGCATCCTTCCCGCATCCTTCCGCGCTGCTCTTGTGGCTGCTCAAGGTATTGCTGCGAACACCATACATATGGATTGTATGAAATTATATATAAGGATGTCTGGTTAAGAAAACAGGCAACAATTAAATGCAGCTGCTAAATACTGAAGTAGGCAATTAACTGTTCTGAATTGTTAACAGGCAAGATAAATAAAATTAAGCCCAAAGAATGTATTCCTTTAGTAGTAAATAATTAAGCAATTGGTTTGTCAACCTGCAGCCACTCTGGACCTCCAGGACTGCAATTGAGCACCCCCTCAATGTAATTACCATTTGTTTTTGATGAATTAAAACACGAACAAGGCATAGAGTTGAATACCAGTTTTCATTATCAGCAAGGACTGAGTTGTAATTAGCAAACTGACTGGAATAAAAACCTGTAGCCACTGTGGCTCTCCAGGACTATGATTGAGGGCCCCTGATTTAAACCCCTCTGTGTTCCATCTGGTGGATTTCCAAGCTAATGCAGTCACAGTATTGACAATTTCATAAAATGTAAGTTTAGCGGCATGTAAGTAATGAGTAATGCAAGATTTTTCATTCATTCTCTGTGGCTGCATCTGTAACTAACAACTGCATAAAATTAAGGACATTGCTATTAATACTAATAAAAGTGCCTGATTCTTGACAGCAGAAAAAAAATCTGTTGTCAATAAATACTGCTTGCTTATATTAAATTAAGCCTTTTTTAGCTTGCAAGTGAAGTTAAACATGCATTACTTTGATGTTAATGACATGTTGTCTACAATGCAGTGATAATGGAGTCATTGTGATTTGAATGAATCAGTAGTTATGGCAGCAGTGTTGACATAATTGAAAAATATTAGTGTATTTTTAAACAATCGTTATATAAATTGTAGCAAATAATTTGGAAAATATATATATATATTTTAATAATATTATGAATCACTATAGGCAACTCAGCCACAGCAAGTCTCCAAACCCCTCTTCGACCCATCTGTGATGATTATGAAAAGTTTAATAACATTTTGCCATGGGTTAGCTTATTAAAGAACATTTTTCAGTGACAAAGTTTATGTACCTTAATAAAACCGCACATTGGAACAGTTTTGATGAAAATGTGCAATTCAGCTCAATATGTTTGCCAGTCACCTAATTTCCCCCCAAATAAAACCAAGGCAAAACCATCATATAAAAAGTGTGAAGGCATTGTACATAATACCATTATAATCTGGAAAAAATGTATTTTATTTGATGAAGCATTTGAACATATGTTGATTGTCAATTAAATAGTTTCAAACAGAGCATGGTAATGAAGAGTTTTGCACAGGTATTGCACATCTAATGCTGCTTTGGTTTTCAGCAAAATATGTCTATTTGTTTGGTAGTAAACCTACCCATAGAATGTTTTTAAAGGTAAAACTGGCATCTATTTCAGATCATTGTTTTTAAAATGATGCCTAAATTTTATAACAGAAAATATCCTTTTTTTTTCTTCTCAATTTGTTAGCTGACTTTCAGCCTGTTCATGTGCATAAAGAAATGACTCAAGGACTAGAACCAAAGCGCCCACCTCCTCCTCGTCCCAGTGTTCCACCATCACGACCTGCACCTCCACAGAGACCTCCACCTCCATCAGGTAATATATTCTAACTTGATATGTTTTACATGATGGCACATTTTACATATTAATACAAATGTGCTACATTAAAGACTGGCACTTTCAGTAAGTACCTTTATGTTTAGAACATCATAAATGTAATCAACTCCAGATATTCATTTGTAAACTTGAAACATAGTTGATTTTACTGTAAAAAGCAAAAATGATTGATGACTAAATTTTTTTATGAGCAATATAATCAAAAAAATGGATCTCTAATTTATGTTATGGTGAATGGACACTATCTTACTGCACATAACTTTTTTCGCCACAATGACCCAAATCTATTATAGACTGGTTACTGGCAAGGTGCTACTTTTCTATCCCTTATTTAATTCAGTGTTACTTCCGGGTGCTGTTTAAGCAGCAACCTTTTTACAGGAGCTCCATATTGCTCAATGTTTTTCTTTTTTCTGAAGTTATTTGCTAGTTACTAGTCTTATTTAAAATTAGAATTGATCTGGCTTCTCGCTTGTCACTGATAGTAGCCACTGGCCTGATATACCTGACAGTAGTTCATCTTATTTGAGAAGTTAGAATCCCAGTGCAGTGAGTAAAAAAAGACAGAAGAGGGACTGGTCATCTTTGTGAATGAGGATTGGTGTGAAAGGGAGCATATTACTGCTAAAACTAGAGTTTGTAATTTGGACATTGAAATTCTGGCTTTCGGAATTTGTCTATGTTATTTGCCCTGAGATATAAATTACATCATCCTTATTAATTTTTATTTTCCTCCCTTCTCAAAAAGGAACCTAGTAACGAAAATTATTCATTCTGTCACCAACACTTTAATAATAACTCACTTCCTACCCTGTTAGTTATAATATGTGATGATTTCAACCATGTGACTTTTGAGGGAACATGACAAATTTATATTAGTTTGCTACTGGTCCCACTTGAAGAAATAAGAAGCTGGACCTGTTGTATTCAAATGTTAAACATGCATTTAAGTTTAATCTACTGGCTCCTTTAGTCAAATCTAATGACAACCTGATTTATCGTATGCCCAGCTACAAGCCTGTTCTTAAATAATAACCTATTACAACCAGAATATTGAGGAAGTGGAGCCTTGAGGTTAAAATAGTTCTGAACGACTTCTTCCAAATGACAAACTGGGAAATGATGTGCAACTCACATGGGGACAATATTGAGGGACTCAATCGCTGCATCACAGACTATATTAACATCTGTGTTGACACAGTGGTACACACAAAGACAGTGTGTTGCCTTCCAAACAAGCAGCCCTGGGTTACTAAGGAACTAAAATGTCTCCTGAATGAGATAAAGAGACCATTCAAATCCAGTGACAAAGAAGCTCTGAAGGATTTACTGTGTGTGCTAAAGAAAAAAAGTCAAGTAAAGGAAAGGATGCTTAAAAAGCTAAAATAGAAAACAAACACACTCAGAATAACATGATGGATGTCTGGAATGGACTTGGTATACAAGACTCAAGCAATCCAGAGGTCATGTGCTAGAAGAGCGTGTGGACAAAGGTAAAATCCTGAACCATTTTCCCTTTTATTACCACCTTCTTGCAATGACCAGTTTCCATACACAATCCTTGCTACATCAACAACTCCTACCACATCAACTGGAATGATCAGTGACAAGTTCACCTCTGATAATCAGTGTGGACTGTCCATAACTGACGACCAAGTAAGGAGTCAACTGAGGAAGCTAAACACAGGAAAAGCTTCAGGACCAGATGGACTCGGTCCTTGAGTTCTTAAAAGCCAAGTGTGTCACAAACTAAAAGGATTGAAGAGGAAATCACTGACATTCGTAATGACATGTTACATCTAGGGCTGCAATTAATGATTATTTTGGTAGTCGACTAATCAATCGATTTTTTTTTTTTTGATTAGTCACGATTATTTCATGCTTGACTATTTTGATGCCTGCGACCTGTGGTTGCACATCCTGTTCTGGGCTCAAGTGCATGTCTTACCTCATCTGCTCACGTCTGTCCACCTGTGAATGTTACCCTGATGTCTCTGCATTAACACGATTAAAATTAATACTAATTAAATTAAAATAACAACCAGTGGAACATGTGAATTTGAAAATAATCAGATGTTTTTATATTAGTGTGACCATCACAATAAAAAAGAAATACATTAAACAATACAAACTAAAGTGCACATATTCTTTAAATACAAAAAGTGCATTTAACTTAACCAAAATGGCCACTGGTGTGTCTTAAAGTCCAAAAGTTTAAATAAAGCTTCAATTCAAATAAAATAAAACAATAATGTACAGTTTATTAAAGATTCAGTTCATATATTCCTGATTGCAGTATAGGAACATGAGCATTTCGACGTGCTCTGGTGTGAGGCTGGCTCTCTTCTTTGAGACACTTTCCCCAGCTGCTGAGAAGAGACGCTCAGGGGGAGTAGCGGTAGCAGAAATACATAAGAATGATTTTGCAGACAGAGAAAGATGTTTTAATCATTACAATCTGAAAAAAAGTGTTGTAGTTTATCACCTCATGTACTATATTATGCCAAAATAAAAAAATAACAGACTAAAATATGTAACAAGGTAATTACTGCCAGCACTCCGGAGCCAAGTATATTCGGAAAAGTACATTTGTTGAACGATGCAACCAGCTAGAGTCGGCTTCCAGTGCACGGCAAAGCCGAGTATATGCAGCAACATATATTCGGCGACGTACATTCATTGAACTCCGCAACCGGCTAAAGTTGTTTCTCAGTGCAATTTGCCAGCATGCCGGAGCTGATCAGTCAGTGCCGTATATTCGTTGAGCAGCCAGCTCACGACCACTGCCGGCCTCGGCAGAACTGCAGCAACACTGTGTCTGGGATTCAGCCGCTGCAGTAGACAAGCCTGCAATCATCAGCATTTTCCCCTGTGTGTTTGCATGAAGCCAGTACAAGCGCAGTTGGCTTGGTGATATAGTGGATTTCATCAATGACTTCAGTTGCATATGTGTCATATAGTAATAGATTGTTGCAGTAGCTTTTATTTTATAGTTTTTACAGTTCATTTGCAGGGTATAAAATGATCAGTGTTGCAGTAATTGTGATGCTCTTTGCATGAAAATAATGTGTTCCATTAAAATTTCACATTTTATTTGTGAATTGTGATGTTTACTTAAAAAGTGCAGCTAAAAATTATTTGGCATCCAGGGGTGCATTAGCCCCCAAGTATGTGTCAGTTTAAGGGTTAACTATCATTCTCGAAACTTTGATATACACATTGTAGTACAAACATCAACGTTAACACGTGACACTAACTTTACTCTCTAAAACTTACCTCTCAAGAGACGGCAGCATCACAGCTCCAGGATGCTTGCGTTGGTAGGACTGTGTGCGTCTTGATAAACAATAAGAAACGATACTGCACCCAGACATTCATGTAGTGCATTGCAGTTACAAAAATCAATGTGGTTCTTTGTGACTGGAGCCTCTGTTGAAGGTTCTGTTTATGATGCGTCGACAATAAAAAATCCGCGTTGAAGATTTTTTGTAGTCAATGTCGTAGGTTACGGAGACTAAACGTTGCAGCCCTAGTTACATCGAGCAATGCAGAATTTCCACAACAGAAATATGTATGAAGAAATGGACAACACCTTCATGATAGTTTCTTTAAAACATAAAATGAATATTAAATGAGTATTGATTGTCATCATTAATTGCATATCCTTCACAATACATTTCATCATTAAATATATTTTGTAATGTATTTATTCTTGTATTGAATGTCAATTGTTAATCTCCCCTTTTCCCTGCGCCACTCTATATAATACATTTCTCAATTTTTTGTAAGAGCACAGATGCAGAGACCAAAACTGTTGAGTTTAACTTTGGTAGAGCAGATTCATCAAAAACTAAGGAGGATGGATTGAGATAAGCTTTTAAGTGTGGAGATAGCTGATGAGCAGTGGAACAGGTTTAAAAACATTTTACATACATTGCAGAACAGGTACATACCAAAATTTGGAATTAGTAGGACATTGTAAAAAAAGTCTGTATTGGGTTAATAATTCCAATAACAATCAAAGAGTGTATCGGAGCATGACGGCAACCATTGAGAAGGATATTAGTGGAAAAAAAGGCAGTTAGAGAGGAATAAAGCAGATAAGGCGAAAGATGACCCAAAGAGAGTATTTTAGTAGTAAATGAACAGTCGAGGAGGTGAACTACATTCGCAAATAGTAAAGGGGAATTAAAATATACAGACAGTGAAATATAAGATGCCCTAAGCTTGCATTTTTCTGACGTCTCCACATGTGAGGAACTGGATAACCTCCCAGTAGTAACAGGGACTGCTAAGGAGGTACTGAGTTATTTGTAAATTGCAGAGGGAGAACTACTGCTTAGATTAAATAGGATGAAATCAAACAAATTACCTGGACCAGATAATATTTATCCTCATGTTTTTAAGGAGGTCAGCTAGTATGTATATAAATTTTGACATGTATTTTTAGGAAGTCGCTGTGCACTGGGGAAGTTTCCAAAGTACTATAAAATCGTAAATATTATCCCATTATATAAAATGGAGGATTGGGCAGAGCCAGCAGCTCTAAACCAGTAAGATTAATTTACATCACAAGTAAAACGGAAGGTATTAATTGAAGAAAAAGACAGAGGAGCTCATGGCAAGACAGGAGTTTTACTGAACAGTCAACAGGGGTTCAGAAGAGGAAGGTCATGTTTTACTAACTTGTTGTTTTCTCATAGAATACAAGCATAAGGATGTGATCAAAGTGGTGCATATGATATTATTTATCTTGACTTTCAGAAAGCATTTGATAAGATGCCACATGAGAGGTTTGGCACCTTACTTTGGCATCAAATGATAAGAGGAGAGTTCAGGGTGTAGTGTGTAAATGGATGCAAAAGTGGCTAAGGCACAGGAACAAAGGTCATGGTGCAAGGAACCCTATCTATCAGAATTGGGTAATGTTAACAGTGGTGCCCCAATGGGGTTAGTGTCAGGGCAGCTATTTTAATATATATATATATATATATATATATATATATATATATATATATATATATATATATATATATATATATATATATATATATATATATATATATATATATAGGTGATTTGGAAAGAAATATAAATAATATGTTGGTTAAGTTTGCATATGATGCTGAGCCAGCTGGGTTGGTAGACAATCATAACAGAAGGACTTGGACAGTATACAAGTAAATGTAAAGTATTACATGTAGGAAGTAAAAATATTAGGTTTGAATACACAATGGAAGGTCTGAACATTGAAGGTACACCTTATGAGAAGGATTTAGGTGTCGTAGTTGACTTGTCACTGTTACTATCATGTTGCGTTATATAGTACGATATGTGGAGTACAAGTCCAAGGCGGTTATTCTCAAGCTTTATAACAAACTGGTTAGACATCATCTGGAGTACTGTGTACAGTTTTGTTCTCCAGACTACAAAAAAGACATAGCAATGCCACAATAAAAAAAGTCTAGAGGAGAGCGGATAGGCTTATTTCAGGGCTATATGGAATGAGTTATGAATAAAGATTAAAAGAGAGGAGCGTTTTTAGTTAAATCATTTGTAGATAAAGAGAAGATATGATTGAAAATTTAGAAGGGCATTTGTACAGTGGATCGAGACTATTACTTTAAATGAGTTCAACCCAGGGAGACAGTTAGAAACTTGTTAAGGGTAAGTTTCCACAAACATGAGGACGTTTTTCTTAACACACATGGAATAAGTTAACAAGTATTGTGGTAGACAATAGAACTTTAGCGACTTTCAAAACTAGATATGATGTTATTTTCTAAGAAATTAGTGGATAGGACTGGGGAGCATTGTTGGGTTGAATGGCCTAGTCTCATCTGGATTGTTCTAATGTTCCAAAAAAAAAATCCATTTAAACTGTTGAAGCAGGGTTCAAATGATGAACACGCAAGAGGCAAAAACTATGCAACTACTGTATTTATAAAACACATACTAATATATTTAAAATTATTTACAAGAAAATGACTTCTCATTGCATGGGAGGAACTCTACTTCCAAGCCAAAGAAAACTAAATTCAGGTCCTGTGATCTTTTAGCATTAGTGCATATACAAAATTATGTTAACACTAATGGATTATTTTTATTTCGACCACACCTTTCCAGGTTGATGGATAGGTCATAGTGGACCATTGACATGGCCTCCACATTCCCCTGATTTGACACCCTGCAATTTCTGGTTATGGGGTATGGTGAAGGAGGATGTGTATAGCAGGAAAGTTTGTGATATCAATGACCTGAAGAACAGAATATGGACTGTGGTATCATCTATTCCCCGCGAAATGCGTTTCCGGGCTGTAAATGGTACTCATTGATATTTGTGTATTGAACATGATGGCGAACTGGTTGAAACATTCCTGTAAATATCTTGCACATATGAAGTATGTTTTGTGAATAAATTGTTTCCACTATTCAAATGTTAATATAATTTGGACTAACCCTGTACTTGTCAATTGGATATCAATGTTGTGCATTAATGAGAACTTGCCTACTTGTTCAAAATATGATATCCATTAGTAATTAACAACACAAATAAAAAGTATTGGGTGGATAAGATTTTGCATTGTTCTTGCTCTTTTGTTCAAATTGCATTAGGAGCAGCAGCGGAAAGAATTTTTTGAAGTGATTCTTATTGTTAGAAATAGAGAAAAGAACGTAGTGTTGATCTGAATTAGTATTGTTTTGAACAGGAGATTTAATGAGTTTCCTGGCATTTTATAAACAGTTATTTTACAATTATTTCTATGGATTGCACTAGAAGGAATGTCACAGTAAAGAGTTTTGGTTGCAATAATAGAACTACACATGACTTTACTGTCATAATACTAAATCTTTAATATAGTAGCTAAAGCCACAAATAACAAATACAGTACTGTGTCAGTGTGTCTGGTCATATGTTCAGAAGTGATTGCACATATCTAAAAATAGTTCATTCTAGGATTCTTTTCTATTGCCCACAGAATTGGATATTATGACTATAGAGTGTAATTTCATGAAAGTGTCAGTTTTTAATGGTTATAATTTTCATTTTTCTGTTTTCCTCTGTTCTAAATATTGTATGTAGTATACCACATATTTTACTTTAATAAAAAGAAGCAGAGCTAAAAATAAAAGATGTCCTTTTTCTATTTCACCTTAATTAAAAATAACTACTGTATGTGCTGAAGTCTGTTCTTGTTTTTGAAATGTCCTCTTGTCTGTTTTTCAAAGAATTTTGTGATTATAGCCTAATATTTTAAATAACCTGTGATTTATTATTACTTCTTTCTGCTCCAAGGCCTAGGAGCTCCACCCAGTCCAGGTTTAGCTAGGCGAGACATTGAAGGTAAAACATTTTGTTATTTTAAAATATTAAGTATCAAAACTATTACTTATTTATGTCTCTTTTCATTTTTCGTAAGCTTCTGTAAAACTGATCTCAAATTTTAACTAGCTTTAATTTTTTTTTTTTTGCAAATAACTATATAAAACTTAATGTGTATGATTTATTTCCCTTGGTATTTATCCATAAATGTGTGTTTGTTTAGGTACCTTAGTAGGTAGTATAGTAATATATTGTTTCTCTGCTTGAACTTTATTATATTAGAGATATGGCAAGTAATATAGACATAATGAAAGCTGCAGTTGACCAAGTGGACATGTCTTCAATTTTTTTCTTTCAATTGTGCATTCATTTTGCATATATTTGTTTTGTTTTTATTCTTTTGTGACGCAAAGCTCCAAAGAGTCCTGGATTAGAGAGAACAGATTTGGGAGGTAAGTCATCTATGAGTAAGTGCAAAATATTTTCACGTTGGTTGTAAAAGAACATCATTTTGATAGGTATTAGTTTGTTTTTTTGAAAAATATACAGTAGGTCCCAATTTGAAAGATGTGAAGTTTTAAAATATATCAACTAATTAACAAAGTTTGTATTTTCAAAATTAATCATTCTGTATATGGCTAATGTTACAAATCAAAAAAAATGTTTATTTTACTGTATTTAACCCCTTTCTATAGTGAAATACAAGGCAATTTTCTTAGGTGCATTGGCGATTCTAAAACTTGTCCCTAATGTGTGGTTGCTGTGTGTGTGTGTGTGTGTGTGTGTGTGTGTGCACGCGCGTTCTGTGGTGGGCTAGCATCCTGCCCAGGGTTTGTTTCCCGCATTGCGCCCTGTGTTGGCTGGGATTGGCTCCAGCAGGTCCCTGTGACCCTGTAGTTAGGATATAGTGGGTTGGATAATGGAAAGATGGAAAATTGTTTAACCTACTTACGTACTAAGGAATTGTTTGTATTATTGTGCCTACATGTAATACCCTAAAAGAAATGGCTATTACTCTGCTTATGCAATAAAGGAGGTGCAAATTGCCAAAGAGTTACAAGTACAACAGTTCAGGATTTTAAAAGAAAGCATTTATATGATTATAAACTTTTGTTTACACCAATATCATTTAAATAAAACACAGAAATATTGGTGCTTTACGGATATCTCCCCAACAAACTGGATTTTACAGTACATAACCAAGACAATTTATAATGCACAAGCTTTGGAATCAAATTTCTTTTGTTACTGGATCTATCAGCTATCTTTGTACCAAGTTTACATTTTAGCATTTGACCTTAATTTTATGTTGTGTTTGTATTTTTGTTACTCAGCTGATGTTCACGGGGTCTGGCAGTCCCGCAGAATTATTGAGTTTTTACTTTACTTTACTTTACAAACAATATAGACAGCAAATATACTTAATATTTACTATTTACTTCTGCTAAATCACATTTACCAATAAAAGTGCTATTGAGTTCTTCTGATAAAATGTGATTTTTGTGTAGAAAGCAATAATAATACTGTAGATGGTATTTTCATATTAACCTTAAACAAAGCTTCTAGAACTATTGATTTTTATTGTTATAAACTAAAGTAAATTTAGAGTAAATTGAAAGAACTAAGTTATATGCAGTGTTACATTAAAATTATATAATGAGCCCAGTTGAACAGAGTTTCACTGTGTGTACATTGCAAATGTATTTTTCTGCACTTTATGCATGCATGCTGTGTCTTCTTGACCTTGGATCTACAAATATCACAGAATTTCCTCTTGCAGCAACTATATATACAGTATAAACCGCATATCTCATACTTACTTCAGGTTCTGGAGTTGGATATTCTGTGGCTGTAACATCCTGGAACCTTTGGGACGTGTTTTCCCCTCTTGATATGAGGTCTTACCAATTCCTTGCCTAGTTCTTTATCCCCACTTACATAACAACTTTTGGCTTGTATAATAGACAACTGCTGCTTTCAAAAACACAGTTGTGGGCAGGAATGCAGACTTGCATAGGTTGTACCTTGAACTTACATTTAGAGTATTTGGGTGTTGTACCGTGTTAGCCATTTCCTTACATTTAGAAAACTTGACAATTTGAATAGAGTAGGTTCACATGAACAAAACATGCTATTATAAGTTTACTTGTTTGAAATCATCACCATTTACAATTATTCATTTCCAGGGATGTGTCGGCCATAAATTGCAACTTACTTGAATCAACATAACTGTCCTTGCACTAATCAGCTGAGGTTGAGCTCTGACTTGTTTGTTCTAATTGTGCCTACAATTGTTGGCTATCTCTTCAGGAGTTCCTGTCCCAACTTGTGCGAAGTAAAACATTGTCACATGTGATTTTGTGACCATATAATTCTTGAGTTATATCCAGGACAGTCTGCACCCTTTGGTTTTTTTCTCAGGGGCTCTTCCATCAGGCTTACCAAGTATACACCTGCATAAAGCAGCATCACAGGTAGCTTCAGAGATCTTCATTCCATATTTTGCAGGTTTAGACAGCATGTACTGCCTAAAGAGGCAGTAACCCCTAAATGACATTAGCTCCTTCTGAGAAGCTAGTTAGCAGGAGCGAACATCACACTCAATAGTGTACTCTTACCAGGAGGTGCCATCGAGAAGGCAGTGGTGGGAGTACAGCGTGCTATCATCCTATATTTACCAAGATCACTGTAGACACGGAGCACACATGAAATGTATGTATTCCAAATAATTATATATTATTTACCCCATACAATTCCAGGCACTTCACACCCAGATAAACAGACTTGAGCTCTGAGAATTTTGCGTCTCACTTCAGCTGTGTCGGTGGGGGATGGGATAGCAAGCTGCTTGATGCTTGTGCTGATCGACAAATTTGCAAAACAAAGACGCTGATGAAGAGGTGCAAAGGAATTTAAGGAGGTCTGACATTACAACTTTTTTCATAGGCTTCAGGGATTCTAGTGTTAATGCTTAAGTGAGAGTGCCAGGGAATCAACTGAAGTGTGCTTAGGGGCTTCAAGCAGGTAAAAAATTTTATGGCCCCAAAAAGCATCAGTTCTCATGTTTAAGGTGTCCTTAAACTATCCATCCATCCATTATCCAACCCGCTATATCCTAACTACAGGGTCACGGGAGTCTGCTGGAGCCAATCCCAGCCAACACAGGGAGCATGGCAGGAAACAAACCCAGAGCAGGGCGCCAACCTACCACAGGGCATACACCAAGCACACACTAGAGACAATTTCACCAATGCACCTAACTTGCATGTCATTGGACTGTGGGAGGAAACCCACGCAGACACGGTTGAGAACATGCAAACTCTATGCAGGGAGGACACGGGAAGCAAACCCAGGTCACTTTAAGGTGAGGCAGCAATGCTACCACTGTGCCACCTTGCCACCATCCTAAAACTAGTGAATATCTTTTTGACATCTCATTTTTTGTCCTCTGATTTTGGTCAGTATTTCTATATAGTAGTTTAGTGGTTTTGGAGAAACAGAATCTTTTAAGACCATGTGATCACTCTCTCAACAGCTGCAAATAAAGCACTAGCTGCAGTTCTGTTATTTCTCAATTAGGGCTTATCATTACGTTACTGTTTAATCTTTTATTATATTTTACTTATTTAAATATTATCATTAGAGCATTAGAACAATCTATATAGGAACAGGTCATTCAATCCAACAAAACTTGGTAGTCCTATCCACTTTATTTATAACATTGTCTAACCACACTGCTTGGTAACTTATTCCATGTGTCTTATGATTCTCATTTATCCACAAATGCCAAGTAATGCAATATAATGTTTTGATAATAAAATAAGTATATTCAAATTTTTGTACATTTAGGTCGAAGTCAGATACTCTCACAAGCTGGTCAAGGAATTGCTGGAACATCAAAACCAGTAGGTATCTTGTACAGGACCTTACTAACATAATTATAATATACTCTTATGCAATATTTTAAGGTTTTATTTTGTTTAAATGTACATGTTACTGTATATGATTTCTTGTGTGGTGTAGTGGGTCCATAGCTCAAGTCAAAAAGTCCACTTTTTAAATAAATAATCGCCGCCCTCACGGCTTAGAGAGGTGGCGTGGTAGTGTGGTCAGAAGCGGTTCCCAGGGGAATTCATAATGCGGGTGGTCCTCAATTAAGTGCACAGGTGAGGAGACATCCGCATCCGTAATTGGTGCCGGGAGCTGCTAATTGTCACATCTGATCCTCGTTACCGTAATAAATAGAAGCGCAAAGCGGCTATAGGGAAAAAGAGAGAAAAGACGGATGGAGGTTAGAAGGGGAAGAAGGCAAGATGCAGGGAGGAGAAAGCTGGTGCGTGATTGAGCATGACAACAAACGCCAGCTGGACACTGAGCCCTCGCGGGATGTTTGGCCAGCACCCAGGGGCAGTCAGTAGTGGTCGCTACCGCTGAGCATTTGTGAGGAGTGGGAGTGACCGGAAGAAGGATGGCTCGCCGCATAAGGCCGGGATGGCAGTGGGACTTGGGACGTGAAAGCCCCAGCATGAGCGCCCTGGTCGCCGGGAAGCCCAAGTCACGGTCTAGTGAAGCCTACCGGAGCCAGGGATCAGAGAGGCAAACAGACTAGCAGGAGAAGGCAGAAAGAAGGACTGCAGGTAGGGTGGCTCCCCTGGTGCATAGCCTGGACAGGAGAAGCAAGAGAGTCACCAGTAGCAAGGCACTGGGCTTTGTTGTAAGATTGCTTCTACCCATTGTTTTAACCTCTTTGTTTTTAAAGGATTTTTTTTTTCTATCATGTTTTTAACCTCCACCCTTTCACTTGTTTTTATGGATTATTTATTTACTGAATTTTGAAGCACTGCACTTTAATTTGGATACTGTTTTGATTTTGTTGCTTTAATAAAAGCACTTTGCACTTTTTGCACCATCCCCTTGCTTCATTGTTGTGCCTCACTGTCTAGCTCATCGGTGACATTACCAACGATGTTGGGTTCGAGAGCTCCCAAAAAGCAGATGGGAGCATGGAGTGAACCTGCATCGTCACATCTTGATTGTGATTTCTTTCTTTAAATACTAAGATTTAAATAGAATGCTTTCAGATTTTGTTAACCTTATCACAACCCTGTCAGTCCTGCTCAGAGGGCATAGTGAAGCACAGTAATTTCTATGAAGTTTTCACATTAGGCTTTAAATACCCAAGGTCTCTGTGCTATTAATGTCTGTCTGTTCCTTTGAAGCCAGTTAGCATAACCTGGTTTAACTTTCAAAGCCTACACTTTGATTCATGTTAAAGTGAATTGTCATATGCAGATTAACTCAAGTTTAAGTTTTTTCGTTAGTAACACTTCCTATGTAGTTTGAGTCAGGAAAATGTGTATTATAAGATGATTTTCATGTATTCTTTAAAAATTCTTTCTTTTTTTATAACCATATGCATAACTAGTGCTTGGTTTGTCATTCTCATTCACAACTAACAGTTGTAAATGTTTTTGTTTAAATTAAAAAGTCTTGTATGTCACACAAGTTCCAACCCTGTACAAACATAAACATTATAAATGCACATCTTAAATCACTTATGTTGCAACACTACAACATAACTTTAAAGCTACAAGACATTATTGATAAATTTGCATATTGGAGAAAGATTTGTAGTTGAAGCTATTCACAATAGCGTGTTTCATGAGCTGCAAAAGATAAGAAGTGTTATAGATTGTTTACCTCAAAGAAACTGATCTATACAGTAAAGTTAAGTTAGAATCCTACATTTCACATGTGATACAAGTGTTTCAACACATAGAAGTTAAGGATCATTGAGTAACACTCAACTTCAGTTTAGCCCAATGCGTTTCAATGGGGAAAACAAGTGAATTTGAGATGTTGAAGTGCACATTGAAAAACACATAGGAAACCATCCAAACAGTTCTTACCCATTAGGGAACTATGTTTTACATCATTTAGAACTCTTTAGTCTCTACAACAGTATTTTGAATGGGCACTGAGGTATAGTTAAATGTAGCTTTATATTTCTGCAACCAACAAATTACTAGTATCCTTGATATTTCCCCATCCAACACATATCTCACATATGATGCTTACATTAAGACAAATACATGATCCCGTAAATGTGGCAAATCTTTCAAGTCATCTAAGATGTGTTCTGTTTATCATTTTTATCAAATCTTGCATATTTTAGCACTAAGCATATAAGGGTGTACTGTTGAGGTACATGGATATCTTAGTAGATTTCTTGCAATATGTCTGTCATCTTGAAATTTTGAGATTCCCTTTCATTTTGTGACTGTCTTTCCAAACCTTTACTGTTTTAGCCAAGTACTAGCACGTGTCAATTTTTCCTTCCAGCTGCTTTTTTTGTACAGTATAGTGGAGCAAGATCAATAAGCAGAGACATGTGTACTCAGTATGTAAAACACAAAGACTAAATGCTGATTCCTATGCCAGCAGATGTGAGGAGCTATGAAGAAATATAGTTTTTAAAAACATTTATAATTAGAATACTATCTTTATTAGGTTTTGCAAAGGAAATGTTTATCTGGTGGCATACCAGCTGGAAATTCAACTTATATGTACATTCTAATTAACACTAGAATTACCAAAGCTTACAAAACAACTTGTAAATCCGGCCTACCTTAAATCCGCTCGTACGTCTCCATTCAGCCTTGTAAATGGTGTCGATAAACCCAAGCAGCCTGCTATACCATCCCCCACACCATTGCAGAAACTGCAAAAACATCTCCCAACTGAAGCTTTGTTTATCAGGGAGTCCGGCACCTACAGTAGAGCTGTATATGCTAAAAAATATATTGTTATTTGGAACACATGCATTTCATGTATGTTATGTGTCTACAATGATCTATGTAAGTGTAAGCATGACAGAAATGTTGAACACATATCTAAAACACAAACTTTTTCCGTTTTTTACTACAAACAACAAAATTTTGACATGAAGTGTATAATGTGTGAAGACTGAAGTCCAAATATCAAATAAGCACTTTGACAAAAGATACAAATATAACAGAACAAGTGTGCTTTTATCCAAGACTATAACCAGAGAAAAAGAAATCACTTTAGTGTATGTCCTGATAGCTACTGCTTTGGTAGTACAGTGGTTAGAGCTGCTGACTCCTATTCAGTGGTCGCCGGTTCGAGTCTTCATGTGTCCCAGAATAAATATTAGTAGTGAGCTTCTCTTATTGTTACTATTATACAATAAAAACATACATTTGATTTGAGTCTGTAACAGCCAGTGTAAATGTATGGTGCTTGTAAAGGTTAGCATTTTTTTATTCAGTTTTATTCTCTCAGTCGCGTTCATGGTCGTCCCGATCTGACATTGTTCATTTTCAAATAAAGACGTGCTATAACAGAGGTGAACTAGGATGAGGACGAGGGTTCTACATCGCAGAAAGAGTACAGAAGCACCCCCACAAGAAACGTCCACTCACATATAAGAACAACGCAGCTGCACCAGGCTTAATGGCGAAAGATGGCACTGTTTCGATGCACCCAGAGGTAGGGTGTCTTCCTGCCAGTCAGTCTGCCTCACACCTGTCCTCCAACGAAGCATCACAGCTTACGGAACTTGCCAAAATATCGTGCAAAGTCCTGTTTGTGAATATGTTTTGTGATGGTCTTTACATAAGAAACATTTATATGTTACTTGTATAAAAGTCAGATGAAATGTTATTTACCTTGATTTATTTACTTATCTTCTACAGCTTAGTGTGGTCGAAATTTAACATCTTAAGAAAGAAAAATCTCTAACAGCACAATTCAGTAATCAGGCAGGAGAAAAGCTGTTCGTTGTATCGTTTAATTACTCCTCAGCAAAATGCCTTGGAGGGAGCATTCTTCAAAACCAGTTTGTTACAGCATGGTCAGAATGGTCCGAGAAACGAAGGATAGAGGTTCATTTTATAAACTGTTGAATTTACATATAGTATCAATCAATACATACATTTTACTCTGTTTGATTTGTTGGTTTACACCTAAATATAATATAGAATACTAGGGGGCTTCACTCACCAACCCCTATGTTTGGTTTATCGGATATACAATTAAAATTTTTTTTTCTTTGGAATTGTTTCAATTTCATTATTTGCACTTTTACTTCAAAGCGTCATTAAAAACAATATTTTTTGGAGATACATTGTGACAACACAACATATAACCGAATATTGTTTCTGTTTCTATAATAAATAATCCAACTCTCGGTAATTTTTCTAATGTTTGTTCCTGTGATTTATTGATTGTCATAGCAAAAGCTATTCTCACGGTAAACTGTAAACATGTTAATACGAATGGCATATCATAATCTTCTTTGTTGTCTAATGTTATTCGTGGAATATATACATTACCTTTCTTGTCGCCTGTTAAAATTTGCATCGCTTCTCCGTGGTCATAAATATACACCTGACCGAATTGTGTATTTTTTTAAATTAAGCTTGTCGTTGCTTTAACTGTTGCAGGATCACAGATTCTCATAGCATATGGTCCATTATTGTGTAAATCCACGTTTTGTGCATTGAATGATGCGAATGCGAAAAGACTTTGTTGTCTACGCTTTGCCTTTTATTTCTGCCCTTGATTTGTCCTGCTATTTTTTCGATTACACCTGGTTCTGATGATTAATCACCTTTTGTTTGCAGTAATGTCATCTTTACTATATTTTCTTTGATACTGTAGCCACTGACGTGATAAAGTGTCACAAAAGTTTTACTTGAACAATCGCAGACTTCATAATCCTAAACACAACTTTCTAGCACCCTCTCCAACCCCTCCTTCTCCGGGTCTCACCCCCCTTACCGCATCAATCAGTACCCCGCTATCAGTCTTCCGGAATTTTACTACTTTCATATTCTGTACCTTTCTCTGCATGTGTATCGCGCCATTGTTTGTTTGTGCCTTTCGAATTCCACTGCTTTCATAATCTCTTACCTGCCTCTTTTTCTCTCCAGCGCCTTCGGGTCTCTATTCTCCGTATTGTCCTTATACGCTCTATATGTGCTGAGAGCACAGGATCTGTGTGTGCTACATGTCTTTACAAGATTGAGTGTTTTTTGATGGGTGTGCTCTTACATGATATCTTTTTTGTAAGTAGGGTGTGTCTTGCAAGAATCTCATGTTCCACGTCCCCGCGAGACACTCCATGGCCAGTCTCTTTTGTCTCACGGGTCTTCTAAATGTCTTCCGAGAAGATCACGTCTTGTCACCCTGTTTTTCTTTCCAGGATTTTTTTTTTATAATAGAGAGAAAAGTTTATTATATTATATTCTGATTCTTCTTTCTCATTTTGAGATGAGACACCACCCGTGAAATTTCTGTGCATATAACAACTGTCCATTCTCATTTATAGGACATCTGCTGATTTCTTAGTCAACCTTCAGTACATTTTGTATATTACATCAACCTTTCTTCTGGTACATTCTTAATTTATTTGACCATTTCAGTATTATTAACCGTTTATGCTATTTCTTTAAGGTGAATGCTATGTTACCCTAAAATTATTCGTCCACATTCCCGCCTTTGAGAGTGTAGCAGAGCGATGGGCACTAAGCAAACTACTGTCAATCATGAAGAATCCACTGCCTCCACTTAACAGTGTCATCTCCAGGCAGAGGAGTAGTTTCAGTGACAGACTGAGGAGATCGTTCCTCCCCCACACTATGCGACTCTTCAATTCCACCTGGGGGAGTAAATGCTAACAGTATTCAAAGTTATTGTCTGTTTTTACATGCATGTTTTATTAGTCTTTAATTTAATATTGTTTTTTTGTATCAGTATACTGCTGCTGGATTATGTGAATTTCCCCTTGGGATTTATAAAGTATCTATCTATCTATCTATCTATCTATCTATCTATCTATCTATCTAATGCAAAATTTTGAATAAACTAATATTCATATTTGTTCTATCTTTCTATATCAGTTACTATTTACACAATAAAATTAACATCCTTCATGAAACAAAACAATAATTTAAACTTTATATTCACCTTATATCAATAGATTTACACATTTTGTCCTGAGTGATTCTATTCCCAAAACACTTGACTGTCCCTGAAGTTTACTACCATTCTTTATAGTTTTAACAAATTTCTCTTTATGTTAAACTCTATTATTCATTCAATTATTAAAACCAATAACCAAGACAGTTTAAATTGGACTGACTTTTAACTGGTAATGCTTCAAGTGCTAATAATCATGTGTTAAAATTTGCTTAACAGTCCAAATTACATACAAACATTGACCCTTAAAACTTTAAGTATCAGTTGACTCAGATGTACCAGAAACATCTATCGAAAAATATTTACTCTTTACTCTAAGTGCTAATCACATTTTCTAAACTTGTTCAGTTACACTACCCCAATTGCTATACAGGTTAAACAATTTAAATAATAATTATGCAGTATTTCCATTAGTAATAGTTACAAAGTATTCAGTAAATACATATTGCTTATGAAAAGGAGTTCATTTGCTTTGCTGTGCTTGCAGATCTAGCCTTTCCTCCTATACAATCCATAACTCCATGGTTCAAATCTTCCTTAAAAGACGTTGCTGCAGAAACAGAGATTAGGTTTTGGTTCCAACTCCTAGGGCAAGAAGAATTCAAGTACTTGGTCGACAACTGTCATAAAACTGAAAACAAATAGAAAAATTGTAAGACATATCAAGCATAGTTATAGTGGGCCCTGGCAAAGAACATAGAACCCAGCACAATAAAAGTGTGAATCAGATCTTGGGGTCCAATACCCTAAAGCAAAGAATATCAATAACCTGGAACTCTTTATCTAATAAACAAGGCTCTGGTCTGGATGCAATGTAGGCTGCCCTCTACGACTCTGGACCCACGGTTATCTTTTGATGTCAATGGTCAGCAGCACAGTTGACTTGTTAGCAGCAGGAACCCGTGATCCCTTAGACTGGTCCAGTAGTCAACTGGTCGACAGCCTGGTCCACAGCTTGATCCCCTTTCTGGTATGGCTTTCTTCTCCTTGGAAGTCGGATGATTCATTTGTCTGCAGACCTTTAGCACAGTTCAGTGCTGTCATAAAAAATGTGCTAGAAAAAACAGGTTTTACCTGCAGGTGAAAAGACTTAGATGTTTTGTTCCATGTTAGTCAATATTGCAATACTTCATCTGTAATTTCTGAAAGTTACTTATGGATGCCTGTTTCATTGGGGATACCCCTTATCAAAAATAACGCTAGCGGTAAAACAGATGGTAATTTTATCCAGTCTCTGCCTCATAGGCAATTTGTTTTTTATGGTCAAAAATCAATTCTGCAGCTGGTAAATACAATGCAGATGTTTCCACTCTTTGTAGCCATTATGTTCAAAAAATAGATCCCTCAATCAAAAAAAATTCTCTATAGTTTTATCTAGTTTAGCCATTGTTGTGGACCTAGAGTGGTGTGGAGGTTATTAGTTAAAGAGTTGTGTTCTGTGGAGGTTCCTGTAGAAAATGTTAAAGTATTTACTTTCTTATTCCAGTCTTGAACCGGAGCCTAAGACAGGCATTCTCGATCCCAACAGCCCAAGTAAATACTTTAAAATTTTCTACAGGAACCTCTACAGAACACAACTCTTTAACTAATAACCTCCACATCACTCTACTTTCACTTTTCTTTTGTTTGGTTTGCCACTCCTGGACATATTTGTGTTCTTTATAGGAGAACTAGAACATTCAGCTCTTGCCAAGTTGTAATATTAATGGGATTGGTTTCAGGGTTCTTGCTGACTGATACCTTGCTGCTCCACATTCCATCTAAGGGGGGAAAGATTGATATTTAGTTTGCAAATTTATTTGTGTAACAGCAAATGTTATGTGCCAATAGTTTGAATTTTTGAGACAATTGAATGCTTTTCCTTTGGTATAAATATTCAAACTATTGACACATAAACTTTGCTGTTAGGGGAGAATGCTGTCCCAAATTGATTACGTGTCTGGGACTTCTTTATCCGTTTAACAGCATTACTGTCTACTGAGACCTTTTGCCAAACCCAGAGAGAGATCTGGGCAACTCTCCCAGACAATAATGGGTCACTTCCTCCGGACAGCAACCCATAATAATCCACCACACGCCGAGGAATGATCTCGACACTTTTCTTTCTCTCTCTAGTCGGCAAAAGGCTCTTAACCTAACTATCCTAACACTAAGAAAAAACACACCTAATCTAACGGCATGACATCTGACCCAGCCCTTATCCCTAAAAGAATGAATGAACATGCCTCCTCCTACCGTTTCAGCTCCAAGGATCGCATCCTCCTGAAGGGAGTCCCGCGCAGATCCAAGTCCATTCCAATTTCACATCATCCGCTTTACATCTTTTGAGATTCTGCTGGGAGTTCCTTCCGGGGGCACGGAACGCCCCACAGTGGGCTCCAAAAACTGTGGTCGAAATTTATCATCTTATTAAAGAAAGAAACATCTGTAACAGGACAATTCTGTAATCAGGCAGGAGAAAAGCTGTTAATTGTTTATTACTCCTCAGCAAAATGCCTTGGAGGGAGCATTATTCAAAACCAGTTTGTTACAGAATGGTCAGAGAAACGAAGGATAGAGGTTTATTTTATAAATTGTTGAATTTACATACAGTGTCAATAATTGCATACATTTTACTCTGGTTGGTTTACACCCAAATATTTATATAGAATAAAAGTCTGTTATATTATATTCTGGTGGTTCTTACACCTTTTGAGATGAGACACCACCCTTGAAATTTCTGTGCATATAACAACTGTCCTTTCTCGTTTATAGGACATGTGCTGATTTCTTAGTCACCCTTCAGTACATTTTGTATATTACATCAACCTTTCTTCTGGTACATTCTTTATTTACTTGACCATCTCAGTATTTTTATTAACTCTTTATGCTATTTCTTTAAGATGAATGCTATGTTACCCTAAGTTATTCATCCACATTAGTCACAAGTAAGCTGCAGAGCTTCTTGTGTTTGATCGACACGGGTATGCTCACAAAGCACATGTGTACTGAAGTGATATTAGCTGCCGGTGGAAGCTCCTGTTGCACCCTACACACTTGTGTTTGATCTTATTCAGGAAAAGATCCCAGTCACTCTATGGGAAAAAGACTTTCGAAGACAATGCTCATAAAGCTTATGAAACCATTTATGGATAAAGGTAGCACCCTAACAACGGTTGCATGGAGCTTCCACCTGCAGCTAAAGTCACTTCAGTACACATGTACTGAACCGTGACAATCAAACACAAGTAGCTCTGCAGTTTACTTGTGACTTTGCACTGTAGGAAGATAAGTAAATAAATCAAGGTAAATGACATTCGATCTGACTTTTATATACAAAGCACATTGACGCCATCTTCTACGTGCAGCTATAGACTCTTCAGAATGGGGGACTCTCCACACTAGTGTTTAGATCTGGACGGTGTATGTGCCCAAAAAAGAAGTTTAACTGCATTCTTGTACCATTGCTCACATACTAAAGTGTCAGCAGGCATTTTTTTGTGGTATGATACGCTGGCGAGCTCTGTAAACCATGCTGTTACAGATTCAGATCAAATGTGTTTTTATATATTGTAATAGTAACAGTAAGAGCAGCTCACTACTCAAAACGTTTATTCTGGGACACATGAAGAATCGAACCCGCAACTTTTTGAATAGGAGTCAGCAGCTCTAACCGCTGTACTACCAAAGCAATCACTACAAAGATCCACACTAACCCAATTTCTTTTTCTCCGGTTATAGTCTTGAATAAAAGCGCACTTGTTCTGTTATATTTGTACCTTTTGTGAAAGTGCTTATTTGATATTTGGACTTCAGTCCTCACACATTATACGCTTCATGTCAAAATTTTGTCATTTGTACTAAAACATGGAAAAAGTTTGTGTTTTAGGTATGTGTTCAACATTTCTGTCATGCTTACACTTACATAGATCTTTGTAGACACGGAACACACATGTAATGCATGTGTTTCAAATAACGAGAGTACCTGACTCCCTGATAAACCAGGCTCCAGTTGGGAGAGGTTTTTGCAGTTTCTGCTGTGGTGGGGGTGGTATAGCAGACTGGCTGCTTAGGTTTATCGATACATTTACAAGACAAAAGATGCTGAATGGAGACATGTAAGCAATTTAAGGTAGGCTGGATTTACGAGTTTTTTTTCGTAAGCTTTGGTAATTCTAGTGTTAAGATGTGAACAGGCATTCTCATGAATGAGAAGTACAAAGTCAAGGTTGAGATCTAGGCTTTCTTTTGATCATCTCTATGCCAGACTGCTTCCACATTAACCCCAGATTTTGTCTGCTTAGCTGCAGAGAGGAAAGCACACAAATCTCACAAATGATGTTGTGATGGATCAGGTTGTCAGGCTCTCAAAGGTAATTTGTGTCTAATTACTGACCTTTGGGGTAAAAAGTGTGCTGACCCCTGATCTAACTGAATAGGTTGACCAAAATTCTTGGGCTAATGACCTGTTCTCATCATAATTTCTCTAATGTTCTGATTTTTTTTTCTCCAGTATGTTTGATGATTACTTTAGTGGATAATAATTTCTGCCCCTTATTTATTTATGTATGGTATTTATTTGTTATAGGATATGTGTTTTTTATATTATTTGTTTGTTGTAATTTTTTGTACTTGTACCTTTTACAGGGTACCTTTTACAGTTTCATTGTAGTGGTGCAATGACAATAAAGGCTTTCTATTCTATTCATAAATAAATAATAAATAAAATAAATTCATAAATCCCATTAGCACACACTGTCACTATTGAGTTTTCAAAAATATCTGATGCATTATTGAAATGATATCTCGCATGTACAGTTTTTACTGTTTTTTTTTTCCTTTTTGTATAGTAGAAGTATGTTGATTCAGAATTGTATTTTAATGTGTTGCTTGATTTGATATAACAAGTTTTTCTTTTACATTTATTCACATGCACTAATTATTCATTCTATCTAAAATCTTACTCAAACTTGTTTGCATTTTTCTAGTTTATGCTTTCTTTTCTTTGCAGTTACAAAAATAAAACCAAAATGATTAGGCTAAAGTTATATTTTCTTAAATTGCAGACTATTCCTCCACGTGCAGGAGTAATCAGCATGGTACCTCATCCTGAGCAGCACATCTCAAAGCTGAATCCACAAGCTCGAAATCAGCCTAAAAATTCCAATATAGGTAATTAGTGCTAAAAGCATTTGTTTGGTTGAAAAAGTAATACAATAGGTGCTGATAAAAGTGACTCACCATCCTCCAATTTTCTTATTTTTCTATTACATTTTTGAATGTTAACATGTTGTACTTCTTGCAACTGATGCACAGAATTCACTTTTCTGATATAAATGCTGAAATTAAATTATGCATTAAGTATGACACCTTGATCAGTTAATATGGTAAAATGGTTGATAGTAACTCTTTATATGTAATCAATCACATTACAAATCATGAAAAAGGTAAACCATCTTTTCATCATCAAAATGGTTAAGATTTCTCCAGTATGTAGTCAGCTGTTCCTGTTAGAATTCCTTGAAGGTATTATTGTTGCATAGTGCAGAGATAACCATGGAAGCTACAAAGAAAGTAACAAAATATCTACAGAATCGCATTGTTAAGAGATACAAATAAGGGATAATGATATAAAACAATTTGAAAGTCATTTCATGTATCTTGGAATATTTTAAAGAAATGAGGGAAATATGATACAATCATTTAAACAAGTCCTTTACTGTTCTACTCTTATGCTTTCCTGATACATTGGTGCCCTTCCTGCCCAGGGTGGAACATACCCCAGCTGTTCAAGAAGGAGCCTCAATGTCACTTAATCCTATGCCTCCAAATCCTGCACCAAGATTTGGGCCACACCTTAAAAACTCAGTCTGTCCTGGACTGAGGTGTGACACAGTCCTTCTGCTCATCTTATTCCTGATTTATTAAAGTTGGATTGAAGAACTGACACCCTGCCCTTACATATGGCACTTGTTGCAGCATGTGCAATGACATCTTGATCCACCCTTGTAAATGGCCTACCCACTATGCCAGGTCTCCGTATGTGTTCCCGGAAGGCAACACTTCAAGAGAATTGATCTGGCTCTGGAGCAAACTTAAGTTTCAATCACCCTAATAGCTGAGTACCCCACAGTCATTACCTTTCTTTTCTTAGGACTAGTTTTGAGGTGATTAATTGGGGCTCCTAGTCCCTGCCTACTATCTCAGTGTTAACAGAGTAACATGAACCTAGCTTCACAAGGGACTGCAAATGTTTGGACAGCTCAGATTCTGGGGCTGACATCACTGGACACTATGCACCTTTTACTCTTGCATTAAGTCTGGCTGCAACCTACCTGTCTTTCCCTTTCTGGTTTGGAGTCTTGTCCTGCACCACTTTAGGTATGCACACTATCTTTGTAGAAGGAGATGGCAAGGGCTGTGCTGTTTGTGTGCCATAATATTAGATCATCTGTACTTGAACTTTTAGATTTGAGTATATAAACTATAGTTAGAGCAGTGAGTAAGATAGTTATGTAAATACTGTAATCCTTCATTTCGGAACATTATCTGTGCTTGTACAGGAAAGGGAAATTCAATCAGGAAATTGTGATAAGGGTTAATAACAATGCTCACGGCTGAACCTCTAATTCACTTTAAAAATATTATCTTTCTGGCCTACTTCTTTTTTTTTTGTTGTTGTCTTTTTCTTCTTTTTTTGGCTTTTAACACATTTATGCTTAGAATTGTTCTATGTGGTCTATTGTTTGTTTATTATATTCCTTAAAAACTATATTATGCTTATTTGTTTTATCAATATAACATCCTTAATATATGTCTCTCTGCATTTATTCTTTTCAGTAATAAACTTCTTTTATCCTAAGTCCAAGTTTACTTGTCTGCCACTTTTAACTGTATATTTCAAACTTTAGGAGTACCTCTGCTTCCTGAGCCACTGAAGCCAGAAGTGGTTTCTTCTGTGCAACCCCTAACACATCAGCCATCTTCAAAGTATCTGGCAGAACCTGGGGCACAAATCCTGCCCTCTCCAACTATACAAGGACTTCAAGGAACATCTTTAGAAGCACCTCCACAGCCCCCACCTCGAAGCAGATCAACCCACTCTATTCCAGAGCCTGATACTTTAACACAGGTTAGTGTATCTTTTTTCTTTTTTTCGTATTTATTAAATATTCTACTATTTCACTGAAACCATCATAGTGCCCTCATAGATGTTTAATTTACCGGACATACACCCAATACCATAGCAGATGCTGGATTTTGGATCTTACACTCATACCAGCTTGGATGGGACCTATCCGTTTTCAGTCCAGAGAACACAACAACTGTTTTTTTTTCCCAAAAACTATTTAAAGTGTTGACACATCTAACCACAAAACATGATTCCACTGTGCTACTTTCCATCTCAAATGAGACAGAGCCTGCAGATGTTGCCAGCCCTCCTGGATTGTGTTGTAGTATGAATTCTGCTATGCATATTAAAGCCTTAATTCCTGTCTCTGTGTGCACTGGTGGATGGTTTGACCAACAAATGTTAACCAAAGTGTTCCCGAGCCCATATTATCATATACTGTACATTTCAGATGCAGAACAGGTTTTAAGACTGTAATATCCGAGGGAACAGAAATTGCACACATTCAGAAATGTTTTTCGGCCTTGCCCAATGTCGCTGAGATTTGTCCTGATTTCTTGAGTCTTTTAGTGATATTCTGTACTGTAGAGTATGAAATGCCCATAATTCTACACATTAGTCTTTGGGAATGTTGTTCTCAAATGTCTGGATTATTCACTGATTCAACTGTTAGCAAATTGGCCTCAACCCATTCTTGGTCTTGAAGGACTAGGCCTTTTTTTTTTTTTTGGATACTTCTTACATACTATTAACACGATTGCTGCACCTGTTTACCATCCTCCATTTTCGATCACCTTGCTATTCCCAACATTTGTAGAACATATTGTAGGCATCAGTTTCAGAATAAATATACTGTGTATCTTCAATAAATAATGCAGTTGATAAGGTGAAAAATTAGATATGTTTTTAGTTATTCTTTATGCTCTTTTTGTTTGAATACAAGTCCCAATAAATTTAAAAATCAAATATTTGTTTTTTTAACATTTCTGTACTGTCCCAACTGTTTTCCATAACAAAATCTCTTTGCATAAAAAATAATTAATTCACTAGAAAGTCATATACATTTACTTGTGTTTCCTCATTTCAATTTTCTGAATCTCCTGTTGCCTCTGGCCCTATACCTTTTGCCAGAAAGAAGCTATGTAGCCAGTGAGGATGGACTCCATTGTACGTTTGTAAACGTTAGTAAGAAGAAATGGTGAAATCTCGACTTTCCTCTGATTTCTGAGGGAGTAGTGGTATTGGTGAGCCTTCTTGACAAGAAATTAAATGTGCTGTGCCCAGTTCAATTCATTAGTGATAGTCGCTCCAAGAAATGTAAAGTTACTTATGCTTTCAGTAATCTCCCTTTCATGTAGATGTCAGTGTGGTCTGCCTCATTACATTTTTGACCAGCAAACAAGCTGTTTGTTGTGACATTAAGAATGAGAATGTTGTCCTGGGTCCACATTTTTAGCAGATAAACCTCTGTAAGTTGTTTTCCCATTGTTGGTGAGGCCTATGATTATGTTATGGTAAGAAAATTAAATGAGGGAGTTAGAACTGTATTTTGCTACACAGTCATAGGTGAAGAAGAAGTATAGAAGAGGGCTCACCACACTGTCCTTTGGAGTGGCTGTATTGAGGTTCATCATGGAGGATGCAATGCTACCAATTTGCACATACTGAGATCATTAGTTATGAAGTCCAAATTCTAATTGCAGAGGATGACACAAACTCCATAATTGAGAGGTTCAGTACTCTAGTCTGGTGGTACAAATTGTTATATTCTTAGCTGTAATCTATAAACTGGAGTATGACATATAATATAGATATACCTTTATGGTATGAAGTACAAGGTGATATGGTATCCCCTGTGGGCCAGTTATAATAGTATTCATCCATTATCCAGCCCGCTATATCCCAACACAGGGTCACGGGGGTCTGCTGGAGCCAGTCACAGCCAGCATAGGGCGCAAGGCAGGAACAAACCCTGGGCAGGGCACCAGCCCACCGGAAGTTATAATAACAAGAAACTGGAAATTATCATGACTGTCTGGATAATTCTGTTCAGTGTTAGTCACTACAGGTTTTTTAAACACTTCCTGAAATTCCATCTGGACCAAATGCCATTAACTTCTTTAAAAGTCCTCCTTATGTAATGTACAGAAACAAAGAAGGATAAATCATGTGGTGTTTCAGGATATGGAATTGGTCACAGAAAGTTCATCAGCAAGTGAAAAAGTACATAAGATTGGTTTAGGCTTTACTTTGTAGTTTGTAAGCATCTCTATTGTTTGCTCAAGTTTGCAGTATTTTTACAATAAATGAGAACACAAATCAAATCAGATTCTGCCCTTAAACAATCAATATTTCTGACCGATACAATTTTGTTTCATATAAAATCAGTCTTGTCTTTGTCCTTGCCCAGTTTGGAGAGCCATGTAAATACAAAGCCCAATATGATCATATCTCTAATTTATACACTGTAGATAAAGACATTAAAATGGTTAACAAAAACACTGCTTGTTTATTTTGTTTCATATAAAATCAGTCTTGTCTTTGTCCTTGCCCAGTTTGGAGAGCCATGTAAATACAAAACCCAATATGATCATTGTATAGTATCATGGTACATACAGTATTTAAATACTGTAGATAAAGACATTAAAATGGTTAACAGAGACACTGCTTGTTTATTTCTAAACAGCAGTAATACATTCTTACTCAATTTTGAAAAACCTTTAGACTGTTTTTCCTGTCAAGAAAATTATATGTATTATATTTTTTTTAAAGTAAAATAAAATATACTTTTCCATAGAGTTATGGAAAGTGGTTTAGGGTTTTCTTTTTTAGTAAGACTAGTGGACAAAGCCCCCTGCTTGCATTGGTCGCTCACCCCCCTTCCGATTGCATTGTAAAGGTTACTGAACGCACGCTAAGGAGATGCGGACAGATCAGCTGCTGGCTTGCTGCTGCCAAGCTGCATGTTCTGCTTGTCACTCTGCATGTCGATCATTTAAAAGCCTGTACAGCAGCTGTCCTTTTGTCTCACTGCTTTGTCTTGCGGGATGTTAAAATGTCTCTTGTGGGACGTCAAAGTGTCTTCCAAGAAGATCACGTCTTGACCCACGTCTTTTTTATTATAATAGAGAGATAAGGCAATTAACAAACTGTGTCGTGTAGAATGTGTGCCCTTCTGGTTTTACTCCAAAAAATGCTATTAGAGCATATGAAGTAATTATAACAAATTATCAACTTGTAGATTACAAATTGCCTTAAGGTTCAGTCTTTAGAATAAATTGAGTCTGGAAGTACTGCCTATATCCTTTTCATTAGTAGATAATATACTTTTAACTATAAATATTTAAAAAAAAACTTGAGCATTGTAGTAATATTATGTGATTTGAAGTTTGTATTTGAGGCATAGCTGTTCATATTGTTAATATTAATATCTGTAAAGTTCCGGACCTAATGTGACTTCCATAAATTAAATACTGTATAGATTAAAGATGGCTGAAATATATATTTATTGAATACAGGATCAATCAGCAGTAATATCAGCAGATATTAAAATGCCTTCTGTGTTGATAGCAAATTTTGAGCACATGTGGAACCACATATTAGTAACAAATTTGTAAAAGTTGAACCACATAACAAAACATACAGGGAAGAGTTGAAGTAGAATGTTCTTTTGACACTTAACCAAATACTATACCGGATATTTGATAAGTTGTGCTAACTTTGTTGTGGTCTGAGGTGCCTTGCTAGCAGCTTGAAGGACACAAGCTACTATCTGTTCTTTCAACATTTTTGCACCCCTTTCACCAGCATGGCATCTGGGAGTCAATTAATATGAATTTGCATAAGCCAAATTACATCATTTTGGAGGTGTGCGCACAAAACTGTAAGGTGTATTCCAAATACAGTCAGACTGAATTACATGCACTAAGTTCAATATAATACAATTTATTTTAATATAGCCCAAAATCACACAAGGATTGCCGCAATGGGCTTTAACAGGCTGTCCCTCTTGACAGCCCCCCAGCCTTGACTCTCTAAGAAGAAAAGGAAAAACTCCCAAAAAAACCCCAGTAGGGAAAAAATGGAAGAAACCTAGGGAAAGGCAGTTCAAAGAGAGACCCCTTTGCAGGTAGGTTGGGCGTGCAGTGGGTGTCAAAAAGAAGGGGTTCAATACAATACAATATACAGAACAAATCCTCAATATAGTATACAAATAAAAATTTTAGAAGTACGTAGCAGAATTTAACAGTAGATGATATCAGATAATATGATTTGGATTTGTTTAGAGTCCTGGAGACCTCATTCCATCAAGCTGCCTCCCCCATTTGGCCTTTCCATGGCTGAAACAGTGCTGGGCCAGCCAATCCGATGAAAGGACCGCTGTTTCCCACGATTCCTGTGATCCTCTATCAGGGTTGACTTTACCTTAGGCAGGCAAAACAACTTGGCAGGTGGGCCGTTGCACCAAGTGCCACATTTGAGTACCAAGAAATGAAACAGAATAGGTGAGGGTTAGTATCAAATTATAAATATCATGTTACTTATGTTTTAGTGCTAATGACTAACAACAGAGATGCAGTATGTATGGTTAATCAGCAGCTCTAGTCAGGATATGCTAAACTGAAGTAGTGAATCTTCAGCTGGGATTTAAAATCTGAGACCGAAGGGGCATCTCTTATAGTAGCAGGCAGACCATTCCACAGTTTAGGGACCCTGTAACTAAAAGCTCGACCTCCCACTGTTATTTTATTAATCCTTTGAATCATAAGCAGACCAGCATCTTGAGATCTTAATGTGCGCTCTGGTTTGTAAGTCATGATAAGTTCACACAAGTAAACCGGATCTTGGCCATTTAATGCTTTATATGTTAAAAGGATGATTTTGAAATCTGCCCTAAACTTAACCGGGAGCCTTTGTAAGGATTTAAGAACTGGAGTTATGTGTTCGTTTTTTCTTGTTCTTGTAATAAGTCTTGCAGCAGCATTTTGGATTAACAGGAGGCTGTATAAAGAACAGTTCACTGCATGATTACAGAATAGCCTTAAGTTTTTTCTTTGCCTTTACGGATCAATCTTGCAGATATCGTCATGCACCGACTTAAGGCTTCATTTGGGACTGGCTGTGTTGGTTACAAAGTGTACATGTCATAGCAGCTGAGGCTCTGTGGTTCTGGTACATACTGTAACTGTCATTGTACAGAGTAGCACAAATCAATCTTCAAGTCTCAGGGTGCACTTGCAGGCTCATTTTAAGGCAGTGTTTCTCAACCATTGAGTCACGCTGCCAGTGGATCGTGAGTACGCAAGAGTGTCACACTTGGTAGCCTAAGTCAGTATTTCTCGAACACTGGGTTACAACCAGAGTTGCTGTCGGCCATTGTTCACGAGAGGGACATAGTGGGTCACAAAAGGCATTTCTAAACAATCAGCAGCTCAGCACGATATGCCTCCCATTTTCTAAGTGAGCTTGTTTATCCAGTGGGATGTCAATGAACATTAAAAAAAAAAAAAAACAGAACTGAGATGAAGAACCGCAAAAGCTGAGAAACACTGGTGAAATAATAACAAAAGATTTATTGCTGCTGCTTGTTTTGGCAATTTCTTGAAAATTATTACCCTATTGCTTTCCTATGTCCTTTGACTGTAATTACAAATTGCCTTCTCAGTTGGTCATATTCCATTTCTGCTTGCACAAACTTTAATCTTTGCACAAGTTCTGGGATGATCTGTTACTATGAGTTTGTGCATATATGGTTATCTCTGTGCTTTTAATGTTGGATTGTTCTGGTGTGGGTAGCAGCACTTCACACAACTGGTCCTCCAATGAGTGGCTGTTTCTAGTCTAGTACATGCACAGTCAACCAGGCACAGGGTCACATGGTTACAAAATTCTGGAGGCACACAACCGCTAACACGAGGGTCTGTTTACCAAGAATGATGATGAAATTTACATCACACACACTGCAGCATACCTCACCAATGTACGCACCACAGTACCTTGTGACACTCATGAAAACATTGTGCGGCTTTAGCAGTTCATTGAGCTGTTCTATGTCTTTGTCAATCTTATTGCCCTTAACACTGTGTTGAATAGTAACGACTAAGACAAACAGTTGACTGATGCACAATAAGAACTGTATGTTCCTTTTCCGACTTTCCTACAAATTCAGCTTAAAGGCAGACTGAGAAATGGAACTTGTTTGTACCCCAGGGACTGACAGTAATTTATTTTTTCAGAATCATTAACTGAAATAAATTAATTCTACTTAGCATTAAAATTCCCACATGTTGCAGACTTGCTGATATGCTGTCTTATATTGTTCTTCATTCACCAGGCTCCTGTCCTTCACTTTTCTTTCTTCCTGTTTCCCTTATAACACATTGCAATCAAAGAAAACATCTCTGTAAAAATAAAGCTAGCTACAGTCTTAAAGCATAGGGAATTAAAAACTGCAATGAATTTCCCCCTTGCCACATTAATACAGTTGAAAGTAACAGTCATTTGAAATGGTGACAGTCTTCTATGTTAAAGCAGCCGTTAAAAAAGTTATTTACAATCATTCCACATCAATGTGGAGTGTGTGGATCTTGTACTAAGCCACATTTGTAAAACTAACTGAATGGAGGAAAATAATAAATAAATGCATGTGTGCCTCTATTTCTTCACTTTACTCTATGTGCTTTCACCTCACTCTGTCCTGTAATTTTGTGAGCTCAGCTGCATTTTTCTGTGCAATGCACTCCTCCTTACAGAGGTATTAAATTTTGAATAGAGGCTGTCAGTTGAGTTATTTATAATCTGATTTTCACTAAAAACATAACACCATTAGCCAAGGGTATTTATCACAAAACTGCAGTGACCAGTAAGAAATTTGCTTTTTATGCATGTATGCAGCATTCAAACATACAAACCACAATTTAGAAGCATACGGATAAGCAGCACGACAAGCTCCATGGAAAGAAACTCTTATGTCCGCTATGTGGGCAAATGCTTTTCTGCTGTTAAAGGTGACCAATCCGGGAATGAGCCATTGCAATGAGCAGGATCCAGTCAGAAGTGGGCCACAAAATTATGGAGGAATATTTCTGACAAAATTAAATAAATAAATGCGTAAACAAATAAAAGTACTGTGAAATGTGAGCATAAATAAATAAATGTGTCATGAAATGAGAGCCTAAATAAATAAATATGCCATGAAATGAGAGCATAAATAAATAAATGTGTCACAAAATATGCTTTTTGTTGCTTATTTATTTATTTATTTCATTTTGTCCGTAACATTCCTGCAAACCATCATGAAATACGACATGAAATAAAACTGTCACTTTCACTCGTCAAAGTTGAGAGGGTGGGCTCTAACACGCCCTCTAGTTACTGATTGGTGAATCGATAGCACAAGAATTAATTAGAAAAATGCTTACTACTGCCGATGAAATGGATTCTGCCAAAGATATTACGTATTTCAGAGAGAGAATTGAAGATTTATCGGAAGAAATGACAATGTTGGCGGCCCTTTTAAACTCTGATATAGATGAAACTATTTTTGAAATTATTGAAGAACAAGTGGAACGGACTCGACTACACTCAAGTTCAGGTGACTCAGTTCCCTGCTCTGGAGTCCATCATTTGACATTCCAGCTGAGTCAATAGAACACCTTCTGTTATGCGGTTTAAAAGTACGACAGATTGCAGATCTATATGGTGTATCGGAGAAGACGATCACAAGGCGAATGAGCCAGTTTGATATACGGTATAGCTACAACGGCTGTATTAGTTTAGGTACTTTGAAATGGAATGCCCAAAGCGCGCCAACTAATATTTTAAACTGAGTATTTGACCCTTGTTTTACGAGTATAAAGTCAGGTGCATATTCGCAGCTACTTTTTCAAACAACTCTACAGCTCTGATCAGTGGCAAAGTTGTTTGAAAATTCTTCTGTAATTTCTTCCGATAAATCTTCAATTCTCTCTCTAAAATACGTAATATCTTCGGCAGAATCCATTTCATCTGCAGTAGTAAGCATTTTTCTAATGAATTCATGTGCTATCGATTCACCAATCAGTAACTAGAGGGTGTGTTAGAGCCCACCCTCTCAACTTTGACGAGTGAAAGTGACAGTTTTATTTCAAGTCATATTTCATGACAGTTTGCAGGAATGTTACGGACAAAATGGCAACAAAAAACATATTTCGTGACACATTTATTTATTTATGCTCACATTTCACAGTACTTTTATTTATTTATGCATTTATTTATTTATTTATTTTATTTTGTCTGAAATATTCCTCCATACAAAATAAGCACAAACCAATCAGACAGCAATTAGTGTATCATTTTCATGAAAAACGAGTTTCACTAATCCAAACCAAAACACCGACTCTGTGTTTTCAGAAGTATATGGTTCTGGAGATCATTTTAAAAAATCTTTGTTTTCAGGGGGTGAAAATAATGAGATAGTATGGACAAAAGGCAAAAAAATGTTAACTGAGAACACATTAGTGTGAATGGGGCAGACTCATCATTATCTAATGTCATTTATAATGCATATTTAAATCAATTATCCATTTAACTGTCTGCTAGAAACTGTTTAGTGTTTTTAGTAATATGATAATGATGTTTCCTAAAGTGTCAAACTCTGCATCTAGCATTTGAAATAATGCTTGTATGAAAGATGCTACAGAGTAGAAATAGTTTTGGATGTTAACTTTAAAGTACTCCCTGATTTTTAGAATATATAAAACAAAATAAATAAAATGTTTATTTTATGTTTCAGCATGTTGTATAACTCATCTGTTGATTAATCTTCTTGGCTTGTACACTGAAATAAATACATTTGCTGATCTTATGCAATTATATCCTATTTCAGTTTTAATGTACAGTGATCCCTCGCTATATCATGCTTCGACTTTCGCGGCTTCACTCTATCGCGATTTTTTCTCATACACGCTTATATCACTACGCATGCGCTTTCTGAGAACTTTTATCTAAGCCCCACGATGGCTCCTAAACGTACTGCTTTTTCAAAGCCTTCTGACAATAAAACTAAGTGCCGGAGGAAGATGCTTGCTATCCAGGAGAAGGTGAAACTCGCGGATATGATCAAAGATGGCAATACCCTACAAAAGCCTCCTCACGCATATGAAAAGACAGCGCCAGCAACTGCCTATCAAGATGTTCTTCAGCCGCGCACCCAAATACCCACTGCCTACTCTTAGTACTCCTTCAGCGGAAGAAGACAACGATGCACCTGCTGAATATACTGCATCACCTGAAGATTCTCCTACTAAGGTTGTGCCTTCATAGGTTAGTGGTTATGTGTAAGAACTGTGTGTGTGTGTGTGTGTAATTAAATGTACAGTACAATAATCTACTATATAAAAGCGCTCGGGATTGTCCTTCCGTCACGTGAGTGCAAAGCATAGCGGTATTTCACTTATCACAGACTTACTACTTGCGGCTTGTGGTACGAAGCGACGCGATGAGAGCATAGTTCTGCTGCTCCCATCATCCCCTTGCTTTTGTGCACGATGCGCTGGAAAAATAGACAAAATTATGTCTCTGGAAATAATTAATGTTGATGGAGTACAAATGCCTCACCGCGTAGTAAATATCAGGGGAGATGGTGCTTGCTTATTCTCATCTACATTAATGCCTCGCTATATTGCGCTTCGACTTTCACGGCTTCACTCTATCGTGGATTTTAAATGTAGGCACATCTAAATATACTATATCACAGATTTTTCGCTGGTTCACGGCTTTCTGTGGACAGTGGGTCTTTTAATTTATGGTACATGCTTCCTCAGTTTGTTTGCCCAGTTGATTTCATACAAGGGACGCTATTGGCGGATGGCTTAGAAGCTACCCAATCAAAGCATGTATTACATCTTAACTAAAACTCCTCAATGATATAAGATATGCTTCCAGCGCGGTGCTTGATTGTTTGCTTCTCTCTATCTCTCTCACTCTCTCTGCCTAACGGAGGGGGTGTGAGCAGAGGGGCTGTTTGCACAGAGACTGTTTGCCTAGAAGATACGGATGCTCCTCTACAAAATGCCGCTTTATCGCGGTGCTTCTGCATACTTAAAAGCACGTATTGATTTTTTGATTGTTTGCTTTTCTTAGCGAGCGCTCTCTCTGACATTCTCTGCCCCTGACTGCGCTCCTTTGAAGAGAAGCTATGTTTGCATTCTTTTAATTGTGAGAAAGAACTGCTATCTCAGTCTTGTCATGGAGCACAGTTTAAACTTCTGACTAAAGGGTGTTATTTCATGTCTAGAGGGCTCTAAAAATGTTAACAGTGTGGAAGAGCTTATAAGGGCTTAAAATATATAAAAATAACCGTACAAACATATGGTTTCTACTTCGCGGATTTTCACCTATCGCGGGGGGTCTGGAACGCAACCCCCACGATTGAGGAGGGATTACTGTATAGCTTATTTAGTGCATGAAACTCCGTCTTTAGTGGTATAGATTCGGGCTGACATTGTACGACTTTGGACAGGCACTCGAGGGGATAAAAAAACGTAGGTTTTTGGGAGATGTTATGAATGGGCACTTTAAAGTTCTCATTCCCAACACTTACATGCCTGATGTACACATGGAGCGCACACAAATTGAGGATAAAAGTCGGTCGCCTTAAAAGGCGGGTGAGCCTAGTAATAATATATTTGTAACGTCTAATATGTCTAATTTTCTCTTATTTTGTCTAATATATTGGGTAATACGAGTGTAATGGTGACTAAAGTGTGTTTTTTGATGTCTAGAGGGCTCTAATAATGTTAAAAAACGTATTTAGAAGGTCGTAAACAGGTATTCTATACCCTAACTGCAAAAATATTCGATTTATAAATAAAGAATCCTACTTCACGAAAATTCATTTATCACGGTAGAGTCTGGAACGGATTAACCGTGATAAACGAGGGTTCACTGTACTGTATATACTGCCTGTCATTGTCTCGATTCTGTTGAGGTATAGCATTTACTGACTTATCCCTAGAACTACTTTGACTTACCGTAGCTGACAGATAATTCATGTTCCAGCGCTTATCTAGTGTTATGGAAGGATGTTTTCTTTCACTCCCATGGAGCAGAGTCTGTCTCAGTTATGTGTTTGATTTCCCTAATAAGTATCTATATGGTTTTATTGTGTCTTTTTTCCCCAAATTACAGTCATATGAAAAAGTTTGTGAACCCCTCTTGATTCTTTGGAATTTTCCGCTGAGCTTTCAAAGTAGCAACTTCCTTTTAATTATTGACGTGCCTTATGGAAACAGTAGTACTTCAGCAGTGAAACCTTACAAAGCAAGAATTCTGATTATAGACCTTGTCCTTTCCTGTAAAGTACTTCATTTGGAGACATGGCATATTCATGATCTATTCTAGATATCTCAATGATTAACTTTGACACCTTCTTGATCTCTTATTTTTTGAGAGAGAGATCTGTCCTCTTAAAAACTCCCTCAATCTTTCCCAAAGTATTTCTGAAGAAACCTCTGAGGATGCTTTGGTCTCTAAAGAAAAAAAATGTTTTGAGATAAGTTCTGTAAAGTTAACATCTGCTAACAATGGAGTTAAGACACCAGTTACGAGTTAAGAGTACAGGGCATAATGATTCAAGCTCCGAGATCAGAGAAGCCTGATCAGAAATACTGTATATATTTACATTTTTGTGTGTTTGCTTTTAATGCAGCTTTCTTGTGCGCCCACCTTTCAGTCCCAATTTCAAATCCAAACAGTTTTCATCATCTGAGTTTTCAGTTGCATTGGTGACTCTCTTGTGTATTTCTTTCCTTGACTGTCTTTTCTTTCTCTTGCAAGCAGGATCAACCCTCAGGGTGACAGGTATATTTTTTATTTTTTTTTTTTTTTACTGATTATAGACATTTGTCTCCTGTTCTTGTGAAGAAATGTATCAGTTACATTTTGTGACCGAGCTGTCAGATGCTTAGATTTGGAAGTACAGTTTGTAACAAAAATGTAATTGGTTTTATGAAAACTTTGTTTCTTCAAAATTGGATGCTATTATAATTATCATTATAATAATAAATAATATAATATATATATAATTATAATTATTAATTATATATATATAATATATATAATTATATAATAATATAATAATAAATGTTTATTGTCACTTTTAACAATATACACCAGTTCTGTCAGTAATGAATTTAAAAGATATTAATCATGTTATCAATATTTCATCATTAGATTATTTTTAACAAGATTCTAAGGTATACACTGACTGAAGACTTTAACATAGTCCCTGAAATACTTACAATTATGTCCATAATTATTTGGACAGTGACACAATTTTCATAACTTTGGCTCTATACGCCACAACAATGGATTTGAAATGAAGAAATAAGTAAATGATTGAAGTGTAGGCTTTCAGCATTAATTCAAAAGGTTTAAGAGAAATATTTTATGAGCCATCTAGGAATAGCAGCCATTTTTATGTATGGTCCCCTCATTTTCAGGGGCTCGAGAGAATATGGACAGTTGATTGACAAGATATTCCATAGCAAGGTGGGAGCAGGTCCCTCATTATTTTATTAACTATTAAGCAGGTATAAGGCCTGGAGTTGATTTTGGCAGAATGAGAAACAAACTGGTTACAAATTGCGATGTGAAAAGTAGCAGGAAATGATGGTTCGATGTTGTTAAAGGAAATCTGTCTTTCTCCTTCCTTCTCTCACCTCTCTCTTCTTCTTTCCCTCCTGATCGTTTAAATAGTAAAGAGCCAGATGTAACTGAATGTGAACAGGTAGATTTCCATCCTGGGGCTGCGGTCTCTCTCCATCATTCGTCCCCTCTGCACTTATGGGGACAACATTCACTGACATACATAACGAACAGTAAACGGGACGATGGAAATAACACGCATTCAGCACACACATCGAGTACTTTATTACTATGTAGCCCCACTACAAGGTTGTCAATGGAGGTTACAATAGGCCATTATTAGGCAGAGAATACAAAACAGACCCATCAAAGAGATAGCAGAAAAAACAAGGAGTGGTCAAATCAACCATCTGGTACATTGTTAAAGAGAAGGAATGCACTGGTGAGCTTAACAATACCAGAAGGCCTGTACAACCATGGACAACAACTATGCTGGATGATTGCAGAACTCTTTCCTTTGGGAAGAAAAACCAATTCATGACATTTAGGCAAACCCAAAACACTCTCTGGGAGGAAGACCTATCATTCCTGAGATCTGCAATCAAGAGAAGACTTCACAAAAGTAAATTGAGATGATTTTTACCACAAGGTGCAAACCACTGATAATCCTCAAGCATAGGAAGGACAGATTGCACTTTGCCTGAAAATACTTTAAGAAAAAACAGCCCAGTTGTTTGGACAAATGGAATTAAGATCAATATGTACCAGAATGATTGATAAAGAAGAGTATGGAGAAGAGAATGACTAGCTCATGGTCTGTAGCATACCATATCATCTGTGAAACATGGTGGAGGCAGTTTTATGGCATGAGTATGTGTGACTGCCAGTGAAAGTGAGTTAGTGATGTTTATTGATGATATGACTACTGACAAGAGTTACAAGATGATTTCTGAAGTGTACAGGGCTATACGGTCTGCTCAGATTCAGACAAATGCTGCAAAACTGACTTCACAGTAATGATGGACAATGAGCCAAAACATACCGGGACAGCAAACCAAGTGCTTTTCAATACAGAGTTGTGGAATATTCTTCAAAGGCCAAGTCAGTTAACTGACCTCAACCCAACTGGACATGCATTTCACTTACTAAAGAAAAAACCGACAACAGAAAGTCCAACTGAAGACTGCTGTAGTAAAGAGCTGGCAAAGCATCAGTACAGTGGAAACCCAGCACTTGGAGATGGCAGTCATTAACTGCAAAGGATTTTCAACCAAGTACTGAAAATGATCAAATGTCAGTTTGCCCATAAAAATGGGGGGCAGGGGGGGCATGCATAAAAATAGCTGTGCTTTCTAAACGGCTCATACAATGCTCTTGTTAAACACCTTAAATTAAAACTGCAAGTCTACACTTCAATCACAACTTGATTGCTTCATTTCAAATCCATTGTGGTGGCACACAAAGGCACAATTATGAAAATGTTGTCATTGTCCCAATACTTATGGACCATCTGTATTTTCTAAGGACGTTTCATCTGAGCATTTTTTTAATTTACTAAATTTACTGCAGTGTCTGTTCAGGTGTTATTCCCACTGTAGCCAGAAGTCTACACACTAAGGTGACATTTCATCTGTGTCCTGTCCATTTCATTACCCATTGATGAACTCTGTTTAGTTATTTTGTTTGTTTATTTTGCTTAAGAGGTTTCTTTCTAATTCATTTTTTATGTCTTTTTTTGGTTTTACACTCACTAGTCTTAAATGAGATATTTCACAGGAAGAAAGGGACATTTTCAGTTTGAAGACATCACAATAAATGTAGTTAAAAGCCAGTTTCAATTCTCTATTTTATCTTGACGGTCAAGTGTCTTGATACATTAACTCAGTTAAATTTTAGCTCAAGTATTTATTTATTTATTTTTTTGCATTATACGGAAATTTTTGCCTCAAATGTTGTTGCTAAATGCTCTGGAAGGGCATATGGTGTTTTGTGTGGGTATGTGTTTTAATGTGTCATCAAACAGTATTCGCACCATGACTAATAATGTACAAAGTCAGGTATTATTTTGGCCTCACGCTAATACTTTACCTGCCCATTTTATTTTGTATTTGGAATTTAGCCACATACTGCTTAGAATGCATACTTACTGAATAATGTAATTTTCCACCTCTCATATTCAATTAGTTTTTTACTATTAAGGTTTGCAGCTTTAAGACCAGACTTCCGAAAACACCTCCAGCATGTCTGGGGGACTTTCCTGCTAAAAGAGATGTAACTGGTCTGCCTCTGAGTTTTTTAGTTTTTTCCTCACGAGAGGTGCCTCAAACACCTCATGTGGTTTGCCTCCAAATTAGAGAGCAGCATGTCTTCTTACATGAGAATCGATCCTTCGATAGAATGACCTGATCAGGCAGGCTTAGTGGTTGAAGTAGTAAAGAAAATATCAGCAATTGAATTCCAGCTATTTTGGTTTCTTCAGGACAAACTTGTGGACAAATTTGTTGCTACCATTACAGCTTACTTGAAAAAGTCCTGCATATCTCCTGAAGATTGATTAAATGAAAAGCAGTAGTCTTATTTATACTGTATATCTTTGATACATCATCAAGTAAAGCAAAGCAAGTGTGAAATGAGATAAAGTACTGCCTATTCTATCTACAAAGGTATTCTTTTTTTTTTTTTTTTTATTAATTTTATTACAATCCATACAAAGCAATCAAGATTTTACAAAAAGAAAAATTGAGTTGTTAACAGATCGATCGATCTATCTACAAAGGTATTCTGAAGTAGCCTGGACACATTTGTTGGTATCCCTAGAAAAAGATCATATATAATTGGATCCGTGTGATTTTTTTTATTTTTTTTTCCCCCCAAGCTAGCTGTTTCTGTTAATTAGTATCATAAATGCCTCAAATCGCAAAATTAGTTGTTCAGTCTATTTAAATGGTCATTCCACTGCTTGGTATCATTATTTGTCCCACACTGAACATGGAACAGAGAGTTTTCTAATGAGATCCTAAAGTCATTTATAGACAAGCATGTTAAAGGCAAAGGCTATAAGCCTATCTACAACAGTGGTAAATATTATTAAGGGGAAAATCAACCCGAGAATGGGCAAAAAGGATAGTGTTAATGGTAGACAACTTCCAAAGAGATAAAAGCTGAACTCCAAGGTCAAGGTCCATCAGTGTCTGATCGCATCATCCATTGCTTTTTGAGTGAGTGGAAAAAGACCCGGGAGGATTCCACTGTTGAAAGAAAACATAAAAAAAGCCGTACTGGAATTTGCTGAAATGCATACTGACAAGTCATAATGCTTCTGAGAGAATGTTCTTTGTACAGTGGAGACAAAATTGTAGCTTTTTGGCAAATCACATCAGCTGTATGTCCATAGACGAATCAATGAAGCTTTCAAAGAAAAGAATACCATACCTGCTGTGAAATATGTAGGAAGCCTGGTTATCTTTTGGGGTTGCTTTGAGTTTGCAGGGAAGATGCACAGTGTCTGAAAACTGTCTCCGTTGCAAGTCATGAATCCTCCAACAAGATAAAGACCCAAAAAACATAGCTAAAAACACCCAATAATTGCTAAGAACAATACATGGACTATTCTGAAGTGGCACGATTTAAATCCTATTGAACATCTATGAAAAGAACTGAAACAAGCAGGAGAAGGCACCATACTCCAAAGTGTTAAAATTAAAAGTGCTGGTACTGCATACTGATGAGTGCCCGGTGACTTTAAAAACTGTCAGTACAAAAGAAAAACTTCAAGTACTTCAAACAACCAAGCATAGAAGTGCTGATTTGGTCCACTGGTGAGTACCAGAGTGTTTCAAGTACTGGGCATGTTCTTCTTCCAGATCACATGTATCTCTAAATGTTTCTTCTCTGCAACTGAAAGTTTCATTCAAGCAACCATTTTTGTCCACTGGGATCTCTAACTAGTATAGAGATCAAGCTTTGTTGTGTGTTTTTGTTTTCATGGCTGTGTATCCTTATCAGTTCAATTACATTACATTAATTACATTACATGTTCCAAGAGTCAGGTTCCTCTACCTAGTCTAATATCCTTGTATGTCCCATACATGCTCATCACCCAACTTCCATTCCACCACACCCTTCACAGTTTGCTTTGTGGGAAGTGATTTGACATTGTAATTCCATACGAGCCTAAGGCTGATCAGGCTATCTGTTAACCTAGGTTCCATGGCAGGTTTGGCATCAGTGTCTATTATTGAAAAGTTTTTCAGATAAGTTTGAAATAATTTCTTAAAGTACATTGACTGAAACTTAAATAGTCCATATTTTCTTAGTTATTGCTTGTTGATTCTTTGTAAAATTTGACTTTAGAGCAAATGTGTTTGTATGTTTAAAGGTTTTGAGCATGCAGATAAATAGTATGCATGAACAAACTGTAAATGTCCTTGGTGGGAAATTCACTTGCTCCAGCAGCAACATGGACCATAACGTTAAACACAAATAAATAACTCTTTAAATTTTAATGTTTCTCTTAATCTGTCCTATTAGGTGTCAGCCAATGGGTTTACTACTCAGAAAGAAGCACAATCAAAGGCCGACATTTCGGAAGAGCCTCAGCTAGATCTGTTTCCTCACACCTGGTTACAAACCCAGTTTACTTCAAGTAAATCTCTGTTTGTATCTGCTCCAACTGAACCAAACCTCTGCCAGATCAGTCACTTATCGCATGGCGTTGTATCTTTGCCACCTATTCCACCACGCAATAAAATTCAGGAGAGTGTTAAGGTCTCTCAAGATTTAGTCACTTCTGTGCCAGATATGAAGCCAATCAGCATGGATGAACAGATGGATAAAACAACAAATGAGAAAGCCAAATACTGCAGTGCTTTGACAACATTATGTGTGGCAGCAGATACGGCAACATGTTTGCCAAAGCAAAATAAAGATAAGTTTTCCATTGATCCTTTTACACAGCTCTTCAACTCTAAAACTGCACAAACCAAACAGTGGGTTACTTTTGACAATGAATGAGCTATGACCCAAAAGATCAGGTGTAGACAAAATGAGGCTGATAAGACAGTTTCAAATCAAATGTCATTCTGTCTGAACAATGTTTCTTTGATACCGATTTTGGTCTTGGGAGTGATTGTCAATTCCCTTTAAGTTGCCCTCCTCCACCTACTTCGGCTCAGTGGGCTAATGTTTGCGGCAGTATTCCAACACAAGCAGATTTTACAGAACCGAAGAGTGGAAAACAAATTTTTGAGTACCCAAACCTTTGTGTAAAATTTAGGGTTTCCTCACTTACTCAAACCATGTATTTCTGCAAGCCACTATACTAATTTACTTCTTCAGACAACATTTATGAATAATTCTTCATAAAATATTGATAACAATGGTATGTGTGTATATAAAGGATATTTTAATCATGTCTTGTTAAGTAATAATAAAGTATTGTGTGCCGAATTCCACTAATCTGTTATCATATTGTATAATTGTTGTTTTTTTCTCTCAGTTAAATGTACATACAGTTGATACTAATTCTTGGGTCATAAGATAATCTGAACAAATATAAATTGCTAATTCAAAATACTCTGAATAATGAGCCTCAATGAGCAGGTAATATTCATATAAATGTTATTTTAGAAGTAAGAGTGACTTTGTAATACTTAAGCTTCTATTACAGCCTGCTGTACAATGTATTTAACAAAATTATTGTCAAGCACTTCAAATAATAAATATCCTGCAGCTGACTGACTATATTATGACAAAACACTTCTTCTGAAAATCCGTTTCAGATAAGTGTAAGGAGTATATATTGATTGTACATTAGCAATAGCTGTTTGTTTGGGGGTGATAATCAGTGGTTTTATTTATTGAGCCTGCAATCTCAACAAAGCTTACTGTGTATGACCAGTACAGCCGATGCACCTTACAGCCTGCACTACCATTTGTGCGACAGTTACTGTATGTCATTTCTGTTTATGTGTTTGAAGCAGTGTGCCGTTCAATTAGAGCAGTTATTTTTCATAAACATTTGTAACTAGAGCGCTGCTTTTATCTCTTATATATACTGGTAAAAGATGTATGTATATGTATTTTTAAATAAAAAATGGAAAGATATCCTCTCATTTGTCAAAACTGTTAGCAAACTAAGCATTAAACTGTTCAGTCATGTAAATGATTTGATAAAGTGTATGAAAGAAGTGTTTTAGTAGAGACAAATATGCTTCAAAGGCTGGGGTTGAAAGCTATAAAATAGCTTCTTGCTGTCTGTGTAGAAAATGTACTGTAGTTTTCATGTGTTTTTGTTGTGTATACAGTACTTAGTTTATGTTAAAACTAAATATCCTACTGTTTAAAATTGGTGATGTCTGAAACACATTAATGCTATGAAAAGTGCTAACAGGTAATATTAACTTTAGTAGCATTCTGTAGTTTCTCTTGTATAATATATTGTAATTCTATAAATATTTGTGAAAGAAGTTACTTGTGTTACATATACAGTAAACATCTTTTGTGAAATGTGATGTTGTGTTGCTCTAAAAATAAAAAGTAAAAAAAGCATATAAAGTAAGCAAGATGTAATTTTTTAAAAATGAGTATGTATTGTCTTAATGCACTAGAAAACTGTTGAAAATTATGGGAACCGTTTATGTTATCTTTAAATAATTTTAATTTGAAATATTTTGTAGTAAACGTATTGGTTTTTTTTAATGAAAACAATTCAGAGAACATTTCATGTTTTTCAACAATAAACAGGATATTGCAGTGATGAATACAGTTATTTTAAACTTCCACAGACCAGGATTTAATTGTCAGTGAGGTTATTGCCTCTTCTCTGCCTATGGAGATTTTGTGTTAGTGCTTCATTTTCCGCCCTAATGTGGCAGATGTTTTGATAGGTTCATTTAGTACACTGAGTGAAATGTCAAATCCTGTGCTTTCAGGGTTGTTAGACTTTGGCTGCCTTCAGTCCACTGAAGGAGGATGTAGATTCAGGAAATAGTTGGGTTGCTTATATTTTTGTCTGTTAATCTGAAGTGAAAATCAGAGAGATGATTTCCAACTTTTAATGCACATAATCCTAACATTATTACATAGTGAGACATTTAGGCACCTTCTGGAACAGATGGGACTTGTCTGCCCACCATGATGGGGTTTCATTTGAAAAGAAGGGAAACCAAATGTATTAGGGAATCATATGAGTGAGTAATTAAAACTAGGGAATTAAGGAGTCAGGGACTAGGATAGATTAGTTTACAACCTCACATAAAGGAACAGCCGGCAGGATAAATACAAGCACATAAGATAACTTTCAAAGTTTTAGTCTACTGTTAAAATAACTAAAGTAAATAAAACATTTCAAATTACTTGCCTTAATGCTGGGAGTATTAAAAATAAATGGATTTATATGTAGCTGCACATTATGTATGAGTACCAAAATCTTGGGTAAATAATAGACATGGGGATGAGTGTAACATGTATGGGAACACATTATTTAACATTCAATAATAATGAGTATGAATTGTGGTCATGGCAAAAAGTGCAAGAACATGTGTGGCTTACATCAGATACATCCATCAAGCCATGATGAATTGCTTGGATTGGAAGCCGACGGTGCAGCACATTGGAACAAGTCCTGGTTAAATGTAAGAGGAGCTAGCCCAGAAACACTCCACAGTGCCTAGAACCTATGAGCACCACAAGCTCCATGACTGAATGTGACATCAGAAAAGTAAAGACTCACATGGCCTCCAGCCAGTAAAGCAGAAGTGTGGTAGCAGTTTGACCAAAATTTGGACATGGTACTGGAGATGATGGCGAAGGGGCATGCAGACAGCATAGGAAAGCCAGCTGAGGTCACTGAAGTTTCATTTCAAATAGGAAATCAGATGAAGAGAAAGGTCCTCTGGCAGAGCTTTACAGCATCCTAAGGAAAAAGTTCCTCACTCTGCAAAGGGCAAAAATGACATAGACAGCTGGAGAGAGAGAGAGAGAGAGAGAGAGTGCCAGTAAGTGGACATCATTTATTGCAGATCTATTTAGTTTTTCCAGACAGCTGCTTGAGCAGAAGTGCATTGTCTCCTTGAGCAGATGAAGCAGCATCACCATGACAAATATAAGGGCACAGAAAGGAAAAGGATTTGAATCATGGCCAAAATTATCAGTACCCCTGGAATTTTCCCAGAAAATTGTTGCAGTTACAAATGTTTTGGTATACACATGTTTATTTCCGTTCTGTGCATTGGAACAACACACAAAAACAGAGGAGAAAAGCCAAATCTGACATCATGTCACACAGAACTCCAAAAATGGGCCAGACAAAATTATTGGCACCTTTTCAAAATTGTTGGTAAATCGTTTTATTTCAAGCATATGATGCTCGTTTGAACTCACCTATAGCAAGAAACAGGTGCTGGCAATATAGCAGTCACACCTGAAGCCAGTTAAAATGGAGAAAAGTTGACTCAAACTTTCTGTTGTGTGTCTGAGTGTGCCACACTAAGTAAGCATGGAGAACAGAAAGAAGAGCAGAGAATTGTCTGAGGACTTGAGAACAAAAATTGTGGAAAAATATCAACAATCTCAAGGCTACATGTCCGTCTCCAGAGATCTTCATGTTCCTTTGTCCACTGTGCGCAGCATAATCAAGAAGTTCACAACACATGGCACTGTAGCGAATCTCCCTGGATGTGGAGAGAAGAGAAAAGTTGATTAAAGACTGCAACGAAGGATAGTCTGAATGGTGGATAAACAGCCCCAATCAACTTCAAAACATATTCAAGCTGTTCTGCAGACTCAGGGTGCAACAGTGTCAGCTCGAACTATCCGTCGACATCTGAATAAAATGAAACGCTATGGCAGGAGCATTGCCCACTGCTGACACAGAAACGTAAAAAAGCCAGACTGGAGTTTGCCAAAATGTACTTGAGGAAGCCAAAATCCTTCTGGGCGAACGTCTTGTGGACAGATGAGACCAAGGTAGAGCTTTTTGGTAAAGCTCATCATTCTTCTGTTTACAGAAAACAGAATGAGACCTATGAAGAAAAGAACACAGTACCTACAGTCAAACATGGTGGAGGTTCTAAGATGTTTTGCTGCCCCTGGCACTGGATGCCTTGACTGTGTGCAAGGCATCATGAAATCTGAAGGCTACCAAAAGATATTGTGGCACAATATAGGGCCCAGTGTTAGAGAGTTGGGTCTGCGTCAGAGGTCATGGGTGTTCCAGCAGGACAATGACCCCAAACATACCTCTAAAAGCACCCAGAAATGGTTGAAGACAAAGCGCTGGAGAGTTCTGAAGTGGGCAGCAATGAGTCCGGATCTAAATCCGATTGAACATTTATAGAGAGATCTCAAAATTGCTGTTGGAAGAAGGCGACCTTCAAATCTGAGAGACCTTGAGCAGTTTGCAAAAGAAGAGTGGGCGAAAATTCCAGTTGAGAGGTATAACAAGCTTGTTGATGGTTATAGGAAGCACTTGATTTCAGTTATTTTGTCCAAAGGGCATGCAACCAAATATTAAGTTGAGGGTGCCAATAATTTTGTCTATCCCAGTTTTTGAGTTTTGTGTGAAATGTCAGATTTGGCTTTTTTTCTTTTTGTTGTTTTTGTGTTGTTCTAATGCACATAAAGGAAATAAACATGTGTTTACCAAAACATTTGTAATTGCAACAATGTTCTGGGAAAATTCCAGGGGTGGCAATAATTTTGGCCATGACTGTAAGACCAGGTCAAACCAGACCGGCTGGTTTGCCCATCAGCACCAAACAGCAGGTTTGACACCTGTGACCCTATTTGAAATGAGGTGCAGTTTTTATGATCAGCAAGAGCCAGTTCAGCTCCAGGACTTGGTGATTTACCATTCAAGGTTAACAAGAATTCAGGAAATGTTGTGGGAAATCTTGAGATTGATTTGTAGGGAGGGCAGGGTTTCTGGATTTCTAAGGAAGAATATGACAGATACAATGAGCAGTTTAGAATAAGCCCACTACTTGGCATGGTGGGAACATTTCAACATTTTCTCTCCATGCCTTATGAAGTACTTCCCAGGGAAATGATACATTAACAATTCAGTGCAGAGGGGTTGGATCTCTCAGGTTCTGAGGTGCCTAGAGCACACAGGAGTGGCCCTCCAGTTGATTAGAAGCAAATGGGAAGGGAGACTTGGCTGTGCTTTGGGTGGATCTTAACAATACGTATAGTTCCATACCTCACAAACTAATAGAGATAGCCTTCTTTTGCCACCATGTCTCATATAAGGTCAGGGACTTCACTCTCGATTACTATGGCAACTTCTGGGCAACCTTATCAGATTGTCACTGTTTAGAGAAGGGGATAATTTTACGCAGCTGACTGTAAACATGATAGCCAAATCAGCAGAAGTAAGGAGCAGAGGCCGCTTTTTGAAACCTGGAGTTTCCAGTGAGAGCATTTATGGATGAGCTCAATGTTAACAGCAGCAGCAGTTCCAGGGTATAGCTGGATCCTGAAGGGTATCCACATGGGCGTGGATTAGTTTCAAACCAGCCAAGTTTAGGTCATGCTAAGGAAAGGGGACAGAATCTGACAAGTTCTGTTTTTTCTGGGAGGCAATCTGATTCCATTAATTACAAAGACACCAGTGAGGAGCATTGGTAGGGTGTTCAACAGGTCACTGAGAGATGCAACATCTGTCTAGACAACAGAAAGTAAACTGGAGAAACATCTGTATGTGGTAGACAAGTCAGGGTTTCCAGACAACTTGAAGGCATGGATCTATCAGCACACAATTCCCCCAAGGATCCTTTGGCCCTTGCTAGTGTATAAGGTTTCGCTGTTGATGCTTAAGGACTTTGACAGAAATGTGAGCCAGCAACTGCGCAAATGTTTTGGTCTGCCTCGGTATATAAGCCGTGTCGCCTTGTATGGGCAGAGTAATTAACTTCTACTCCCACTCAGTAGCATGGCCAAGGAGTTTATAGTTACCCTTGCAAGGAAAGTGTTGCAATATTAGGAGTCCAGTGACACTAAGGTCTCTCAAACTGGGATCAAGGTAAGGATGGGGAGAAAGTGGAGGGCACAGGTTGGTGTAGGGCAGGCTGCATCACAGCTAGGCTACAGAGAGCTGGTGGAACAAATGGCCAGTGGATGAGATGAGGTTAATAGTTTTTCCCGTGTTTGCAAAAAATGGGCCAAAGGTAGGGCAAGCCCAGAGGTTGGTTCAGCACGAGATGAGGGTGGAAGAGTTGTGTGCCAGCTGTACAGCAAGGATGTAGCTGCAAGGAGCATGGAAAAGATGGGATCAGGAATTGAACCACCAAATTTTAAAGAGTTAGGTGCCAGGCTGAGGAGCAGAACTGACCACGTAGGCCAGTCAAGTCTGAGGAGATTAGATTAAATCTTGGTGTAGGATAGAAGGGTATAGGGGCACTAGGACTCCATTTGGAGAAAATTGAACCTGTTCTGCTGCGACATGTTACATTTGAATCAGAGGAGCACCAATAATGTGGAGAGGCGTATGAGTAGGTTGGAAGCGCTGTCTTCCTACTGCAACCCTCGTCAGTCCCGTTAGCAAGCCCGTGTCTCGCACTGCTCTTCCTCCTCCTACCACAATCCCAACAACTGACCTGTGTTTTTACTATGCCCGACTCGGCAAGAACGCAAAGAAATGCCGCCTTTCTTGTAAGTTTAGCCTACCCGGGTCAGTCAACACTATCTCATTGGACCCAACAGACCACCTGCTATATAATTAATAGATGCCCAGTCCAGCCGCCGTTTTCTATGTGAAATTGGCGCACAAGTGAGCGTGCTTCCTGCATCACCAATTGATGTGGCTTCAGGGAAATAAAGACCCATCCTGGAGTCTGCTAATGGCACTTGGATCCCCACCTATGGAACATGGCATACCACTGTAGCAGGGCCACATAATAATAGGTATTTTTCTTATGTGTCTGTGCTAAGTTGCATTTTGTTTCGTTGTCCTGTTTACTATTAGGTATGTGTGTATAAGTAAATATCCTCATAAGGCAAACAGGGGAAGGACAATTAATGGAGACTGCAAAGCCAAGATGGGAATTTCCGGTTTAATCAACCAATGACATCCTGGACGTTCAGTTTTTAAACAAGAGGAGCGGAAAAGAAGAGAGAGGTGAGGAGAGAGAAAAAGACGAGTAGAGAGAAAGGAGCAGTTTTACGCATTCATTTTCCAACTCATCACTTTTGTTCACTGTGCAATTCCACTGCTTGCTTTTTCAGTATCCGGATCATCATCATCATGACAACCACTGCAGAGAAACCCCGGGGTTTGGATTCCTATCAGCTATTGCCGAGGACTTACACGGTGAGGTCGTTTTGCATTTCGGGAAGAAGCAAAATATCATTTCAGCCAATATTCAGTTACCGCCGGATTTTATTAGCTTTGGACTCATTTACCACATACATTTCAACTGCGGTTTTCAATAATCTGTGTTTGTGTTTGTGTTCTGTATTTATTCATTTATTGTTTAGGGTCATGGGAGGGTTTTTGTAAATACTGTTTATTCGTGTGTTCATATAAATAATATATAATCATTCACTGGTGTCTTTGGGATAGTGGCACATATATAGTATTGAGTACTTGTCTGCCCTTGTGTGTGTATATATTTATCCTCTGTCAATATATCTGCACTTGATTTTACGTTTCTGACTTGTGCCTGTTATTTCGTGGGGAAGACTATTTGTAAGGAGTACAGCTTGTTATTAGCTTGAGAATCCTCAGGTTAGCCAAGGCAAAAGTATTGGTAGTGTAGTTGCTGGTCTGGGTAAGAGGGTTGGCCGTTACACCACCTTGTTTTTCAGTGATTAGTTTGTCTTGGCCAGGGTGGCCAGGTCGCTGCTGGCCGCGGACTTCCTGGGTGCAAATGGGTTGCTGTTTGATGTTAAGAACTGTTGCCGCGTAGATGCAAAAAGACTTTACCATTCTTCCCTGCACTCTCAGCAGTATCACTACTTCTGCCTTCAACAATATGATGGCTACAACCTGCGAATTTGACCGCCTTCTCAACAGCAGAAACCAAGCATGACATGGAATACTACATTTCTACCTCTGGTCCACCAGTCCAGGCCCACGCCTGTCTTGCTGGCACCTGACAAGCTGGCAATAGTAAAGGCTGAATTTGCCGACATGGAATAACTAGGAATTGTGCGCCGATCAAACAGCCCATGGGACTCGCTACTCCATATGGTGCCCAAAGCAGGTGGAGGTTTCTGACCATGAGGGGATTACCACTGCTTGAACGATCACACTATCTCAGACCGCTACCCTATTCCTCACATACAGGATTTCTCGGCATGGCTGTCCAGGAAAGTAATCTTTTCAAATGTGGACCTGGTTCGCGGCTGCCACCAAGTATCTGTGCACTCGGCGGTCATCCCCAAAACGACAATCATCACCCCCTTCCAGACTGTTTGAATTCCTATAAACGTCATTCGGCTGTGCAAACATTCCAGACAACATCTTGGTTGCCGGCTTCTCCAAAGTGGAGCTACTCATCCATCTCCATGCCTTATTCAAGCACCTGAAACTGGGTTGATTCTGCTAAGTGTTTGTTTGAAGTGCCTGTCATAGACTTCCTGGGGCCTCACATTTCTAAAGAAGATAAGATTACTTTGCCTTCCAAAGTCTCTGCTGTCACTGATTTTCCACAATCCCGTGCCCTCTGGGTACTCTTGGGCATGGTCAATTTTTCCACTGATTCATTCTTCAGGCAGCACTCATTATGCAACCTTTATACGAGGCACGGCAGGGCCAGTCAGCAAAGTCCCTTGTCACGTGGTCCAAAGACCTGAATGAGGCATTTTCAAACACCATACGTGCTTTAGCTGACACAGCCATGCTCACACACCTGCTGCCCGACAATCCACTCACTCTTACAACTGACGCTTCAGACCATGCAGTGGGGGCAGTATTTGAACAGTAGGCAGATGATGCGTGGCAGCCATTGGCCAGCCATTCACTGCATTTGTCAACCACAAACCACTTGCTCTCACAATGTCCGAAGTCACTGAGCCATGGTCTGCCTGGCAGCAATGGCACCTGGTTTATATATCAGAGTCTACAACAGACATCCACCATGTTGAGGGTAAGAACAACCATACACATTGGAATTGATTACCCCAAGCTGGCAGTTGTCAAAGCTGAGGACCCGGAGGTCATGGTTCTTCATTCATTAAAAACCAGCCTGCAGTTGTCAGAGGTGTGACACCAGCCCAGGTTACCCACACTCAAGTGTCCCCAGCAACTGGAGACAGCACATTTTTGACACCATACACAGCCTCTCACATCCAGGGCAGAGGGCATCCCAAAGTTTGGTGGCAAGCAGCTTGTGTTGCATACCAGAAGGGTAGAATACATTGCCACTGACACCTTTCCTGGTGTTTGCTCGCCATTTTGACAAGGTTCACGTGGACCTCCTTCTCACAGTTTTACACACCTGCTCACTGTTGTTGACAGGACCACTAGGTGGCCTGAAGCTTTTCCTTTAATGTCCACGACTGCAGCAGAAGTAGCAAGAACTTTAATCAGAACTTGGGTTGCACGGTTTGGCACACCTTCCCACTTCATACCCGACTGAGGTGCACAGTTAATTTCACAGCTCTGGGCTGCAATGGCACAAGACCTTGGCACAACTCTGCACCATACCACTGCCTATCAAGCAAACTGTCTTTTTGTGTGTTTTCAGTGGTTACTAGCCAGTCCTCAAGGTCTCCCTTATCAACAACAGCTGGGTCAACTGTCTTCCATGGGTGCAGCTCCAAAAGAGGACCTACAGGTCTCGTCCACTGAACTGGCGTTTGGTCAGCCTCTCCGTGTGCCTGAGGATTTTATCCCCCAGAGTTCTGTCCTCTGGACTGCATCCCAACACCAATCTCTTCTCCCAGACACAACAGTCAACTTCCAGTCGGTGCCACTTGCCCAGCACAGCTCTCCTCATTCCTGGTTCCCATGACACCTGCAATCAGCAAAGCACATCACAGCCCACTGAAACCACCTTATGACAGCCCTTTCTGAGTCCTGGAACGCAAAGACAAATAGTTCATACTTGGCAATGGTGGCAAACAGCAGGTGGTCTCAGTGGATCGCCTCCAGCCTGCGCACATGGATTCCTCTAAGGTTTTTGACTCTTTTCCGGCACCTGTTGGTGACCTGGCCCCTGTTTCCCCTAACACACCTGTACTTACTGGGCATGCAGATGTTAATTCCCCGGGTCTGGTTAAAACCCTGCCTACCTGCACTCAGACAGGGCGCATAGTGCGTGCCCCAACAAAGATAACATTGCCCGTGCATGTGAATTCTGGGAAGGCCTGTGTGGCGGCTTGAAGCGCTGCACCTCTATAAAGACATAATTCACATGCACTGCAGTGTGGGAGGAGTCGGGGTGATGAGTGGAGCAGCAACAGTTCTATATATAGAGTTTAAACATTTTCAGTAATAAAGTCAGTAGTTTTTACCTGCATTGAGAAAGCATTGTCTGGTGTGTTTTCTTCCCTTGCAGACTGATAGACACCTTTGCTCCTGGCACGCTAAAAAAAAAATCTCTGTAGCTGCTATCTCACTTAAAAACTGACACCGTGCTTTACAACTGTCTTTCAACCAGAAACCATGGACAGCAACAGCAATCTCTGTAGATGGGTTTGTGGTTAGAATAAAATGCTGCAATTTCTACGAAGGTCAACATTAAAGATCCACTTGTGTGCTGTGGCAAAAAAGAGCAGAGGAATAAACACATATGGACCTGCTTTCAAAAAAAAAAAAGCATCCGACTCCGCCAGCAACATCCCTCGTAAACACATTCTTCAAAGTCCAAATAGGTGATCAGTGCACAGCCTTAGTCACAGCACAGTATAATGAATTATTTCCTTAAATAAAAATGATAGTTCTCCTGTCTCTACCATCTTACAATTATACAGGTGCTGGTCATAAAATTAGAATATCTTGACAAAGTTGATTTATTTCAGTAATTCCATTCAAAAAGTAAACCTTGTATATTAGATTCATTCAATACACACAAATTGATGTATTTCAAATGTTTATTTCCTTTAATTTTGATGATTATAACTGACAACTAATGAAAGTCCCAAATTCAGCATCTCGGAAAATTAGAATATTGTGAAAAGGTTCAATATTGAAGACACCTGGTGCCACACTCTAATCAGCTAATTAACTCAAAACACCTGCAAAAGCCTTTAAATGGTCTCTCAGTCTAGTTCTGTAGGCTACACAATCATGGGGAAGACTGCTGACTTGACAGTTGTCCAAAAGACGACCACTGACACCTTGCACAAGGAGGGCAAGACACAAAAGGTCATTGCTAAAGAGGCTGGCTGTTCACAGAGCTCTGTGTCCAAGCACATTAATAGAGAGGTGAAGGGAAGGACAAGATGTGGTAGAAAAAAGTGTACAAGCAATAGGGATAACCGCACCCTGGAGAGGATTGTGAAACAAAACCCATTCAAAACTGTGGGGGAGATTCACAAAGAGTGGACTGCAGCTGGAGTCAGTGCTTCAAGAACCACCACGCACAGACGTATGCAAGACAAGGGTTTCAGCTGTCGCATTCCTTGTGTCAAGCCACTCTTGAACAAGAGACAGCGTCAGAAGCGTCTCGCATGGGCTAAAGACAAAAAGGACTGGACTGCTGCTGAGTGGTCCAAAGTTATGTTCTCTGATGAAAGTAAATTTTGCATTTCCTTTGGAAATCAAGGTCCCAGAGTCTGGAGGAAGAGAGGAGAGGCACAGAATCCACGTTGCTTGAGGTCCAGTGTAAAGTTTCCACAGTCAGTGATGGTTTGGGGTGCCATGTCATCTGCTGGTGTTGGTCCATTGTGTTTTCTGAGGTCCAAGGTCAACGCAGCCATCTACCAGGAAGTTTTAGAGCACTTCATGCTTCCTGCTGCTGACGAACTTTATGGAGATGCAGATTTCATTTTCCAACAGGACCTGGCACCTGCACACAGTGCCAAAGCTACCAGTACCTGGTTTAAGGACCATGGTATCCCTGTTCTTGATTGGCCAGCAAACTCGCTGACCTTAACCCCATAGAAAATCTATGGGGTATTGTGAAGAGGAAGATGCAATACGCCAGACCCAACAATTCAGAAGAGCTGAAGGCCACTATCAGAGCAACATGGGCTCTCATAACACCTGAGCAGTGCCACAGACTGATCGACTCCATGCCACACCGCATTGCTGCAGTAATCCAGGCCAAAGGAGCCCCAACTAAATATTGAGTGCTGTACATGCTCATACTTTTCATGGTCATACCTTTCAGTTGGCCAACATTTCTAAAAATCCTTTTTTTGCATTGGTCTTAATTGATATTCTAATTTTCCGAGATACTGAATTTGGGACTTTCATTAGTTGTCAGTTATAATCATCAAAATAAAAAGAAATAAACATTTGAAATACATCAGTCTGTGTGTAATGAATGAATATAATATACAAGTTTCACTTTTTGAATGGAATTACTGAAATAAATCAAGCAGCACCAGCACCTGTATAAGCACAATCCCATTTAGTAACACATTTATAGTTAATCCCCCACAAATTAACAATCAAATTATGAACAATTTCCATCTGAATAATTTAATATGTAATATTTAATAATTCAAACCCTTAAACCCACAATCATCATTCATAAAAATTTAAATTGTCAATCAAATATTTTGTTTTGTTACACACATTAAACAAGATGCACATTTGCTTAAGACGTATCTTTATAAATTAATGATAAGAAGCAAAGAATGTGTATTTATGAGAAGAGAGTATTATGATGAGTGAGGTGCAGTGACCCGTATTACTAAAGCTCTTCTTTGCAGCATTATGCCTTCTACCAGTTAGCAAAACATTTCATACTTAACCCTTTAGTGATATTTTGTAGTTTGTATTGACATTACATACTTCAGTTGATAATAGTTCAGTGACGGCCTGAAAGGACAATTCAGGTAGTTGCTGACAATTCATTACTGAATTATTGATTTGCTTTTATTTGCTTTGTCCAATACCTAGTGTCAAAGGTATATTATTAAATATGTATGTTAAGAGTTTTAAAGGGAGTGTTTGTTGACTGTAGCAGATGTGTCATCTTCTTAAAATAACTTAATTTCAATGATATGGACAACTAATCATAATATCAAATATACATTTTTTTCCTCTGAATTCTACACACAACACCCCATAATGACAACGTGAAAAAAAGTTTACTTGAGATTTTTGCAAATTTATTAAAAATAAATAAATTGAGAAAGCACATGTACATAAGTATTCACAGTCTTTGCCATGAAGCTCAAAATTGAGCTCAGGTGCATCCTGTTTCCCTGATCATCCTTGAGCTGTTTCTGCAGCTTAATTGGAGTCCACCTGTGGTAAACTCCGTTGATTGGACATGATTTGGAAAGGCACACACCTGTCTATATAAGGTCCCACAGTTGACAGTTCATGTCAGAGCACAAACCAAGCATGAAGTCAAAGGAATTGTCTGTAGACCTCCGAGACAGGATTGTCTCAAGGCACAAATCTGGGGAAGGTTACAAAAAAATTTCTGCTGCTTTGAAGGTCCCAATGAGCACAGTGGCCTCCATCATCTGTAAGTGGAAGAAGTTTGAAACAATCAGGACTCTTCCTAGAGCTGGCCAGCCATCTAAACTGAGCAATCGGGGGAGAAGGGCCTTATTCAGGGAGGTGACCAAGAACCCGATGGTCACTCTGTCAGAGCTCCAGAGGTCCTCTGTGGAGAGAGGAGAACCTTCCAGAAGGACAACCAACTCTGCAGCAATCCACCAATCAGGCCTGTATGGTAGAGTGGCCAGACAGAAGCCACTCCTTAGTAAAAGGCACATGGCAGCCGCCTGGAGTTTGTCAAAAGGCACCTGAAGGACTCTCAGACCATGAGAAACAAAATTCTCTGGTCTGATGAGACAAAGATTGAACTCTTTGGTGTAAATGCCAGACGTCACGTTTGGAGGAAACCAGGCACCGCTCATCACCAGGCCAATACCATTCCTAACTAACACATTTACCGTGTAGCACCTCTAACACACTCAAAGTAAGAACACATTCCACCGGATTCATTTAATATTTAAAAATTTAAACCGCTAAACCCGCCATCAATAACCACAATAACAGTTGAAATTGTTACTCAAAGGATTTGTTTAAACATGAAAAGATGCACACACACATACAGTGTATATATATATATATATATATATATATATATATATATATATATATATATATATATATATATATATACTATATATATATATATACTATATATATATATATATATATATATATATTATATATATAAACACATGTTTGATATAGTTTTACTAGGGGTGCATGCAACTTGGCCGCCTATGGCAATACAAACCCAATTTTCTGGTTAATGAAAAAAAAAGAAAAACAGACTCTCTTGGGTAACAATTCACGCTGGATGGACATGGGACCCGAACCCATGCATAGATTATTAAGGGGCAGCATGCCACTGCCGCACCACTACTGTTTTTAGCATAGTGGATGTATATAATGTATGTTTTTTTATGTATGTATATAATGAAGATGAAAACAGTTATATATGGATGTATACTATATGACATACATTGAGTGTTGCATTAAAACGTTACATGAGGCGAAGAATGGATATTTATGAGAAGAGAGTATTAAAGTGAAAGAGGTGTTGTCACCCGTATTACTAAAGCTCTTCTTTGCAGCATTATATAAGTCGGCATTTGTATGATGTATAATTTATAGTTTTATTTCTTGCCACTAAGTATTATTGGACACAATCATTTAAAATGTATTGGTCATCCTTATATTCATTTTGTCTGGCAATTCTGTAGAATTTTTGAACTCTGCTGATGCCATATGTACTTCTAACAGGACCTCGCTGAATAATGATTTGAAGCACTAAGCAGACATGCGCACTATGGTATGGTATGGTATCATGACGCGCAATTCAAAGCATTGAGTGGACATGCCACTGGTTAAGGCACTGTCAAGGCAGTCAAAGCACTGAGCAGACATGAGTAGTTAAAGTCTCAACACACTCAAAGGCATTGACCTCTATATTTTTGAGAGTCTATCTAACACTTAACTCTCTAGTTATATTTTGTAATTCGTATTGACATTACACACTTCAGTTGATTTAAGTTAAGTGACAGCTGGAAACTTCAATTCAGGTAGTTGCTGAGAATTCATTATTATTATTGTGGATTGCTGTGATTTCCTTTTTCTGATACATTGTGTCAAAGATATATTGTCATACATCAACTTTATATATATATATATATATATATATATATATATATATATATATATATATATATATATATATATATATATATATATATATATATATAGCAAAATACCTAGCGAGCGGAGAAGTAGTGTGTTAAAGAAGTTATGAAAAAGAAAAGGAAACATTTTAAAAATAACGTAACATGATTGTCAATGTAATTGTTTTGTGATTGTTATGAGTGTTGCTGTCATCAAGGATTTGATTATCATTATTTCTTTCTATCAGGTTCATATTTGGAGGATGTGTTGTGTTGAAGTTACATTCCATGTTTTTCAAATGTTGTAAAGCTAACAGGTTTCATTCATCGAAGTGTTCACTTCCCAAATTGGTACTCGTGAATCTAAGATGTTTAACAGGCATTCCCGGTATTAAGTTGTGGATTTGCCTGCAAATATTTAGCGGCAGCGTGTCTATGAACTTAATTTAAACTTACGCTTTACACCTTGCTCTCCTATTAATATGTCTACAAAGGCTTGTTCAGGTTCAGAGGGTTGTTCCTTTCTTACTGCATCAATAAACAGCTCGTCTTCCTCTTTATCTGAGACATCACACACTGCATGCACGGGTTTACCTTTTCCAGTCCTGCAAACTTTAGCGAAGTGGTTCAATTTACCACATTTTTTACAATGTCTTCCTTTAGCTGGACATTGACTTTTTCCACCGTGTGCTTTGTTTCCGCAGTAACTGCACTTATGAATATGCTTGTATGCGTCACTCGCTTCATATTCTTTTGCTGCCTTCTCAATTGTGTAATGTTTTTCGCTCAGCTCTTTGGAGCTTTTCCTTGTTGTCTGCGTACTGCGTTCACAGTCAGTTCACATGAGCCGCTCGGAGTACATGCATCGAAGGTTCTCAGCTGTGCTTGTGCTATCTCATGCGATCTAGCGATGTCCACGGCTTTATTTAATGTTAGCTCAAACCCGGCACTTAAAAGTTTCTCGTTTATACCGCCTTCTCACTAAACTTGTATCTCGCTGAGCTTGTGCCAAACGAGCGTGTCTACGATTGGAGGCGTGGGGATAGGTGACACAACTCCGCCTCACACGGCGACCGAGCTGCAGGCTATGGCCGTATATATGTATATATGTATGTAAGCAGGATTCAGTTATGACCGTTACGTGTAGAATTTTGAAATGAAACCTGCTTAACTTTTGTTACTAAGCTGTAAGGAATGAGCCTGCCAAATTTCAGCCTTCTACCTACACGGGAAGTTGGAGAATTAGTGATGAGTGAGTCAGTCAGTGAGGGCTTTGCCTTTTATTAGTATAGAAAAAGATTAAGTAACCTTTTTATGCAATGCTTAATTTTCTTTAAAACGGTATGTTTATACATCTATAAATATATTTTTTTTCGTCTTCATTAGGAGAATACAACAGTGATACTCTTGTGTCAGTTAAACCAATTTAACGTGCATATGTCAAACAAAATATACGGTCTACATCCACTGCATTAAGAACAGTAGTAGTAGTTCAGCACTCACATCAGCACACCTTGCACATCCAGCAGGGCCAACAGCTTTTTACGCTTTGAGCCAATGAAGTTCAGCGGGTAAGTGAAGCTTCAAAAGCTTGACACGGTGTCAACATGTCAGTATCCAGTAGCCTACCACTAGTGGGAGCAGCTGTAGGATGTGAAAATAAATTTTAAGTCAATATAAATGTAGCAATAGAATGAATATTAAGTTGGTTAATTAATCATAAGTCTTAACCAAATTAACCAAATACTTATTTACCTCTCACTGCTGTAAGCGCTTCTCTGGCCTTTAGACTTGCAGTACATAGGTAAAGGTAACTGAGGAACACTCATTATAAGGCATAGAATAATACAATTTATTATAAAACACAAGGACTAAGTATGATAAATGAATATACAGAGTTTATTCTTGTATTATTATTTATATGTTACATACAGCCTGTATCTTAATATGCTGAGGGACACTGTTTTACCACAATTACAGAGACAGCATGATAATGGTGACTTCTGATTTCAACAAGAAGCACTACAAGGTTGAGCAACTACCCAACAGGTGGATAGGTTGCCAAGGGCCAGTGGAATGGCCATCATAATCACCAGATCTCACCCCATTTGGACTTCTACTTTGGGTGTTGTCAAAAATAGTCTTTTCATGATAACCATGTACTGTGGATGACATGATTCGCTACATAAGAGAAGCATGTCAAGAAACTGATGACAATAAAGAACTCCGTGCCAAAGTGTAACTGAGTGTAACAAGCAGACTACAAGAATGAGTAAATAATGAAGGCCAGCAATTTGAACACCTACGAGATTGTACCCAAGTGCACTGTGCCATTGTGACATTCTTTTGAGTTAATAAAGCTACTATAATAATCAAAACCTGCATTTCTTTTTACATACAGGCAACTGCAAACCTACTTTTGCTCACCCCTGTCTATAGTGGCATGTTAAACTGGAGACAGACAAACATATAACATAGAGTGGCAGGCTATTTTCTGGCATTTGTAACAGCATCTGAATTATCTTGGCGGAGATAAATACAGGGTGCAGCAGAAATAACTCCCACATTTTGAAAAATCACTGTGGGGTCCCCAAAGCAGGTAGAGGGGTGCGGTCCGTTCCGTTAGGTACGGTACATAATAAAGTTTTCAGTCGTCACCATGCCGTGGTCGGGTGAGCATCGAGGCTTTGTAGTGGAGGCTGTTTTCAAAAATGGCGAATCTGTAGCTGCGACGCAGAGGGTGTTTCGCACGCGGTTCGGTTTACGTGCTAATGAAAGTGTTCCAGACCGGAAAACGATTTTGCTGTGGGTTCAAAGAGTAAGGGCAACAGGAGGTTTTCAAACATCGTCCTCGGTCCTTGCACAAACTAAAAGAGGCTATTCAAGAAGAAATTGAAGGAATTTCGCCCAACATGCTAGTGAGAGAGATAGAAAACTTCCAAGAACGGCTCCAAATGTGTATCAGCCGTCAAAGCCACCATTTGGACGATATAATTTTTAAAACCTAAAGTAAAAAAAACTTTTTTATATCTACATTTCGGAAAAAAAGTTTTTGGTGATACCTCGTAGCATTTTTTTTCAATCCCCCTTTGAAATGTGGGAGTTATTTCTGCCGCACCTTTAGTTTTATGATACCAAGTTTTTATTGGTGATACACAATATTATGTGGAGTTGTTGCAGTTGTTGGTCCAGATTCAAGATTCTTCAAGCAGTGCTTTTCTCAGTTAGGTCCTTTGCTGTGTCATGCGCAGCTTAACTCTTTCAGGGCTGATGTCGACTTTTGTCAAAATTCAGGGGTAGAGGACAGTAATCAGTTGTAAATTGCAACAGAACTCGCTCTTACATTTTAGTTCAAAGGAAAGATACATAGCTTTGTTGATTTGACCTTGATTCCAAACGCATGCATGAGTAGCGAAGAGCAAACAACCTCTAAAATGGCATCGATATCTGGAGAGAGACCAAAGCGAATGTGCAAAGCAAAGACATTTTACGTAATTTCGTTGAATAGGACTTGTCGGACTCAGAGTTTGATGCAAGTGATCTGGAGATGGATATCGAAAATGAAACTGAGGTACTGGCATCATCTGATCGGTCTCCAGCTGATCGTGATGCTGAATACTTTCATGTAGCTGATGCACCTACAGCAGTGATCGCTTGAGAGGACCACCACTTATGATGACAACAGGTACAAACCGTATTGCATCACACTGCGATCGCCACCACCAGCCACCTGCTGTGCGAAGACAACCAGACAGCCGTCCTACCGTGCATTCCTGCTGACCATCGAGGTGCCCTTGTGCAGACACTGCCACCAGAGATGCCAAACATGCACCAACAGCAGCCACGGCACATAGCAACAGACGTTTTATCTTGATTTATGTGTGAAAGCATTGCTTTGTGTGCTTTTCAGAAAACTGAGATTTTTGGAAAAAATATTCAGCCCTTAAAGAGTTAATGGAGAAAAGCATCAGTCATTCTGGCACAAAACTGTAGATGCTAAATGTCCTTTCTTGATGTAATGGCTGTGCCTCTGCACACAGGGCTCAGTGCTTAGTTTGGCAGACTGGACAAAGAGAGCAGATTGTCAGCTTCTTATATCTTGGTTCAAGAGCAGGTTTCAGCGGTTTTCAGTCATTTCAGTTTCCACCCTCCCCAAGGAGTTCAGTGAGAGTCTAGGGAATATCCAAAAGAGTTTCACTTAACTTGCTTTTATCAACCAAACCTGCACAGTACAAGTAGTTTGTAAAGAAATTGGACTTTCATCCTGATTGGATTAAAGTCACTTTCAGGTACACAATCAGTGTCTTCCAATAGGGAAGTTATTCTGTTCATCCTAGTTGTCATGCCTTGAATTATAGGCCTTTGTTCTGCCTGGAGTCTTTTATTGGGCTCTTTTGCTGAAGAGACTGAAGAGAAAGCATTGGCAAAGATGTCAGGGCACCTCTGATTTATAACTGTTATTAGATGAATTACAGGCAGATCCTAGTACAAATAGTTCAGCCACTTTCTGTAATGTAGCTTGGGAATCTATGGTGGGGGGTTTGTGCAGCTGGAGGTCTGTTAAATCTGCTGCCTTTACAGGCCTTCTGTGCTCATAAGGCCTAACAGAATAGGTAAAGCCAATGTTGTCCTATATAACAAAAGTGCAGGATTTCCAAACTGAATGGACAGAGTGTTAAAAAGTATAAAAAACCTCTCTTTATAGCTTACTTGGACTACTATTCTAAATTAATAGGTAATAGTAATAATCCTCATGAACTGTCTAGAACAGTGGATAATCCAACAAATGGTAATTCTGAACTACAGAATGTACAGACATTAGCAGTGCAGGCTTTTTGAACTTCTTCAATGCGAAAATTAACAATATAAGATCATAGATTTCAGTGTAATAAGAAGAGATTAGCAAGTGTTGTATCATCTTAAAAACACTACTAATTTTAATTTGGTAACAAAAAATGAACTAAAATGAAGTGTACTACTTGTTCTTTAGATTCAATCCAAACTAATCTTGTAAAAAGCTCAACAGGTGTTCTGGCAGCACCCGTCCTTAACATTTTCAATTGCTCAATATTGAGCGGCACAGTTCCTGATGAACTAAGTGTCACTTATCAGACCATTACTTAAAAAAAGCCTGAGAGTGCTATAGGCCCACATACACCTAAAAATGACCCTCTCTCTCTAAAATAATTATGTAGCTGCGTTTGTCTCAGATTGCCAAAGTTCTGCAGCTTTTAGTTTGCTTCATAGGACAGTACAAGCAATTCACACAAAAACAGAGAAAAATTATTATTAAAGAAAAGTTCTTGTTTAAAGAAAGTTCTGTTTAAGGCTTACCTATCATGTTTCATGTTTCTCTAAGTTTGGTCATATAGTTATACTGTACTTTCAAATGTTCATATCAAAACGGTCAGAAAACTGTATGCCAATTTGTTATTTGTAAACTTATCTCCCAGTCTATGCTAGCAATAAAACTGTAACTACTAATAACGACAACAGTAACTGGCTTAATTAACACTCTGTATACAGATATAGCTAAGAAAGTTCTATTCCACATAAGCGTACAGGGGTTAAAAAATTATACCATATTATGAGTCACTTTAAAAAAACTAACATTCTGTTATTGAAATTATGCAATTTTAACATTAACAGTAAACATTCTAAGATAGGCTCTTACAACATGAAAAAGTAGTTGCCAATCAGATTCAGTTTCATCACAGTTAATTTGAGAAATTAAAGCCTGGCTTTTGCACTAACATGTATTGTAAAGAACACTCTGATATCCTCTGATTAAGGAAATCCCATAGTAATTATGCTGTGAGATCTGAATACAGCATTTGATAGCATTGGCCATTCTTATGTTTGGAAAACTTAGGGGCTCTGTCCCCTGTTCACTTTGCTCGCCAACCCCCGTGCAAGCGGTACATGCTAGCCACTTCGCATCTCTGCCGCTCGATATGGGTAAACGGATGTACAATTTAAACAGATTGTTATTTTCATGGGAACTGTTACATATGCATAGTAGAACTTACTATTTTACATTACAGCTAGTAATTAACCATAGTTACAAATAGCAAAAAGTAATAAATTGAAATAAAATTATGCTTCATGTTGTGTTAGAGGTATTCGTTGAGTTATACATTTTCGTTCTGTTTGGCTTTGAAATTAACACGCAAATACGTTTTAAAGTTCTGTCTTTGATATCTCCGTCGTTCAAAACTATTATTGCTGACAATCGTCACATGTTGTTTTATTATAAATGCAACCGTAATATTTCGGATTCATACAGAAACTAAGAAAACTTTTTTGTCCATGTTTTGCAGATGAATTTTGTTTAAAGTGTCATACTTTTGAACGCATGGATTTGTATCCATTATTGGCTGTAGAATTTCTAATACGTCCGATCGTTTAACTCTTTCAATTCTACGTTGCATCACTTCTCTGTGATCATAAATGTAAACCTGACCTCATTGTGGTTTCTTCAAAATTAAACTTGTAGTAGCTTTAATTGTTGCAAGACGACAGATTCTCATAGCATATGGTCCTGAATTGTGTTAATCTACATTTTGAGCATTTATTGTTGAGAACACAAATAGATTATTGTAGAAGCAGATATTTTGCCTGTAGTGTTTGTGGATTTCACTTTCACCAAACAACAAATATTTTAATTCTCACAGATACTCCTCTTCATTGGGAAATAACAAAAATTTTTCCTTGATGGCAACAAAAATTAGACGATCTACAAGTCTCTGACTTAAACTTTAAAGCTGGACAATATCTACATACTTCTGTCATATCACCTATGTCCATATATTTGATCTCTTTTCACTGTTCTGCTATTTCACCGAGTAATAATTTTCGTTTGTTAGCGCTAATGCGATCTTTACTATTAAAACTATCAAAAGTTTTTTTAAGACTTTTGAATTTAAGTACTTTCATAATCTCTAACCTGCTCTGCATGTTCTGCACATATAGACATATATATATATATATATATATATATATATATATATATATATATATATATATATAAACTGCTCAAAAAATTAAAGGAACACTTTGAAAACACATCAGATCTCAATGGGAAAAAGAAATCCTCCTGGATATCTATACTGATATAGACTGGGTAATGTGTTAGGAACGAAAGGATGCCACATCGTTTGATGGAAATGAAAATGATCAGCCTACAGAGCCCTGAATTCAAAGACGCCCCAAAAATCAAAGTGAAAGAATTATGTGGCAGGCTAGTCCATTTTGCCAAAATTTAATTGCAGCAACTCAAAATTGTACGCAGCACTTTGTATGGCCTCTTTGTTCTTGTATACATGCCTGACAACATCGGTGCATACTTCTAATGAGATGACAGATGGTGTTGTGAGGGATCTCCTCCCAGATCTGGACCAGGGCATCACTGAGCTCCTGGACAGTCTGAGGTGCAACCTGGTGGCATTGGATGGATCAAAACATAATGTCCCAGAGGTGTTCTATTGGATTTAGGTCAGGAAAGTGTGGTGGCCAGTCAATGGTATCAATTCCTTCATCCTCCAGGAACTGCCTGCATACTCTCACCACATGAGGCCAGGAATTGTCGTGCACCAGGAGTCACTTCACCAGCATAGGGTCTGACAATGGGTCCAAGGATTTCATCCTGATACCTAATGGCAGCCAAGGTGCCTTTGTCAAGCCTGTAGCGGTCTGTGTGACCCTCCCCAGACAATCATTAACCCACCACCAAACTGCTCATGCTGAATGATGTTACAGGCAGCATAATGTTCTCCATGGCTTCTCCAGACCCTTTCACTTCTGTCACGTGCTCAGGGTGAACCTGCTCTCATCTGTAAAAAGCACAGGGCACCAGTGGTGCATCTGCCAATTCTGGTATTCTATGGCGAATGCCAATCGAGCTGCATGCTGCTGGGCAGTGAGCTCAGGGCCCATTAGAGGACATGGGGCCCTTGGGTCACCCTCATGAAGTCCTTCTGGTTGTTTGGTCAGAGACATTCACACCAGTGGCCTGCTGGAGGTCATTTTGTAGGGCTCTGGCAGTGCTCATCCTGTTCCTCCTTGCCCAAAGGAGCAGATACTGGTCCTGCTGATGGGTTATGGACCTTCTATGGCCCTCTCCAGCTCTCCTAGAGTAACTGCTTGTCTCCTAGAATCTCCTCCATGCCCTTGAGACTGTGCAGGGAGACACAGCAAACCTTCTGGCAATGACACGTATTGATGTGCCATCCTGGAGAAGTTGGACTACCTGTGCAACCTCTGTAGGGTCCAGGTATCACCTCATGTTACCAGTAGTGACACTGACTGTAGCCAAATGCAAAACTAGTGAAGAAACAGTCAGAAAAGATGAGGAGGGAAAAATGTCAGTGGCCTCCACCTGTTAAACCATTCCTGTTTTGGGGTCATCTCATTGTTGCCCCTCTAGTGCATCTGTTGTTAATTTCATTAACACCACAGCAGCTGAAACTGATTAACAACCCCCTCTGCTACTTAACTGACCAGAGTAATATCCCATAAGTTTCATTGACTTTATACTATACTCTGATTAAAAAGTGTTCCTTTAATTCTTTAGAGCAGTATATATATACAACATATATATATATATATACACACAGTATATATATATACACATATATATATATATACAGTATATATATATATATACACAGTATATATATATATATATATATATATATACACAGTATATATATATATATATATATATATATATATATATATATATATACATATATATATATATATATATATATATATATATATATAATCCTGAGACAAGACTTTGGCCATAAGATTTTTTTCAAGTCATGCCTTCCTCTCAACTATATTCAACCACGCAAACGGTCCACTCACCCCTCCTTTGTATGAATGCTTTTGACAGAAACAGTTCCTGTTCTCTCAGCTCTTATAAATCTTAATGTTAATCTACTAGCAGAATACCCACGCTTCGCAGCGGAGAAGTAGTGTATAAAAGAAGTTATGAAAAAGAAAAGGAAAAATTTTAAAAATAACGTAACATGATTGTTAATGTAATTGTTTTGTCAATGATCATGAGTGTTGTTGTCATATTTATATATTCTATATATATCTATATATATATCTATATATATATATATATATATATATATATATATATATATATATATATATATATATATATATATATATATATATATATATATATATATATATATATATAAATACCCACGCTTGGCAGCTGAGAAGTAAAAGAAAAGGAAACATTTTAATAATAACGTAACATGATTGACAACGTAATTGTTTTGTCATTGTCATGAGTGCTGCTGGCATATATATATACTAGCAGAATACCCGCGTTCGCAGCGGAGAAGTAGTGTGTTAAAGAAGTTATGAAAAAGTAAAGCAAACATTTTAAAAATAACGTAAGATGATTGTTAATGTAATTGTTTTGTCATTGATATGAGTGTTGTTGTCATATCTATCTATTTATAATTATATATATATATCTATCTATTTACAATTATATATATATATCTATCTATTTATAATTATATATATATATATATATATATATATAGCAAAATACCTACGATTGGCAGGAGAAGTAAAAGAAAAGGAAACATTTTAATAATAACGTAACATGATTGACAATGTAATTGTTTTGTCATTGTCATGAGTGTTGCTGGCATATATATATATACACACACATCTATACACATACATATATACAGTTATATATATATATATACATATACACACATACATATATACACATATATATACACACACACATATATACATACTGTATATACAACATATACATATCTACATATATACTGTATATACACATATATATACAAATCTACATATATATATATTAGGGGTGGGACTCGATTAAAAAAATTAATCCAATTAATTAGAGGCTGTGTAAGAATTAATCGTATGTAATCGCACACGTAAATTTGCCCCAAATTGCAAATGTTTTTTTTTTTTAATTTAAACGGTTTTAGTGGCGACAGAATCAAATAATAGACATGGACATGAATATTGTAAACTGAAGCTGTTTTAATTTCTGAAAAAAAAAGCTTTTAAACTGCATTTGAATTCAAAACAGAAACAAAAATATCATCCCTGGTTAAAATTGGGCAGACTTAAAAATAAAGTGGTAGTTTAAGTACTTTAAGTACATTTTCAGAATAGTATTGTCTTTAAATAATAATAACCAAAATTTCAACATAAAGTGCAGTTTTTCTTCTTAAAAAAATAAGTCAGAAACATAAAAGGTAATTTGACCATCTTACTCTTTAAACTCTGAGTAACATTAGCCAAAATTATTTTGTACATTAGGCTAAAACAGTGTGATCATTGAACATTTTGTAATTAGATGTAATCAGAATTACTAACGGTCACGGAAGTCCAATGATCCCCAGTAAGAGCCACAAAGTCCGCTTTCTGTAATGCATCTAATTTTGCTTGCTTTTCAGTGTGCACAAAACCATGCTTTTATCAAGGCTTCGCTCGGGTAGTCGAAATGATCAGTCGTAAGAACGCGCTTTATTAACATTTTTGTAGCTGTGATGTGTGCATCAGTGTAATGGATGTACCAGGAAATCATGCATTGACAAAGTTCCGTTTGCTTGGAATTGAAAGTGTGATTAAATGCGTTATTTTTAAGCGTTATATGGAGTACATGCATCGAAGCTTCTCAGCTGTGCTTGTGCTAAGAAAGGGAAAATTTTAAAAATAACGTAACATGATTCTGCGTTAACCTAATATTTTTTCATACGTCCCAAACCAAGGAGATGTGAAGGTAAAATGAATCAGGTAGCGCGTACATAGTCAGTACACCCTCTCGAATCGAACCTCAATGTCGCGTTAGAGGCTTAAGACTCTACAATTAGCCACAGCGTGTGGCTTGTCTATGCTAAAGTATGTATTTAGATCGGGTATATATATATACATTTATATATATATACCCGTGTACCGCAGTGGAGAAGTAGAAGTTATGAAAAAGAAAAGGGAACATTTTAAAAATAACGTAACATGATTGTCAATATACATCCATCCATCCATTATCTAACCCGCTGAAACCGAATAGGGTCACGGGGGTCTGCTGGAGCCAATCCCAGCCAACACAGGGCACAAGGCAGGAAACAATCCTGGGCAGGGTGCCAACCCACCGCAGGTCAATATACAGTAATTGTTTTGTGAGTGTTATTGAATGTTGCTGTCATCAAGGATTTGATTATCATTATTTCTTTCAATCAGGCTCGTATTTGTAGGATGTGTTCAAGTTACATTCCGTGTTTGCCAATCGTTGTAAAGATAAGAGGTTTCATTCATCGATTAGTTCCTTACTGCATCAATAAACAGCTCGTCTTCCTTTTTATCTGTGATGTGACAAACTGCATGCACGTTTTTTTTACGCTGTCTTCCTTTAGCAGGACATTCACTTTTTCCACCGTGTGCTTTGTTTCCGCAGTAGCTGCACTTATGAATATGATTGTATGTATAACACGCTTCATATTTTTTTGCTGCCTTCTCAATTGTGTAATTCGGTTTTTGTTCAGCACTCTTTGGAACTGTTGCTTTTTGTCTGCACATTGCGTCAGTTCACGTGAGCCGCTTGGTGTTCTTGCATCGAAGGTTCCCAGCTGTACTGGTGCCATCTCGTAATGTCAGCTAAGACCCGGCACTTAAAAGTTTCTCTCGCAGTTTCAATGAGTTTGTGCCAAACACCACCCTGACCATCTCATCTTCCTCTGCATAAGCGCAGTCCTTCACACGTGAATATTTAGCGGCAGTGTTTGTATTGGATTGCCGCTGATGGACGGCCTTATATGGGCAGGCACTAAATTACAAACGCTAGTGGCAGCCTGTCTATGAACTTAATTTAATATAAACTTACGGTTCACGCCGTGCTTTGTTTCCGCAGTAGCTGTACTTATGAATATGCTTGTATGCATCATTTGCTTCATAATGTTTTTCTGCCTTCTCAATTGTGAAATGGCGTTTTGTGCTTGGAGTTCTTCCTTGTTCTCTACGTACTTACGTAGGAGGCGTGATGATGTCACACGAAACTCCCCCCCCACGGCCATCTCCAACTCAAGACTCCATTACATTATATGGGGAAAAATAGCTTCCAGTTATGACCCTTATGCGTAGAATTTCGAAATGAAACCTGCCCAACTTTTGTAAGTAAGCTGTAAGGAATAAGCCTGCCAAATTTCAGCCTTCTACCTACACGGGAAGTTGGAGAATTAGTGATGAGTGAGTGAGTGAGGGCTTTGCCTTTTATTAGTATAGATACATACATGTGCACATATATACACACACACATATATACTATGGGGTGCAAAACAGGCAAATACATTGATTTTCTGAATATATAAAGTCGGCATCAGAATATATAAAGTCAAAACTTGAATATATAAAGTCACTGTCGGAATATATAAAGTCAAAACTTGAATAAATAAAGTCAGCGTCGGTATATATAAAGTCAGCGTCGGAATTTATAAAGTCATTCCTGATTATATAAAGTCAACATCGGAGTATATAAACTCATTCCTGAATATATAAACTCAAAGTCAAAATATATAGATTGAAACGACTCTGAACTGAAGTAAGTTAACAAAAACGTATTCAGAAAATAAATTAAAAAAACACTTTTCGGTTAATATTTTGAAAATTATGCATTTGCCCTGCCCAGGATTGGTTCCTGCCTTGCACCCAGTGTTGGCTGGGATTGGCTCCAGCAAACCCACGTGACCCTGTGGTTGGATTCAACGGATTGGGAAATGGATGGATATTACAGCACTGACTTTGTATATTCCGACTATGACTTTATATATTAAAGTTTTGACTTTATATATTCCAATGCTTACTTTATATTGTGAGCTGGAGGGCTTCGCTATTTCGTGTGGGGACGAAACTTCACTTTGGTAACTGATCATGCTCCACTTCAATGGTCATACCGACAGAAAGATACAAACTCTCGCCTCATGAGATGGTTTCTGAGCTTACAACTTTTACCGTTTCACAGTAAAACATCGACCAGGTTCTGAACACGTCAACGCAGACGTATTATCAAGACTAAATGAACCTGGTACAGAGAGTCGCTTGATTCACGGAAATGTGAATAAAGCTGAGGGGGTGGGTGTGAGCTGAAGGGCTGATCGCACCCCAAGAAGATACAGACGCCTCTGGGAAAACTACAACCCCTGAAACACAGACTACCCTCACATTGCTCCTTACTTTCTCACTTGCGCTATAACGCGTAATGCAAACCTCGCGCAATACTCCGCTGACTTAAAAGCATTGTGCAGCGCCTGTCAGTTGAAAATTGATTGTTTGCTTGCTTTTATCGCTCTCTCTCTGCTCCTAGCAGAACTGTCATCTCAGACTTGTCATGGAGCACATTTAAGCTCATGTGTTTGCAGTGTTTGAATAAAAATCCTTCTTGTTTCTACGACCTCCTGTGTCTCTGTGCAAATCTGTGACCCAAGCGTGACAATATATTCTGACGCTGACTTTATATATTCAAGATTTTACTTTATATATTCCAGCGCTGAGTTTATATATTCCAACTCTGACTTTATATATTTAAGTTTTGACTTTAGGTGGCAGTGTGACGAAGTTGCTTCGGAAGACGGCGTTAGCCGCGGAGCTCAGCTCAGAGCGAAATGAGGTAAATGGGAGGGGAAATGATGACGTGATTCGTCTACCCGCCTTAACTGTCAATCCCCCACAAACACAGACTCTAAGAATTTGCATAAGCACACCCCTTCACCTGCAATTTTAACTTAGTTACAAAGTGATCAAAACTCTCGTTTATATCCTGCGTCCTCTCATTAAACTTGTATCCCGCATTACCTGTGGGCATGAAAAACGCCAGCGGCAGCCTGTCTATTAACTTAATTTAAAGTTTAGGTTTTCACCTTGCTTTGTTTCCGAAGTAGCTGCACTGATAAATATGGTAGTATATGTCACTCGCTTGCTTCTTATTGTTTCACTGCCTTCTCAATTATAAAATGCATGTTTTCTTCAGCACATTTTGGAGCTCTTCCTGGTTTTCTACATAGTGCGTTGACAGTCAGTTCACGTGATTACGTGGGTGGCGTGATGATGTCACATGAAACTCCGCCCCCACGGCTTTCAAGCTCAACTCCATTACAGTAAATGGAGAAAAATACCTTCCAGTTATGACCATTACGCGTAGAATTTCGAAATGAAACCTGCCCAACTTTTGTAAGGAAGCTGCAAGGAAGGAGCCTGCCAAATTTCAGCCTTCTACCTACACAGGAAGTTGGAGAATTAGTGATGAGTCAGTCAGTGAGTGAGTGAGTGAGTGAGTGAGTGAGTGAGTCAGTCAGTCAGTAAGGGCTTTGCCTTTTATTAGTACATATATATATATATATATATATATATATGTAATATACAGATTACAGATTACACACACACAGTATATAAGGCTTCCTATTCTGAGGAGACTGAAGAAAGCACAACTTCAACAACAGCGACTGGTTCTTTTCTACAGGTGCACCATAGAGTCTGTCTTTATGTACTGCATTACAGAATGGTGCTCTGGCTGCACCTCTGAGAACTGGCAGGCCCTCCAGCATATCATCAAAAAGGCTCAGAGAATCACTGGCATTCAGCTACCACCGCTGGAAGATACCTTCACTACCAGCTGCAGCAGAAAAGGAAAGAATATTTGTAAAGATCAAAAACACCCCGGCCATAGCATTTTTACTCCTCTGCCAGGCACTATCAGGCTGAAGAACAGCTTTTATCCCAAAGCAATCAGCCTATTAAATGCACAGCGATCATTGCTTCTTTCTATAAGAGAAACCACCACTGATTAAACTGAACATCTGCATCAAACACATACTGTATAGTCACACACTTATACTGTACATTACCCATCTAGAACTCATGACCATTACATTGACTGCAATCTTCAATGTGACTTCATTAATTTGTGACTTTATTTATCTATACTAATAAAAGGCAAAGCCTTCACTGACTGACTGACTGACTGACTCATCACTAATTCTCCAAGTTCCCGTGTAGGTAGAAGGCTGAAATTTGGCAGGCTTATTCCTTACAGCTTACTTACAAAAGTTAAGCAGGTTTCATTTCGAAATTCTACGCGTAACGGTCATAACGGTCGAGAACGTCCGCCATGTTGAACTTTCTTATTTATGGCCCCATCTTCACGAAATTTGATAGGCGGCTTCCTTGCGCTAACCGAAACCGATGTACGTACTTATTTCGATGGTATGACGCCACTGTCGGCCGCCATATTGAACTTTCCAAACGTCACTAATTCTCCAACTTCCTGTGTAGGTAGAAGGCTGAAATTTGGCAGGCTCATTCCTTACAGCTTACTTACAAAAGTTAAGCAGGTTTCATTTCGAAATTCTACACGTAACAGTCATAAAGATTGACAACTTTCGCCATGTTGAACGTTCTTATTTATGGTCCCATCTTCACAAAATTTGGTAGGCGGCTTCCCTGCGCTAACCAAAACCAATGTACGTACTTATTTCAGTGGTATGACGCCACTGTCAGCCGCCATATTGAATTTTCACTAATTCTCCAACTTCCCATGTAGGTAGAAGGCTGAAATTTGGTACTTATTTCGGTGGTATGATGTCACTGTCGGCCGCCATATTAAACTTTTCAACAGTCTTTGTTACTTATGGGCCCATCTTCAAGAAATTTGGTACGCGGGTTCCCAACGCTAACTGAATCCCACTTACGTACATATATACGTCCATAGCCTGCAGCTCAGTCACCATGTGAGGCAGCATTGGGTCCCCCATCCCAACGCCTCCCACGTTGTTGGCTGCCTTCCTATATAAGGCCGTCCGTCGCTCCAGTCTCTACATTCCCTGCATTGCTTCGCCACGGGATTCACGTCTCCCTGATGATAACTACAGCCTTTTTATTTAATCCATGGCTTCTCCTCTGTTTTATTGTTCATTTATTACGATTATAGTTATTGTGTAGGTATTTTAGACTTACTTTACATTGTTCAGGTACCCATTTCCTTTATCATTCCAACCGTACCCGCATTAACATGTCTATCGAGGTGATCACCATCAATCAAAGAACTGTCACTTACCGAGTGGTTTCCATGCCCGGAGATGGCACCTACCTTTTCCATTCTCTTTGGTACATATTGCACGGCCATATCAGAATCATTCTTGTTATCCGGAGGAACATTGTGTCTTATATATTAAATGACTGGGACAGGTTCAAGGTGTGGACTGATGATGGTACAGGAGATAATTATACTACATAGGAGCACTATAAGAGTGAAATGCTTAAGCCCTTCACCTATGCATCTGCATGTGAGTTGATGGCTGACGCTGAATTGTTCGGTTATCGCTTTCAAGTGTACCGAAATGGCCAAATATTTTACACGTTTGGACAACCGCCAATGCCTCTTAAACATCTTAGATTGACAGGTGACGATTTCAGTAGTGGACACTTTGATGTTTATGAATGTTTAAACTCTAAAAAGCTGGATGTGAAGTTATCGATGAAACTGGTTGTATACTTAAAACGCTTGACAGATGCTGAATGTCACTTCAACACAAGTCCTACAAATACTGTCGTAATTGAAACAAACCATGAAACTCAAACCGATTATGACAGCAGCAATCCAAGCTGTGAGATTTGAGACAAGATTACTGTTCACATGGCCAACTGTACATTACATGCTTAAGAGTAAGGTCAGCACACAGCTTGGTCATATTACAACCGGAGTGCCGAACTCACAATGTGGTATACAAAGAGATCCTTAACAAATAATTATTGGTATATTTTCCCTCAGTTTAAAAAGGTTTAATTTTCTTCTTAATAAAACTTTTAAGGCAGTACTTTGCCGCTGCGAAGCGCGGGTATTTTGCTAGTCTATACTAATAAAAGGCAAAGCCCTCACTGATTCACTCACTCACTGACTCATCACTAATTCTCCAACTTCCTGTGTAGGTAGAAAGCTGAAATTTGGCAGGCTCATTCCTTACAGCTTACTTACAAAAGGTTTCATTTTGAAATTCTACACATAATGGTCATAACTGTAACCTATTTTTTTGTCCATATACTATAATAGACTTCTGCTCGATGCCCGTGGGAGGCGTCGAAGGCAGCGAAACAATAAGAAGCGAGCAACTGACATATACAACCATATTCATGAGTGCTGCTATTTCGGAAACAAAGCACGGTGTAAATCTAAAGTTTAAATTAAGTTCATAGACAGGCTGCCGCTGGCGTTTGTAATTTAGTGCCTGCCCATATAAGGCCGTCCATCAGCGGCAATCCAATAGAAACACTGCCGCTGAAGGACTGTGCTTATGCAGAGGAAGATGAGATGGTCAGGGTGGTGTTTGGCACAAACTCAGCGAAACTGCGAGAGAAACTTTTAAGTGGCGGGTCTTAGCTAACATTAAATACTGCCGTGGACATCGCACAAGATGGCACCAGCACAGCTGTGAACCTTTGATGAAATGACATGAAATGACGCAGTGCACAGACAAAAAGCAACAGTTCCAAAGAGGGCTGAACAAAAACCGAATTACACAATTGAAAAGGCAGCAAAAAAATATGAAGCGTGTGATACATACAAGCATATTCATATGTGCAGCTACTGCGGAAACAAAGCACACGGTGGAAAAAGTCAATGTCCCGCTAAAGGAGGACAGTGTAAAAAAAAAACCAGTGCATGCAGTGTGTCACGTCTCAGATAAAGAGGAAGACGAGCTGTTTATTGATGCAGTAAGAAACGAATCGATGAATGAAACCTGTTATCTTTACAACGATTGACAAATACGGAATGTAACTTGAACACAACACATCCTACAAATACGAACCTGATTGAAAGAAATAATAATAATCAAATCCTTGATGACAGCAACACTCATAACACTCACAAAACAATTACTGTATATTGACAATCATGTTACGTTATTTGTAAAATGTTCCCTTTTCTTTTTCATAACTTCTTTAACACACTACTTCTCCGCTGCGAAGCGCGGGGAGATATATATATATGTATATATATACCCCGATCTACATATTCTCAAATAGACAAACCACACCGTGGCGCAATGGTAGAGGCTTTGCCTCTAGCGCCGACGTCCGAGGTTCGATTCCCGAGAGGGGGTGCACTGAGTATTGTAAGATATGGCCGGCCATGTACCCCAGCCAATACCCCCAAGCCGCCAGGTGGAGCCCTCCTTGCAGCATGGAGGTCCCCAGAAGACCAGCAGGGCATCATGGACAATGTAGTTTTTATGCACCGCCCTGCTGGATGCCATGGGGGCCACGAGAGGGAGCTGCAGGGAGGACCGAAAAGTTCTTCGTGCCCTATGACCCGGAAGTTCGTCATAGGAAGAGCAACGGGCTTCCGGGGTGAGAAAAAGCATTGTTTACCCTGACCCGGAAGGAATAAGGACTTGTGGACTGTTGGATTGGGAACACTTCCGGGTCGAGGGATATAAAAGGACTGTGGGAGCTCCCAGACAGACGAGCTGAGTTGGGAGGCAGGGTGGCTAAGCGTCTGGGAGATTGGAGGATTTGGTTTATTGGTTATTGTTTATTGAGTATTTGGGAGTGGAGGGTGCTTTGTGCACTTTATTATTATAATAAATATCATTATTGGAATTTTACCTGGTGTCTGAGGGTGCAAGGGTGCGAGCAAGCACTGAAACTGTCACAGTATGTATGCGTGCTTCCCGATTCATTTTACCCTCACACCCTTTGGTTTGAGACGTATGAAAAAATATGCGGTTAACGCAGAAAGACAGATCACCAATTGAAGCTTTATGAATAATGGATACAAAGCGCGTTCCTAAGACTGATCGGAGGCAAATTTCATTTCAAATGACTACCCGACGGAAGCCTTGATAAAAACGTGGTTTTGTGCAAACTGTCCAAATACGAACCTGATTGAAAGAAATTATAATCAAATCCTTGATGACAGCAACACTCATAACGGTCACAAAACTATTACATTCACAATCATGTTACGTTATTTTTATTAATGTTTCCTTTTCTTAGCACAAGCACAGCTGAGAAGCTTCAATATTCGAGGGGATACACTGAGTAAGTACGTGCGCTTCTCGATTCATTTTACCCTCGCATCCCCTTGGTTTGAGACGTATGAAAAAATATGCGGTTAACGCAGAATCATATTATGTTATTTTTAAAATGTTTCCTTTTCTTAGCACAAGCACAGCTGAGAAGCTTCGATGCATGTACTCCATAACGCGTTAAAAAAAAATAACGCATTTAATCACACTTTCAATTCCAAGCAAAGGGGAACTTTTGTCAATGCATGATTTCCTGGTACAGTACTTCGATTACACTGATGCACACATCAGAGCTACAAAAATGTTAGCGTCGGAATAAAGCGCGTTCCTACGACTGATCGGAGGAAAATTTCATTTCAAAAGACTACCCGACGGAAGCCTTGATAAAAGCATGGTTTTGTGCACACTGAAAAGCAAGCAAAATTAGATGCATTACAGAAAGCGGACTTTGTGGCTCTTACTGGGGATCATTGGACTTCCTTGACCGTTATCAATAACGCACACAGTACTCATCTCTGCACCTCCGAAACATTAAATATGGCACTATTGAATGTTAGAGCTTTAACTAACAAAACGTTTTTTTATCAACGATCTTATTAGTGATAAAAAAATAGATCTTATTGCACTAAATGAAACGTGGCTTGTTCAGATGCGGCAGTTTTAATCGAATCTGCACCTCCGGATTACAGTTTTACTCGTGCAGACCGCCAGGGAAAAAGGGGGGGCGGATTGGCTAACATTTACTCGAGCGATTAAAATGTAAAGATGTCAGTTTTGGTAAGTTCAAGTCCTTTGAGTATCTCGCCATTGTTATCCATGGAGATTCTCAAGTTCTAGTACTATCCGTGTATAGACCTCCTAAATATAACGCGTCATTTTTTGAGGAATTCTCTGACTTAATGTCAATTTTAATTACTAACTATGGCACACTCCTAATAGTTGGCGACTTTAATTTTCATATAGATAATCAGTGTGATCTAAAAGTAAAAGAATTTATGAACCTCCTGGATTCTTTTGATTTGAGACAACTCATAAATCAGCCTACACATAAAGCAGGTCATACATTAGACTTAGTGATTACTAAAGGACTGAAAGTTGATATAAAACAGATCATTGATATTGGTCTATCAGACCATTTTCTTCTACTTTTAAATATAGAAATAATGATAAAAAACACTCATGAGAAGCATATTGTTAAAAACGCTTCTTTGATTCGCAGCAGCTTTAAAACTTACAAACATTTTAAACAATCAGTCCGTTTATAGTGCCAGCTATAATAGCGAGGACAATGTAAATAGTAAGGTGGAAAGATTTAATTCTAAAGTGAGAGCTGCTGTTGACATAGTTGCACCTGAAAAGACAGTGAAAAAATCTTCTAGCATTGTATACCATGGAAGACCCAAAGAGTGTCTGATTTAAAGAGAACATGCGTAGAGCTGGCGTCAATGGAGGAAGACTAAACTTACTATCCACCACGAAATATTAAAAGTCAAAATAACAGAATACAATAACACTGTCCGTCTTGAGAGACGCTGCTATTTCTCAAGATTATAAATAACAATGCTAGTAATCCCAGAGTCTTATTTTCAACAATTGATCGCCTACTAAACCCAGGTAGCTCAAAGGAATGCCTCCTAAGTGCTTCCAGTGAAACCTGTGAGGCTGTCGCTGTATTTTCAATCAAAAATTAATGATATTAGAAATAACATAGTATATCTCCCCAACACTAAGGATCCTCCTAAACCCCAGCATCCTGTTATAAACAAATTAAACTCTTTCACTAGGATAGATTTACCTGATTTAAAAAAATAATCTCTCAATTAAAACCTCCACCTGTCCTTGACCCGATACCAACAAGGTTTTTCAAAGAAGTATCAGGCGTGCTAATTGATAATGTTCTGACATAGTAAATTCGTCACTAGATACTGGGGTCTTCCCAGACTGTCTTAAGACTGCTGTAGTTAAACCCCTACTTAAGAAACATAATCTTGACCCTCAGCTCTTGAAAATTTTAGACCCATCTCTAACCTGCCTTCTTAAGTAAAGTTCTGAGAAGGCAGTCATTATGCAGTTAAATGACCACCTAAATAAACATGCTATTCTTGATAAATTTCAGTCAGGTTTTAGAACAAATCACAGCACAGAAACTGCACTCGTTAAAGTAGTAAATGACTTGCGGGTAAATGCAGACAGAGGCCATTTATCTGTTCTCATCCTCTTAGATCTGAGTGCTGCATTTGACACCATTGATCACAACATTCTTAGAAATCGCCTTAGTCAATGGGTGGGCCTCTCTGGCAGTGTCTTAAATTGGTTTGAATCCTACCTGACAGGGAGAAAATATTTTGTTAGTTGTGGGAATTACAACTCAAGACACATGATATCCAATATGGTGTTCCACAAGGCTCTATCCTGGGTCCGCTGTTATTCTCAATCTACATGCTTCCGTTAGGTCAGATTATCTCAGGGCACAACGTGAGCTACCACAGCTATGCTGATGACACACAGCTGTACTTATCAATAGCACCTGATGACCCTGATTCTATTGATTCACTAACACAATGTCTGACTTGTATCTCAGAATGGATGAATAGTAATTTTCTCAAGTTAAATAAAGAGAAAACTGAAATTTTAGTGATCAGCAATAATGGATACAATGAGGCTATTAGAAATAAACTGGATACATTAGGATTAAAAGTCAAGACGGAGGTAAAAAGCTTAGGGGTGATTGTTGACTGTAATCTGAATTTTAAATCACATATTAATCAGATCATTAGGACAGCATTTTTTCACTTAAGAAACATAAGTAAAGTTAGACCTCTTATATCACTGAAAGATGCTGAGAAATTAGTTCACGCGTTTGTTTTCAGTCGACTAGATTACTGTAATGCACTCCTCTCAGGACTACCCAAAAAGATATAAATCGTTTGCAACTAGTGCAGAATGCAGCTGCTAGAATCCTAACTAGGAAAAGAAAATCAGAACACATTTCTCCAGTTTTATGTCACTACACTGGTTACCTGTGTCATTCAGAATTGACTTTAAAATTCTGCTTATGGTTTATAAAGCCTTAAATAATCTGCCCCATCTTATATATCGGAATGTCTGACACCTTATATTCCAAATCGTAACCTCAGATCCTCAAATGAGTGTCTCCTTAGAATTCCAAGAACAAAACTTAAAAGAAGTGGTGAGGCGGCCTTCTGCTGTTATGCACCTAAAATCTGGAATAGCCTGCCAATAGGAATTCGCCAGGCTGATACAGTAGAGCACTTTAAAACACTGCTGAAAACACATTACTTTAACATGGCCTTTTATAACTTCATTTTAATCGTAATTTAACTTAATCCTGATACTCTGTATGTTCAATTCATCATAATAACTATTCATGGTGGCTCTAAAATCGTACTGACCCCAACTCTCTCTTCTGTTTCTTTTTCCGGTTCTTTGTGGTGGTGGCCTGCGCCACCTCCACCTACTCAAAGCTTCATGATGCTCCAACAATGATGGACGGATTAAAAGGAAGAAGTCTACGTGACCATCATCATCAAGCCCTTCCGTGAGAACCCTAAATCCAAAGAGGACTGTTTCATTTATGTTAGGTAGAATGCCCAGAGGGGACTCATGGTCTGGAATCCCTACAGACTTTATTTTTCTCCAGCCGCCTGGAGTTTTTGTTTTTCTGTCCCCTGGCCATTGAACCTTACTCTTATTCGATGTTAATGTTGATTTATTTTGTTTTATAATTGTGTCTTTCATTTTTCTATTCTTTAATATGTAAAGCACTTTAAGCTACTGTTTGTATGAAAATGTGCTATATAAATAAATGTTGTTGTTGTTGTTGTTAGTAATTCTAATTACATCTAATTACAAAATGTTCAATGATCACACTGTTTTAGCCTAATGTACAAAATAATTTTGGCTAAGGTTACTCAGAGTTTAAAGGTGAAGCTGGTCAAATTACCTTTTATGTTTCTGCCTTATTTTTTTAAGAAGAAAAACTGCACTTTATGTTGAAATTTTTGTTATTATTATTTAAAGACAATTCCATTCTGAAAATGTACTTAAAGTACTTAAAATACCACTTTATTTTTAATTCTGCCCAATTTTAGCCAGGGATGATATTTTTGTTTCTGTTTTGAATTGAAATGCAGTTTAAAAGCATTTTTTTTTCAGAAATTAAAAGAGCTTGAGTTTACAGTATTCATGTCCAGGTGTATTATTTGATTCTGTCGCCCACTAAAACCCTTTTAAATTAAACAAAAACATTTGCGATTTGGGGCAAATTTTCATGTGTGATTACATACGATTAATCAAGATTAATTATTACACAGCCTCTAATTAATTAGATTAATTTTTTTAATTGAGTCCCACCTCTAATATATATATGTAGATGTATATATATATATATACTGTATATATATATATATATATATGTGTATATAGAGTATATGTGTAGATATGTAGATGTATATATATATACTGTATGTATGTATGTATATGTATATATATATGTATATATATATATATATATATATATATATATATATATATATATATATACATATACATACATACATACAGTATATATGTATATTATTAGGAACACCTGTTCAATTTCTAATTAATGCAATTACCTAATCAACCAATCACATGGCAGTTGCTTCAATGCATTTGGGGGTGTGGTCCTGGTCAAGACAATCTCCTGAACTCCAAACTGAATGTGAGAATGGGAAAGAAAGGTGATTTAAGCAATTTTGAGTGTGGCATGGTTGTTGGTGCCAGACGGGCCGCTCTGAGTATTTCACAATCTGCTCAGTTACTGGGATTTTCACGCACAACCATTTGTAGGGTTTACAAAGAATGGTGTGAAAAGGGAAAAATATCCAGTATGCGGCAGTCCTGTGGGCGAAAATGCCTTGTTGATGCTAGAGGTCAGAGGAGAATGGGCCGACTGATTCAAGCTGATAGAAGAGCAACTTTGACTGAAATAACCACTCGTTACAACAGAGGTATGCAGCAAAGCATTTGTGAAGCCACAACACGCACAACCTTGAGGCGGATGGGCTACAACAGCAGAAGACCCCACCGGGTACCACTCATCTCCACTACAAATAAGAAAAAGAGGCTACAATTTGCACAAGCTCACCAAAATTGGACAGTTAAAGGCTGGAAAAATGTTGCCTAGTCTGATGAGTCTCGATTTCTGTTGAGACATTCAAATGGTAGAGTCAGAATTTGGCGTAAACAGAATGAGAATATGGATCCATCATGCCTTGTTACCACTGTGCAGGCTGGTGGTAGTGGTGTAATGGTGTGGGAGATGTTTTCTTGGCACACTTTAGGCCCCTTAGTGCCAATTGGGCATCATTTAAATGCCACAGGCTACCTGAGCATTGTTTCTGACCATGTCCATCCCTTCATGACCACCATGTACCCATCCTCTGATGGCTACTTCCAGCAGGATAATGCACCATGTCACAAAGCTCGAATCATTTCAAATTGGTTTCTTGAACATGACAACGAGTTCACTGTACTAAAATGGCCCCCACCGTCACCAGATCTCAACCCAATAGAGCATCTTTGGGATGTGGTGGTACGGGAGTTTCGTGCCCTGGATGTGCATCCCACAAATCTCCATCAACTGCAAGATGCTATCCTATCAATATGGGCCAACATTTCTAAAGAATGCTTTCAGCACCTTGTTGAATCAATGCCACGTAGAATTAAGGCAGTTCTAAAGGCGAAAGGGGGTCAAACACCGTATTAGTATGGTGTTCCTAATAATCCTTTAGGTGAGTGTATATTTGTATATGTGTATATATATATATATATATATATATATTGTCAGGGATGCCAGGGGCCATGACCCAGCCGGGACGACGGGAAGGACCGGATGTGGGTCTGCACCCACCCTGGATCACGTGGGGGTTGCCTTCCAGGTTGCTTTGGGGGCCACGGGTACAGGGCATGGAAGCTCTACCCTGTAGGGGCCCGTGGTCACCGCCAGGAGGCGCCCCAATGCCTTGGGGACCTGTTACACCTGTTCCTGGTGTGGCGGAAGTGCTGGGGGGAAGATTTATGACGGCGCCTGAGAGCAGCCGGGAGGACAGCCGGCACTTTCGCCACGCTGGGGTGTGGCCAGAGGAGGAATGCCGGGAACACCTGGTGCTCATCCGGGTACCATATAAAAGGGGCCGTCTCCATTCATTCGAGGCTAGAGTCGGGTGGAAGGAGGACGAGGCAAGAGGAGCTGTGGAGGCGGCCCGTAAAAAGGCATTTGTGGCCAGGACTGTGATTGTTTTGGGGTATTGTGCACATAACTGAGGTCTGAGTGACCATTGGCTGGGGTCTTAGTGACCTTTATTGTAAATAATTAGTGTAAATAAACGTGTGGTGTTTTAAACAACATGTCCGCCTGTCTGTGTCCGGGCCAGGTTCACTATATATATATATATATATATATATATATATATATATGCCAGCAATACTCATGACAATGACAACACAATTACATTGTGAATCATGTTACGTTATTATTAAAATGTTTCCTTTTCTTTTTCATTACTTCTTTAACACACTACTTCTCCGCTGCGAAGTGTGGGTATTTTGCTAGTTATTTATATATTTATGCTTAAATGTTTACTTTTACTTTTTATTGTATATATTTGGAACTATCCATCCATCCATCCATTTTCTAACCCGCTGAATCTGACTACAGGGTCACGGGGGTCTGCTGGAGCCAATCTCAGCCAACACAGGGCACAAGGCAGGAACCAATCCTGGGCAGGGTGCCAACCCACCGCAGGACACACACAAACACACCCATACACCAAGCACACACTAGGGCCAATTTAGAATCGCCAATCCACCTAACCAGCATGTCTTTGGATTGTGGGAGGAAACCGGAGCGCCCGGAGGAAACCCACGCAGACACGGGAGAACATGCAAACTCCACGCAGGGAGGACCCGGGAAGCGAACCCGGGTCTCCTAACTGCGAGGCAGCAGCGCTACCACTGCGCCACTGTGCCGCCCTTATTTGGAACTATTAATAGTAAATGTGCTTCTCATAGTTTAATGTTTACTTAGTTTATTATTTGCTCTTATATACTTTCACCTATAGGCTTGCTCCAAATGATATTTCATTGTATTGTACAGTGACAATATCTGATATCTATATGTATACACATCTATAGACATACTGTAGGACAATAACAAACAATACAAAACATGAAAATACAATAGCTTAGTTGAACTTTATCTTTCCTATAGTAAAAGGCACCTGACTTATGAATTATTTATCCTTGGTTTAGATAGATCATTTTCTCTCCTGCAGAAACATGCATATGATTTATGAATTATGTTCTTGCAGTTCATGTGGTCAAAATGGATAAATTCTTTAGCTGATGTGCAGACGTCCGGGTGCATTGCCCCACCGGGAGACGGGAAGGACCGGGAGAGGGGCAGTATTTTCCCTGGAACGTGAGAGGGCAGCCTTCCTGGGTTGTATGGGGGCCATGGAGCTGGGACGCTCAACCCTGTGGGAGGACATGGCCACTGCCAGGGGGTGCCTGGATAGCTCCAGAATGGTGGTCGACAGCACTTCCGCCACAACAGGAAGTGCTGTCAGAAGAGGAGCTGAATCGGCATGCAGCACTTCTTCCACACCTGGAAGTGCTGCTGGATGCAAATCAAGAAGCACCTGGAACACTTCCGGCTGTGGCTGGGGGCTATAGAGTTAGGGAGGAAAGAGAGAGAAAAGAGACCGAGTTGGCAGGTTTAGGCATTGTGCTGCTCTTTTGTATAAATAAAGTGTGTGTACTTGGGACATTTGGTGTCTGTATGTCTGGTTATAATATGCCCAGTGCCTCCAACAAGGTGTTGATTTACTCACAGCTAAAGATTTATCCCTAACAAAAGGTTGTACATTTCAGTTTCAGTGATACCAAGACCATAAAATATTGTCTGGCTTTAACTATTAAATTATAATTAACAGTTCATGAAATCAAAGTGGACAGCAGAAGTTATGGCCAGGTTGACAGCTATGAGTCTGATGAAGAGAGAGTCCAGATTTGGGATATGCAAAGGTTTTTTTAAAGAAAGTAATAGGTGTTTTGCCATTGGTTCCCTGGGTGCTCATAAGCTCATCCGTTTTGGTTGACTATTGGAGAAAACTTTTTGTCCATCAAGGCTGTCAATCACTGAGTCATGGTCCCTTGTCAATGAGTGTGTTGTTCAGATGTTGGCGGATGGGGTTATCGAGCATTCCACCTTACTGTGGGCTAGCCCTGTGGTGCTTGTTCAAAATCCATATTGGACATGTTGATTCTGTGTGGACTATTGGGAGCTGAACAAGAAGACCCTGACACCCTGGAGGGGCTGTTCCAGTTTTGGGTGATGCCCTTCGGACTTAAAAACTCAGGGGCATCATTCCAATGGCTAATGGAGCAAGTCCACCAGGGGCTCATTGGAAAGACCTGCTCTGTAAATATTGATGATATCATTATGTACTCATCATCTATCCAACAACATCTAAAGGACCTTGACATCATCTTCCAATGACTTTGCAAGGCTGATCTTACACTCAGCACTAAGAAGTAGAGATTTCTACAAAACCAGTTTACATTCCCCAGTCATTTGGATGGGGACGGGGTCCGGGTGGACCCAAAAAAAGTTAAACCTATCATGGACTACCCGGCACCCCAGGAAGTAAAAAGTCTTAGCGCTTCCTGGGGATGGCTGGGTGGTTTCACAAGTTTGTAAAAGGGTTTGCTGACATTGCAGCTCCATTATTCCAGCAGCTGAGGAAGGGGCCCCCTTGGGAATGGTCACAGGCGTAACAGGACTCTTTTCAAGCACTGAAATAGGCTTTGTCATTGCTACCCGTCCTGCATCCTGGCACAGCCAGATCTTTCCAGATTCACACTGATGTGATTGTCCTTTGGCTCAGGGTCATCCTCTCTGAAATGACTCATTGTGCCCCAGTTCCTACAGTATTACCATGACAGCCTCATTAGTGGTCACCTTAGATGACAAAGAAACTGTTCAAAATCTTGAAGGTGGCATGGTGGCTGACAATACACAAAGACTTCAGGTCCCATGTCCAGACTTGTACCACCTGTCAGCAATACAAATCCCCACCTGGTCTTCCCTCTGGACAGCTTCAGCCAGTAACCATCACTACCCCAGGGTCCATTAGGTCTGTCTAGGCACGGACCTAATGGGACCATTTCCTGCCAGCAAAGATCAGAAGACATACCTGATGGTGGTTGTGGACCATTTTACTAGGTGGGTGGAGCTATTCCCCATGGCTAATGCCACAGCCGAGCAGATATGCTCCACCCTGAAGGAGATATTTACCTGACTGGGGGGACTGCAGTTTACCGGCTCAGTGGCTGAAGAGTTTTGGAGACAGTGGAGGGTGGTTCACTTGAAGACGACAGGCCACCACCCCCAATCTAATCACAGCGAGTGGGTGAACCAGACCCTGAAGACAATGATTGCATCCTTCATCGAAGGCCACCATCAGGATTGGACTAAGTACTTGCCTGAGCTCTGGTTTGCATTGAACATGGCAGTGTATGAGGTTACAGGTGAAACCCCTGCATTGTTAGCTTTAGACAGACAACTTAATTGTCCTATGGAATGAATATACTGAATATTCCTGTCCTATGGAATCACAAACAATCCAAGCCAGACACATCGATTCACAATGATCTACAAACATTACACCAAATTACTCAACAGGTGAAGGAGAGGATGATGATGTCCAAACGTCAAACGTAAATCCAGATACATAAGCTTGTACAATTCTTGGTTGGGGAGAAAGTCTGGATCAGCACTCATCCCCTCTCCAAAACCCATGACAAACTCACAGCAAAACTGGCTCCAAAATGGTTCAGCTCAACAGAGATAACAACAACAACATTTATTTATATAGCACATTTTCATACAAAAAAGTAGCTCAAAGAGCTTTACATAATGAAGAATAAAAAAATAAAAGACACAGTAAGAAAATAAAATAAGTCAACATTAATTAACATAGAATAAGAGTAAGGTTCGATGGCCAGGGAGGACAGAAAAAACAAAAAAAAACTCCAGACTGGAGAAAAAAATAAAATCTGCAGGGATTCCAGGCCACAGGACCGCCGAGTCCCCTCTGGGCACAGATAATACAGTAAAAAGGTCCTGTAACTGACTGCCGGGGAAGAAAAAGATAGATATTGTGAACATCTAAAACCTCACGCCTTGGCTTGGCCATACACCACAGCCTGGGGGTGGGGATTGTAGCAGCACTACTGGGGAGTAAAAACTTCAACTCTCAGCAGTTCCTGCAGTGGCACAGCAGTTGTCTGCTGAGGGTGCAGGGGCTGCTGGGGAAAAGGTGGCCGATGCAATATTAAAAAAGAGGCCAGTTATACAGAGATGTGAAGAGGTTTTTTGTTGTTTTGTGTCAAAAGTTACCTGTGCTTGCCTTCCCATTCAATACCAGTGGATTCTTGTTTTGTCCTGGATCGTCTCCTGTTTTGGTGTATGGACTGTCTGGTATCTTTCTGCTGCATGAGGACTGTATTTGGATTTGTTGTCGACCTATAAGGAAAAGTGCGCTCCTGATCCCATTCACACGCCATCATCTCATCAGGAAATACTGGTAGGACTGATTTTTACATTCACATTCACTGATCTCTGGACTACCTCCATCATTTCATTACATCAGTTTCCGTTTTTCATGAACTTCATCATGTGTGGTTTTTGTTAGTAATTTATTGTTAAATTTGTATTTATTGTGTATTGTCGGAAGTAAACTGGGGGTGAAATCGTGGTGGTTTGTATAGTTATATTCGTTTATTATGGTTTAATACAGTCTTCAATTTCTGCTTTATTACCGGTTGCTTTTTTGTCTCTGTGAGGTAGTGTGTGTAAGAAGGGACAAGGCTGGGTGCATTCCTGGGATCCCCACCGAAAAAATAAACCACCTTCAAAGGCGATGATAATCTTAGCTGGGATTTTTAGTCCACTACAATTTTATGAAATATAATAATTTCATTTACAAATATATTTACGTTTCAAGTTTCTCCCCTATTACATATGAATGGTAAAATACAGTTATTTACTTCTACTGCTGAATTTACAGTTTTGAAGCCTTTAGCCAGTAAATATGCTAATATGCTGTGTTTATATATATATATATATATATATATATATATATATATATATATATATATATATATATATGTGCATATATATATGTTGTAATAGATTAGGGTTTGCTCGCACCCTTGTACCCTCAGACTATACGTCAGACACCAGGTAAAAGTCCAATGATGATATTTATTATAATAATAAAGTGCACAAAGCACGCTCCTCTCCACAATTCTCAATACTCCAATAATAATAATAAACCAATCCTCCACTCCCAGACGCTTAGCCACCCTGCCTCCCAACTCAGCTCAGCTCTGTGAGTTCCCATAATCCTTTTATACCTCCTGACCCGGAAGTGTTTCTGCCCAATAGTCCACAAGTCCTTATTCCTTCCGGGTCAGGGTAAATAGTCCTTTTCTTCAACCCGGGAGTATGTCCCAGTTCTTAAATCTTTACACTGGCTCCCAGTTAAATTTAGGGCAGATTTCAAAATCCTCCTTTTAACATATAAAGCATTAAACGGCCAAGGTCCGGCTTACTTGTCTGAACTTATCATGACTTACAAACCTGAGCGCACATTAAGATCTCAAGATGCCGGTCTGCTTAGGATTCCAAGGATTAATAAAATAACAGTGGGAGGTCGAGCTTTTAGTTACAGGGCCCCTAAACTGTGGAATGGTCTTCCTGCTTCCATAAGAGATGCCCCCTCGGTCTCAGCCTTTAAATCCTGGCTGAAGACTCACTACTTC